>NC_136059.1:34995641-35420641 GCF_964261635.1 Lissotriton helveticus | reverse complement strand
TGAAGAAATATTAATTGCTCTTGTTTTAGGATGGGCTCATTTTGAACATCCCAGGGGAAATCAGTCAGATCAGCTCAAATGAGAAGTCTTTCTTCCAACACATATTGTAAGGCAGGTCCAACATGGGAACATGCATGACCGTGGTGGGAAAGAAGTGACCTCTGGGGTGGACACACACATGCCTGACCTTCTCACTCCTTTACCTGTTTTAAATCGGGGAGCAGGACACAGAGCACCAGAAATTTACTAGAGGTGAGGGTTGACATGGAGTGGCTCCCACTGCACAATTGTTTATTGTGATGCTCTGAATTCTAACACAACTGCTGTCCACACACTCATTGAAAGAGGGGTGAAGAGGGGTTCAGAGGCTCTGACAGCTTTACCTGGCCATTAGAAGATGAGGGCCATCCTGGACTGGCTTCCAATGCACACCTTCGGGATGTGGTCTGTGGCTGCAATGAGTGTGTGGGACCTGCAATGTGTGAGTGGGAAGCAACTGTCCACACACATTGAGAAAGGGGTGAAGAGGGGTATAACAATCTGACAGCTGTACCTGGCCACTAGAGGTGAGGGCAATCATGAGCAGGCCTCTGGTGCACACTTTCCGTTAGTGGCCCGCGGCTGAATTGAGTGTGTGGGAGCTGCAAGGAGTGTGTAGGAGCTGCAATGAGTGTGTGGGAGCTGCAAGGAGTGTGTGGGAGCTGCAAGGTGTTTGTGGAAGTTGCAATGTGTGTGTGGTAGCTGCAAGGAGTGTGTGGGAGATGCAAGGAGTGTGTGGGAGCTGCAATGTGTGTGTGAGAGCTGCAACGAGTGTGTGGGAGCTGCAATGAGTGTGTGGGAAGCTGCAATGTGTGTGTGTGTAAATCTGCTATCCACACACTCATTGAGAGAGGGGTGAAGAGGGGTACCGACGCTCTCATAGCTCTACCTGGCCATTAGAGGTGAGGTCCATCGATGACAGGCTTCCAATGCATACCTTCGGGATGTGGTCCGCTGCTGCAATGAGTGTGTGGGGGCTGCAAGGAGTGTGTGGGAGCTGCAAGGAGTGTGTGGGTGCTGCAAGGACTGTGTGGGAGCTGCAATGTGTGTGTGGGAGCTGCAAGGAGTGTGTGGGAGCTGCAAGGATTGTGTGGGAGCTGCAATGAGTGTGTGGGAAGCTGCAATGTGTGTGTGTGTAAATCTGCTATCCACACACTCATTGTCAAAGAGGAGAAGAGGGGTACAAACATCCGACTACTTTACCTGGCCACTAGAGGTGAGCGCCATGGTGGACTGACTTCCGGTGCACACCTTCCGGACGCAGAGACCCTGCAGTCCTTCAATAACCTTAGGGCGGTAGACCCGGCTTGTATCTCCATGGCCCAGCTTTCCTACAGGATCGACACAGAATTCAGAGTCATGTGGATGTGTGACAATAGGTCCAGTATACACAGTGCAGTCACAACAATGTATATGTTCATCAGGCAGAAACCTCTGCAGCACAACCAACTACCTCCAAGCACAGATAGGCATAGAGGCTCCCTATCACAAAGACACCCCCTCTAGCGTCCACCCAGCAGCTTCAGCTGGACACAAGTTTCCAATCTTATGAGAGCATTGATATAAAATCCACTCATAGAAATCACTTGATTCCCAGCAGCCCAGTCTTACACTCTGCCAATCAGAGGCAGTGTCTCTACATGGGGGTGGTAAGAGCCGGGCAGGATCACTGGTTCCTGGGCTCCAGCAAGAGTGGAATCCATCAAGTACAGCTCTCAATCGGCCCGATTCACAGAACTAATTAACGACAAAATCCTAAACGTACTACTTTTGGTATTCACAGAAGGCATTTAGTAGTCTTAAATTAGGATTTTGTCTTAAATTCGGATTTTCTCCTAAATTAGGATTTTGTCTTAAACTAGGATTTTCTCCTAAATTAGGATTTTGTCTTAAATTAGGATTTTGTCTTAAATTAGGATTTTGTCTTAAGTCAGGATTTTCTCCTAAATTAGGATTTTGTTTTAAATTAGGATTCTATCTTAAATTCGGATTTTGTCCTAAATTAGAATTTTGTCTTAAGTTAGGATTTTGTCTTAAGTTAGGATTTTGTCTTAAGTTAAACTTAAGTTTAACTTAAGTTTGTCTTAAGTTTAATTTAAGACAAAATCCTAACTTAAGACTTCTAAATGCCTTCTGTGAATACTAAAAGTAGTAAGTTTAGGATTTTTTCGTAAGTTAGTTCTGTGAATCGGCCCGTTGTTACTAGCTAGGTGCATGCTATGTAAGTCACATACATCCACATGTCATACTAAAAATGTGTGATTTAATTGTATTTTAGGAACTTGACATGCCCCGACCAAGCTCAAGATTAAACTCAACTGTATACATTCCAGTTCCAGCCAAAACTCCAAGAAATCATTATTTACTCATACATTATGATTGGAGAACTACCACAGGATGACATCAGCTCTCCCCAGAGCCGCTGCGCCAATCAGAGCAACTAGAGATCAGTCCATTGTGAACATTGACACTGTGGTTCCATTCACAGAAGAGGAATCTCTGGTGGCAAAAGTTGAGACAATATTTCTGAGATGTGAGGATTTTTTTAGAAATTAGTTTGTGATGTCCGTTATCGTCTATTCAAAACATCATCCTTAAATCAAAATAATGCATTAAAAGATACAACAAGGACAACTTTAATGTAACCAAAGAACAACACAAATGCCAATACTGGACTAAACTCACCAACTTTTATCAACGACCTTTATGAATAAAACATACCGGTCCGTTTTTTGAATTACGTCACTCAATGGTTTATTCGCTTTTTTTCGCAATCATATCACTTTTTTTAATGAAAATTAAAGTTTTTTTGTGCATAAAAATACAATTAAATACAAATAACCACAGATTCTATACAAAAAGTTCTCTTATATACAAGTTTACAACACACCCACTCGCAACTTTGACCTTCACATACATACCTCATTTATCCTCATACTTCTTCCACTCATACCCAAACCCCTTAGGGGACAAACACACAAGGACCCAATGTCAACAATTCATTAAACACAGGATGAAGCACTTTTTCATAGTACACTCTAATTCTTAGATTATATGGCTTTCTAATACAATCTAAAGTTCGTCACAAACTTTGTACATATTTTATACATGACATAGGGCCAGGTCGACGCGTTTCGAACCCGAAGGTTTTGGGGTTCTCCTCAGGACCAATAATTTCTAAAAAGCAAACAACAAAATACACAATTGGGTCATGAAGCACCGAACTATCCGCCAACCGGATCAAACAATCCTACCTTTAGTCGTCAGGAAATGAAAGCTCTTTTTTATGTCTGGTGTGTGTTCACGAAAATAACTAATAGGGGAGACAAAACAGGACAACAAAACGAAAAATGACTTAACTCTTTACTCTTCCCAGCTGGCCATAAACTATTTAATTCAGTGGTCCAACCTACTTACCCTTCCTCAATTTGAAAAGCCAAAGATGGCGCCAATGATGCCTAAAACAAATGAAGAACGAGTGTGTCATTATTGCCACTCTCTCCGTTGTAAAATATCAAGCCCTACACTACCAACGGATTGTCTATTTGTAAAGTGTGTTCTGAGCCGGAGCTCTTCTTACCGATTTAAATCACTGGCGCTGCAGGGAGTTTCTGCCGCTTACCGCGGTTGCTCCAAGTCACCTGGTAGCGGATCCTGCAGAAACAAGTACATCCTTTAGAATACTGTACCACCTCGCTGTTCCCTTTTCAGCAACTTTGAATCACAGAGGCGCTGGAGCTCACCTTTTCGCGTGTAACGTTTCCTTCTTCCAACTCACATCAGTGGTTTCCAGAATTGCAGGACATTGAATGTCTGCATCTATTTCAACCAATCCGCATTCTTCTAGGGGGTTAATCACGTGGTCAAGAGACGCCGCTAGTGTGCTTGGGAAGTGTAGTATTTTCAATTGCACAAAACTTTGTTACTCGTTTCTTTTTTAGAAGGCAAGGTTTCTAGTTGTCATTCATCCTTCCAATCTTTTCAAAGATGAATATGTTTTTAACTTTGCCCACAGCATTCACACAATGCAACCATGCTGGTTGATGTATCCAGGCGCCAGTTAGTCACACGTTTTGAAATGAGGAAGAAGGGGGTATGACCGCGTTTATGTTGCACATGGTGTTCTATAAGGGATTAATCACGTGGTGGAGAGACGCCGCTATTGTGCTTTGGAAGTGTAGTGATTTCAATCCCACAGAACTTTATTATTCTTTTTCAACATACAACCATGAGGTTGATGTTTCCAGGTGCCAGTTAGTCACACATTTGAAAATAGGGGAGAAAAGGGGATATGACCGCGTTTGTGTCGCACAAGATGATTTTATGTCAGCTTGTCATTCCTACCTGAAACTGGCCTCCGGTATTGCATTCAGGTGTTTGCCTTAAAAAACTTCATTAAGTCCGTTGATTGCTGTATTATATTTCATTATAAGCAGTGCTTCCCGTTGGCTAAGCCTTGCCTTCATGTCTCCTCCGCGTTGGTCCTTTTCAATTTTTGAAAGGACTGTCCATCGTAATTCCTCCTCTTTGTGCTTTTTCGACGCCCAATGTTGCACCAAAGGTGCATTTGGCACTTCTCTCCTGATTCTTGATTTATGCTGGGTAATTCGCTGGCGTACCTCCTGGCTCGTCTTCCTAATATATAGTTTAGGGCACTGGCATAGGATGCCATCGATGACGGTTTTTTGTCTTACAATTGGGGAATACCTCATGTTTCCAGTGAATCCCCTCAAAAGTAAATACAGATCCTTCATTGGTTTGTTCACAGCAGGTACACGTCCCACATTTGTGGTGTCCAACCACTGGTGATAATCCTAACATGCTTCTTAACGTTACTTCTTGTTCGCTTGGGAGGGCCGCCCGCACAATGTGATTTGCCACACTTTTTTCTTTTTTAAATGCAAACAGCAGTGGTTCAATGAATTCGCTGTGCAGATCCTTTAACAAATGCCAATTTTGGATGATCATTTTCCTCAACTGGTGTGCATTCGGGCAAAACGTAGTCACACAAACTATTCTTTTTTGGTCGGGTCGAACTTTCTTCTACAATAACGTCTCTCGTGGAACCCACCAGGCTTTACGCAAAGAATGTTTGAGTAACTTTTTAGGATACCCTCTTTCCATTAACCGTTCCAGCAGTTTGTTAGTGTGAATGAAATATTCGTCCTTGCAAGAGCAATTCCTCCGAATTCTAAGAAATTGTCCGAACGGCAAATTTTGCCTTAGGCTTCTGGGATGATTGCTGGTACAGTGAAGTGCTTTATTCCTATCTGTTGCTTTGCGGAACAGTGTTGTTGCCAAGGTTCCATCTGAGGCATACACCTTCACATCCAGAAAAGTGATCACTTTGTTAGAAGCAGTGAAACTAAATTTAATGTCATCTGTTCTTGAAGTTAGCCATGTAATGAATTCCTCCAATTGCTCATGTGACCCTGACCAAATATGGAAAAACATCGTCGATGTAACGCATATACTTTGTAATATAATCGATGTATGGATTATTATTGTATATGAATTTGTTCTCATATAGGCCCATGAATAGTACTGCTAGCTCTGGTGCAAAGGGACAGCCCATGGCCACTCCCTTCATCTGATAAAAGAATTCTGCATCAAACTGAAAATAATTCCGTTGTAAAGCAAATTTGGCTAGTTGCAAAATGAAACCCGTAGGTACCCTTGTTGGTTGTTCCCTTTGTTCTAAAAAGAATGTTATGGTTTCCAGAGCCTGTTCTTGGGGAATTTGTGTATAGAGGGAAACTACATCCATGGTGACCATTAATTGTTTTGTTTCGTCAAATTGAACAGATGATATTTGATTGAGAAAGGCTGTGGTATCTTTCAAAAGTGCCGGTATTTCTTGAATAAATGGTTTTAGGACAAAATCTATTTACTTGGCAACTGGTTCTGTCAAAGATTCACAGCCCGACACTATCGGTCGGCCGGGTGGATCGGTTTTACTTTTATGCATTTTGGGGAGGACATAGAACACCGGTATCCTTGGGTTCTTATTTTGCAAATATGTATATTCTTTGGGTCCTAAGATTCCCAGTTCGTAACCTTCGTGAAAGATCCTGAAAAGTTCGTTTTGCAATTCATTCGTCGGATTTTTGCCAATCCTTCTGTAGCAACTTGTGTCGTCTAATTGACGTCTGACTTCACTTTTATATCGATTAACATCCCAGAGGACCACCGCACCACCCTTATCCGCCTGTTTAATGACTAGCGATTTGTCATTCTTCAGCATAGCCCAACCGAGAGTCAAATACCTCTATATGATATTAAGATCAAAGAGTACGTGGAGTGCTCTTCCTGTAGCTTTGTCACAATCTACAGGAAGAGCTTTCCGAAAACTGGCGAAATTTTGACATGAACTGGATAATAATGCCACCACATACAATTTACATTTCTTTCTGTTCTTACGACGTCTTGACAAGTTTTGAAGGCGGTATTAATCATCCATGTGAGAGATTTTGTGACAACGTTATGAGAGGAATAGTGTTTGGTTGCCGGTTCCTGTGATACACTAGACTCTCTGCTCTGACGAGCAGGCATTCTGAGTAGCACTCCACGTACTCTTTGATCTGAATATCATATAGAGGCATTTGACTCTCGGTTGGGCTATGCTGATTGTTAATAGAATCGAAACAACTTCATGAAACACGGATGAGGTCTTTTTAAGTCATCCCACCAATTGTATCGAATGTCATAACATTCTGTCTCGGTTTTTATCATGTTTGTCACTATTAAGAATTTTTTTTTCAACTTGTAGCTTTTTTCTGCAAACATGTGTATGAGCAATAACATTGCCACGTCTGAAGCAGAGTCGTGTTATATATTTTTCTCAGCTTATAAAAGGGTTGTCTCTCTCTTGTGTTTTTAAAAAACATGTGGCACAAAACAATCTATCGGTGCTAGATAGTAACATTGCTGTTCAGTGTAATCGCATTTGAATAAAGTTTTGCCTCTGTATTGCGCGGAGAGCAGGGGCGGACCTTGTTGCGATACCGTGTAACTCTATTTAACCACTCACGGTACCGCATTGAAAGGAGGCACGTCTTCCGATAAAAACATAAACAAAGAGGCGGTCTTTGAACGGTACCATGTGATTCCTTGAACCAATCATGTTTATGGTACCGCTTTTAAACAAGGCTCCTCTTCCGTACCGGTACCTCCCCAGTCGGCTCGGAAGCCGGCAGAGAAGTACCGACGGAAAGGTAAGCCGATTCTCCTTTTCGTCCTTGTTTTCAGTTTGGAGGTCTCCCCTTAGGCGGTACACAGCCGAGAGAATGTGAGGAGTGAGCTTGTGCTGATAGGGCGTGTCTTGAGCGTTGCAGACGTTACGAGTTTTACATGTGCACAACGTACTTTTGAAATGGTGGCTTCTTTACAAATGAAGTCGAGTAGGCAAACCAGTGACGATTTCTTCGAATGTGCTCCGTATGGTCTGGCTTTTTGGCACAAATGGGTGCTAGATACCATTCTTTTTACCTACCGACTGGTAGTGATAACACCGCAACGTTTATAGGCTTATCCAACAGAGTGCAGTTTGTATTAGCAGTCTGTATTAATAGTCATGACTTAACAACAATTGAGTACGGTCCAGGGATACACTAGGACTGCTCTCCAACAAGAAACTTATTTATTTATTCATCATAGCATACTTTCTGATCTAATAGATATATATACTGTTCGAATTACAGGTAGCAACTACACATATATCTTTTTGCTTCCTTTTTAACCAGAGCGGTGCTTCCCTCGTTACCTGAGCCGCTGCCAGGTGGGGTGAGGTCCACAACTCCTGTGACTTGGGTAAGATGGAGTTTTGTTTTACATGCAGGATTGAATACTTGATCCCTTCATGTATCAATAGGAGATCAACCTTTATTGTTGCAATGAATATACTTAGTTGATAAAGAATGTATGGATAATAATCCATAATGTTTTCTAATTGTGTCTACCAATGTGATGTGTCTGTACACTCATAGTATGTCTTTCTCTTTCTCACTAGCGACATGCATATTCGACCAACGATAGGTCAAGAAGACACCTAGGAAATCAGGTGATCTTTTTCCTTGTCACAGTAAGATGTAGATGCAGTCTCTCTTTTCTCACTTCTTTCACTTTGCAGGAGCACTAGCAATTTTTAGGTCCTGAAGAAGGCAAGGACACAATATGTCCAAGATATTTGCTGAAACATGTTAACCATTATTTACACCTAGGCAGTTATTTGTTGAAAACTGCTGTTGCTTTTTTAACATTGGAGGAGTGGGCAGGATCAGAATAAATATTTCATATTGCTCCCTCACCCAATTTTATTTCACTAACACTCACATTTTTGTTCACATGCACTGCAAATCAGTCACCTTCCATTCATACGTTTTGACTATCTTTACTTAGACCATACTGGTACCTATCTGGGAGTTGGAGGTTATTCTATCAAGGCCTCCGCAATTACCGGCAGGTTTCCAAGTATTTGGTCAACAAGGACTCCCAAATGATGAAGGGCGGTTCCGTGTGGTGACTGATGGGTATCCTTTCTAGACCATATACAGGTCAGGGTATCCTGCATTTTTTCATTCACACTTTTTCTGGGTTAGACACCTTTGTGTTGTCAGGTTGCATATCCCGGTAGACATTACAGCTCTCTTAGACCCATTGATACCTTTTGTGTTATGTATTCATGTTAGGGAACGTGTCTTTGCTTGGTCTTTAAACTCCCTTGCCACCCCCCCTTTATGTTAGTATTACTTAAAGATGCCGACAATTACTCTAGCAACTACGTGGTAGAATGTGACCTTTTATAATTACCAGCAGATGAGATTCATTCAAGCATTACACCCATCACTTTTTTCGTTTCTGTCAATGTCCATCGTAAAATGGACCCTGTATAGATTCCTGAGTCATGTTGACACCTCTGTTTATAAAATGCCAGCAGTGCCCCTTTCGGAACCGCGCTGACTCAGCCAAAATATAACAGCCGAGTCACCCTTCAACAGCCTTGCTGACTCATCAATGTTATATAAGCACCAGTATCCTTCTTGATTAGAACCATGCTGATTCCTCCGTATTGTAACGCCAGGGTAACTTCCAGACCAAGCTCCGTGATGTATAGCATAATGGCCTCAGTATCCCTTACTAAGCCCTGGTAGTAATGTTCTAATACAGTAAGGCCAGTTTAAAATCCTGATATAAGAGCACCAGTACCCCTTCCAGAATCGTGCTGACTCATCCATAATATAAAAGCACCAGTATCCCTCCCACAGCTGTGCTGACTCATCCATGATTTAAGAGCACCAGTACCCCTCCCACAGCTGTGCTGACTCATCCCTGATATAAGAGCACCAGTACCCCTCCCAGAATCGTGCTGACTCATCCATGATATAAGAGCAGCAGTTTCCTTTTCCAGAGCTGTGCTGACTCATCCGTGATATAAGAGCACCAGTACCCCTCCCAGAATCGTGCTGACTCATCCATGATATAAGAGCACCAGTATCCCTCCCAGAGCTGTGCTGACTCCTCTAGAGCAGAAAGTGAACAATCACTCCTGAATTATTCTTACCGTTGTCTCCGCCTCCAAAAGACCAGACGGTCAGTCCATCCTGAGACACCGCCGCCGTGTTGGAGCTGCCGCACGACACCTGGCCCACGCCGCTGATGTCCCTCACCAGGGTGGGGATGCTCCGGCTCTGGCTGTCGCGATGCCCTGTGGAGACGAGCAGACATGGGCTTGGCATTCGTAGCGTAACATGAGGGTGCCAATGGGAGCTGTGGACCACCGGATGGCTGACTTAACTATGGGAAACAGTCCAATGCCCACCTAGGCATCTACCGACCCCTTCCCCTCACAGGTAGAGCTCTGGCCATGCCCCCCGCAGGTCTGATGCTTGCATATGCGACCTGTGGCCTTACCCTCCCCCCCAGATGTAGATCTCTAAACGTGCACCCCAGGAAGCCCAATGCTTCCCTTACCCCGAAACGTGCAGCTTTCAAAAAGCACCCCAGCAGGTCTGATGCTTACCTTTGTGTCCACAGCCTCCATACTCCCAGGTGAAGAGCTCTCAAAGAACGCCCCAGAAGTCTGATGCTCACCCAGGCATCCAAAACCTCCTCCCCAGGAGTAGAGGTCTGACCATGACCCCAGCTATCTGATGCTCACCAAGGCTTCCAGAGTGCCCCTTCCCCATAGCACCAGTGGCCACAAACACTGCTGTAGGTCTGAAGCTCACCTGTGTGTGTCCAAAGACTCCTTTGCCCCAGGGGCAGACCTCTGACCATGACCCCAGCAGGGCTGATGCTCTCTTAAGCTTCCAAAGTCTCCCACCATCCAGTGTAGGCCACTTAACGTGCACAGTAGCAGGTTTCATGCTCCCCTAAGCATCCAAAGTTTCTATCTCCCTAGGCGTAGCCCTCTCAGCATGCATCCGAGCCAGTCTGATGCTCGCCGGGGAGTCCAATGCCTTCTACCCCATGTGTAGCGCTCTCAACATGCATGGAAGCTGGTCTGATGCCTGCCTACTGGAGTCTCGTTTCTCCCAGGTGTAGAGGTCTTAAAATGCACTACAAGGGGTCTGACGCTCACCTAGGCATTCACAGACTCCAACCCCTCAGGTATAGAGCTCTCACAATGCACCTAAAGCAGTCCGATGTTCACCATGGCATCCAAAAGCACCTTCCCTAGGTGTAGAGCACTCAACATACACAACAGGTCTTGTGCCCACCTGGGCATCCAAGGTCTCCTTCCCCCTAAGTCTACAGCTCTCAACAGGCACTCAGCAGATCTGATGCTAACCCAGGCATTCAAAGCCCTTCCGCCACACAACCAGTGGCCACATTCACATGTGCTTCAGATGGTCTGATGCTCATATGCGCATCTACGGTCTCCATATATAGATCACTCAACAAAATCCTAGCAGCTCCTATGTAGACCTGGGTATCCAAAATGTCCTTCACCCCAGGTATATAGCTCTCAACATACACTACAAAGGGTCTGATACACAATTAGTCATCCAAAGTCTTCCCCATAGGTGTAGAGCTCTCAGCATAAAGAACAGGTCTGATTCTCACCTAGCTGTCACACCTCTCCCCTTTCCTGTGGTATAGAACACTTAACATACACCCCAGCAGGTCTGATGCTCACCTTGGAATCCATAGTCTCCTCACCCCAGGGGTAGAGCTCTCAACATAATCACAGGAGGTCTACTGCTCCTCTAGCCGTCTCCTCAAGGTCTCCTCCTTGTGGTGTGGAGCTCTTAAAAAGCACCCCAGTACCTCTGATGCTCCACTAAACATCCAAAGTCCCCTCACCTTAGATGTAGAACTCGGAACATGTACACCAGAACTGATGTTCACCTAGGTGTCCATCATCTCCTCCTCTAGGTGTAGAGCTCTTAAAATGCACACGCAGGTCCCATCCCCACCTAGGCATCCAATGTCTCATTCCCAATAGAAATATGTCTCTCATCATGCACCCCAGGAGGTCTAATGCACTCCTGGAAGGACAAAGGATCCTTCACACCAGGTGTAGAACTCTCAACATGCACGCGCAGGTCTCATGCCCACCTCGGCATCCAAAGTCTCATTCCCAATAGAAATATGTCTCTCATCATGCACCCCAGGAGGTCTAATGCACTCCTAGGAGGACAAAGTATCCTTCACACCAGGTGTAGAACTCTCAACAGGGCCGATGCCTGTCCAGGAATCTAAAGTCGTCTTACCCTGTGATGTACAGCTCTCAACATGGACCCAAGCAGGTCTCGTGCTCACCGAGGCAAACTGAGTGTCCATCCCACACAACTGATAATCACATGCACTCGAGCAGGTCTGATGGTGACCGAGGTGTCTAAATTCACCTTTCGCACTGATTTAGAGCTCTCCGTCTGCACCCAACAAACAGGTCTCATGCTTGTAGGAGGTTGGCTCTTTATATAATATATCAAAAAGAGGTACACTGTGCAAAGAGGCCGGGTATACCTTATGAGTGTCAATAAAAATACAAAGCCCCAGTTATATAACACACAGCTATGTCGGCTTTGTAAGGAAATGTCGCACTATTTCTTCTTCTTCGTGGGACAGGGATTGATATCTAATCATATACCCTCCATGTGTCTTTTCTAAAAATTCAAACCAGGCCGATTTACCACAATGATGTTTGACAAATTTTCAAACAAAAAAAGTGAGATGAGTCAAGGAAGTGCCTCACGTGAGCAACGCCCTGGCAGCAGTTGGCAGGTACTCCCCAATTAGCTCACTGTGTCTTCTTCGGCACTTCCCAGACAATGGGCTACTGACATCTGGGCTCAATATGCCCCATATATGACCACTTCCTGTGGCAAGTGGGCATAACCCTTTTCCAGAGTTCCCAAGTTTACCATCACAAAGTTGGCAGCTTTCTGATTTTCACCTTCACTTCAAGTAGCCCAC
Organism: Lissotriton helveticus; assembly: GCF_964261635.1. Classification (NCBI taxonomy): domain Eukaryota; kingdom Metazoa; phylum Chordata; class Amphibia; order Caudata; family Salamandridae; genus Lissotriton; species Lissotriton helveticus. The sequence goes on along the minus strand of NC_136059.1, from coordinate 35,408,182 downwards.
CTTAGGGGTGGAACTAGCCTGAAGCTGAACACAGCTCTCTGACTACTAAGTTTCCCGCCTGTCCAGGCAGCAAATGGGCCCTGGAAAGGCAAAATCTGGCAGTAAGGGAAGCCAGATTTGCATACCAAAGGTGGTGGACTCTTTGAAGCTCCCTGCCTTGGAATGCTAATTCACAGGTCGTCCTTTGGAAGGAGGTGTAAGCACCCTCTGCCTGAGCGGGCTTTGTTGCTGACCTCCTGAGAGCAAAGGCCCTCACCCCTGGGGGTCAGAAACTCATCTGTGGTGGCACACTGGCTGAGATCAGACAGTCAGATCACTAGTAGTTGATAGGTTTTCAGAGAGTAATTTAAGGTGCCCTCTGGGCGCATGCATAAATACATCTGTGAAATCAGTGTGGGTTTATTAATATGAGTTATTTGATACCAAACACCCATAGTTTCAGTGAAGTCATCTGTAGTTGGGGAACCCACTTTTACCAGAGTCCAGCACATGTCATTAAAATGACATTCCTTGTCACTTGTACTGGCAGTAATGGGCCTGGTCAGTACACGGCCAAATCTGCTCATGCAGCAATGCCCACAAATGTAGTATAGTGCACCCTGAATTAGGGCTATAAGGCCAGCTGTGGGCCGACCTACCTATATAACATGCAGTGTCTGCCGGCATGGCACACAGGCTGTGTGCCATGTTGTGTTATCACTTTTTCTCTGCACCAAGACACAGCCTGTGGTGGCAGTCTGCATGAGTGTGGTGAGGTGTTCCTTAGGGTGGCAGATTGCATGCTGCAGCCCTTAGGGTCCATTTCTACTATCCCAGGACCTAGGTACTAGCCCCCAGATGCATCAAGCATCCATTTTGCGATTCCTTATTAGCGAAAAATAAGGATTCGTTAATAAGGAATAGCAAAATGCCATGCACGAAGAACTCGCTTAAAAAATTGCGATTTCTTAAAATTCCTCAATTGCGACTCGCAAATTGCGAATCGCAATTAAGGAACACATTAAGGAGGACATTCTCACTTTGCGATTAGCAATTAGCAAATCGCAAATTGAGAATGCAATTTCAAGGGTGCTGGGGTGTCCAAAGGACACCCTGTTGCACCTCTGAAATCTGCATATGCGTACATCTTGCACACACACATGCCCTAAGGGCATGTGTGTGTGTAAAATGGAACTTTAGTGCATTTTTCAATGTTTTTGCAAATGACCATGAAGGTCAACTTCATAGTAATTTGCTACTCCTATTAGCGAAATCACTATTTTATTTAGTTTGATGCATTGCATTTAAGGAATCTCAATTTGGGATTCCTTAAATGCAATCGCAATTTAAGGAATCTCAATTTAGAGATTCCTTAATTGCGATTTTTGCATTTGGGATGATGCATCCCAAATCCAAAAATACTGGTCGCAAAGGGGCAGATTCTGAGAATCTGCCCGTTTGCGACCGGTTTTTTGCATGATGCATCTGGGCCTAGGAGTACAATTTACCAGGGACCTACAGAGGGTGCTAAAGGTTTTACCAATTGGGAAAACAATTGCACAGTTTAGGGAAAGAGATCTGGCACTGAGCACCTGGTTAGTAGGAACCGAGTGCACTTCCAGTCAAAATTGCATTGAATACCAGCCAAAAAGAGGGGGAGACTATGTCAAAAAGGGCACTTTCCGACAATGTTCACCTAGGCGTCCAAAGTGTACTTCCCCCAGGTATAAGCTGTTAACATGCACCCCAATAGATGTCTGATGCTCACCTATGTGTGTGATGTCTTCCTCCGCCAGGCGTAGAGCTTTCAACATGTAACTAAGCAGGTCTGATGCTTACCTGGGTGCCCAAAGACTACTTCACCACAGGAATAGCGCTCTCAAGGCTCCCAACATGCACTCCAAAAGGGCAGATCTGATGCTCACCTATGCGTCTGATGTCTTTTTAGGCCAGGTACAGAGCTTTCAGCATGCAAGTATGCAGGTCTGATGCTCACCTACATGTCTAAAGTTTCCTATCTTAAAAGGAAGAGCAGGGCACTCAGCATGCACAACAGCAGGTCTGATGCTCACCTAGCCATGAAAGTGATGGAGCAGATTTCATATGGAGCCAGGCATTGTATATTTTTGTGCTTCAGACAGACTGCATTTAAATTGCCACGCACATGTTGGTGCAAGTTAAAACACGTGGCCCATGAAAAATATGAAAGTAAGGCCTAGTCAGTTTGAAATGCTTGTGCTGAATTAACATGTGTTTTTGCAGTGTAGAGAAAAGTGGCCTTTTTAGCTTTGAAGATTAATAGAATGTGTTTCTCTCTTCCCAGCTCATCCTTTGTAATCTAAATTCCCTATTTCTGACTTAAGAGACTTTGGCTTGTTGCATATTTTGATAAACATGTTTAGTTTAAAACACCTCTTTTTATAATGTGTGTGAATTAACAATGCACCAAACACTACACATGGGGCTTGCGTGAAAAGCTATCTAAAACATTAAAGCATGTTGCTGTGTGCGCTGTATTAACTGTGTGCATTGTATAAACTGTGTGCACTTTTAAAATGTACACTAAAGCATAAAAATGCTATGTTGCACATTGCACATTTTTGCATGTTGTACACAAATTAGAAAAAAGCTGCTTTAAACTAATAGCTTTGCTAAGTAAACATTTATAGGGGGTATTAGAATGAGGGAGGGAAACATAATGGGCTGATTTACATGAAATTAATAATCTTTTGTGTTTGTTTTATTTTTGGGGCCTAAGAAAACATGTCTGCCTGTGAATCCAGCAAGGCTATGACTTGCATTAAAGAGAAGAGAGCATGTGCAGACTGTGCCAGCTTTCCTCATGACAAGAAGGAGTCAAGGCCACTTTGAACTTTGAACATTCTTGTGATTGTGCCAATGTACAAGTTAGCTAGAGTATCCTTCTAGCCTGCGCAGTGGAAGGAAGGAAGAGGAAAGGATAGAAACATTTCTCCTAGCAAATGTTGCAAACTTATAAAATGTATTTACTCATTTATGCTTCTTTTGTTAAGACTGGTATAGTCAGGATTTTAGAATGAGTCAGGATAGTGAGACATCATGACATCGTGACTGACCAATCAAGTACAAGCTTTTGTGAAGATGAAATATTTTTGTGTAGTCTGCCAAGAATTAGAGTATAAATAATGACCTCTCTGGAGGCGTCGTTGGCTTCTAGGCTCATTAGGCTCCTAAGCTTTAGGGGGGCGTGTGAGCTCTTGAGAGAAGGAACAGATTAGACCAGACATTCTATGGGTTAGGTACAAGATCGTCACGGGGACTTGGGCGTCCGAGGAGAGTCATTGCACGTCATATTTTGGCCCCAGGCCACATTCCTTTAAGGTCTGGTGAAGGAGGGGTGCTTTCAAGGAGCAGCTCCTATCAGAGTGGCAGAGATGCAGAAGAGCAGCAACAGACAAAAATGCTTTTTTAGATTTAGATGGTAAACTTTAAGTTAATGCTTTGACTAATTAATTAGGTCTGAAAAGATTTATTTGACTTATGCATTTATTTCTCTTAATGGGAGATTTTTGCAAACTATTTAATTATTGATTAGCCTTGCAAGACTATTTTTTCTTAGAAACTCATTAACAGTTTTGACTGACATTTTGCACCACATTTTCTTTCCTACATGTAATGCTTATATGCAGAATGTAATGCGTTTTGTATTAATGCTATTTTTACTGTTTTCCAAATTCTGTAACCTGATTGATATTTTACTAATGAATAAAGGGTCATAGAGAAATTAACTTTTGACTAGAAAATAAAACCCTTTAAAATACTCAACAACTCTCTTCATTGGCTTAAATAATAATTGCATTTTTGACTGTTCAGGTTTATTTAAATCTCCTGAAGGTAATACATGGTGTCAAGGGCCCAACACCTTTTCAGCAGTAAATTAGAAGTAGCATGAGGGTTTTGCATTGAGAAATTATCAGAAGTAATTACCGCTCTATCAAAAGTCTTCTTGTCCCCAGATGTAGAGCTCGTCACATGCATTAAAAAAAGATCTGAAGCCCACCTAAAACTCAAAAATTACCTTCCCCCAGGTGCAAAGGTATCAATGGGCACAACAATAGGTCTGACGCGCAACTAGGCATCCACTGGTGTAGAGTTCTCGACATTCACAGAAGCAGATCTGATGCTCACCTAGGCGTCTGAAGTCTCCGTCCCCCGGGTGTAGAGCTCTCAATGTGCACAACAATAGCTCTGATCCTCAACTAGGCATCCACATGTGTAGAGTTCTCAACATGCACCCAAATAGGGCAGGTCTGATGCTCACCTAAACGGCCAAAGTCGCTTCCCCCAGTCAGAGAGCTCTCAACATGCACCCAAGCACGCCTAATGTTCACCTAGATGTTCACAGTCTCCATCCCCCCGGTGTAAAGCTCTCAACATGTACAACAACAAGTCTGGTGCTGTTTTAGGCATCCAGAGGTGTAAAGCTCTTAATGCATACGACAATAGGTCTGACGCTCAACTAGGCGTCCACAGATGTAGAGTTCTCAACACGCACCCAAACAGAACAGGTCTGATGCTCACCTACGCATCCAATGCCTCCCCCCCCCATGTATAGAGCTCTCAATGTTTACAACAATAGGTTTGAAACTCCTCTAGGCGTCCACAGATGTAGAGTTCTCAACATGCACCCAAACAGAGCAGGTCTGATGCTCAACTACGCATCCAATGCCTGCCCCCCATGTATAGAGCTCTCAATGTTTACAACAATAGGTTTGATGTTCCTCTAGGCGTCCACAGATGTAGAGCTCTCAACTTGCACTCAAACAGGTCAGGTCTGTTGCTCACCTAAACGGCAATGTCCCTTCCCCCAGGCGGAGAGCTCTCAACATGCACCCAAGCACGCCTAATGCTCACCTAAGTGTCCACAGTCTCCATCCCTCCAGGTGTAAAGCTCTAAACATGTACAACAAGTCTGGTGCTGTGTACGGCATCCACAGGTGTAAAGCTCTTAATGCGTACGACAATAGGTCTGACGCTCAACTAGGCGTCCACAGATGTAGAGTTCTCAACATGCACCCAAACAGAGCAGGTCTGATGCTCAACTACGCATCCAATGCCTCCCCCCCCGCCCAGGTATAGAGCTCTCAATGTTTACAACAATAGGTTTGATGCCCCACTAGGCGTCCACAGATGTGGAGCTCTCAACACGCACCCAAACAGGGCAGGTCTGATGCTCAACTAAACGGCCAAAGTCGTTTCCCCCAGGCAGAGAGATCTCAACATGCACCCAAGCACGCCTAATGCTCACCTAAGCATCCAGTGTCTCCTTCCCCCACATGTAGAGTTCTTAACATGCACAACAGCAGGTCTGGTGCTCACCTAGGCGTCCGAAGCTTCCTTCTTCCCAGGTGTAGAGCTCTCAATGCGTACACCATTAGATCTGATGCTCCACTAGGCGTCCACAGATGTAGAGTTCTCAACATGCACCCAAACATGCTCACCTAAGCAACCAGTGTCTCCTTCCCCCACATGTAGAGTTCTCAACATGCACCCAAACATGCTCACCCAAGCATCCAGTGTTCTTTCCCCCACATGTAGAGTTCTCAACATGCACCCAAACATGCTCACCTAAGCATCCAGTGTTCTTTCCCCCACATGTAGAGTTCTCAACATGCACCCAAACATGCTCACCTAAGCATCCAGTGTCTCCTTCCCCCACATGTAGAGTTCTCAGCATGCACCCAAACATGCTCACCTAAGCATCCAGTGTTCTTTCCCCCACATGTAGAGTTCTCAACATGCACCCACACATGCTCACCTAAGCAACCAGTGTCTCCTTCCCCCACATGTAGAGTTCTCAACATGCACCCAAACATGCTCACCCAAGCATCCAGTGTTCTTTCTCCCACATGTAGAGTTCTCAACATGCACCCAAACATGCTCACCTAAGCATCCAGTGTTCTTTCCCCCACATGTAGAGTTCTCAACATGCACCCAAACATGCTCACCTAAGCATCCAGTGTCTCCTTCCCCCACATGTAGAGTTCTCAGCATGCACCCAAACATGCTCACCTAAGCATCCAGTGTTCTTTCCCCCACATGTAGAGTTCTCAACATGCACCCAAACATGCTCACCTAAGCAACCAGTGTCTCCTTCCCCCACATGTAGAGTTCTCAACATGCACCCAAACATGCTCACCCAAGCATCCAGTGTTCTTTCTCCCACATGTAGAGTTCTCAACATGCACCCAAACATGCTCACCTAAGCAACCAGTGTCTCCTTCCCCCACATGTAGAGTTCTCAACAGGCACCCAAACATGCTCACCCAAGCATCCAGTGTTCTTTCCCCCACATGTAGAGTTCTCAACAGGCACCCAAACATGCTCACCCAAGCATCCAGTGTTCTTTCTCCCACATGTAGAGTTCTCAACAGGCACCCAAACATGCTTACCCACGCATCCAGTGTTCTTTCTCCCACATGTAGAGTTCTCAACATGCACCCAAACATGCTCACCTAAGCATCCAGTGTTCTTTCCCCCACATGTAGAGTTCTCAACATGCACCCAAACATGCTCACCCAAGCATCCAGTGTTCTTTCTCCCACATGTAGAGTTCTCAACATGCACCCAAACATGCTCACCCAAGCATCCAGTGTTCTTTCTCCCACATGTAGAGTTCTCAACATGCACCCAAACATGCTCACCTAAGCATCCAGTGTTCTTTCCCCCACATGTAGAGTTCTCAACATGCACCCAAACATGCTCACCCAAGCATCCAGTGTTCTTTCTCCCACATGTAGAGTTCTCAACATGCACCCAAACATGCTCACCTAAGCAACCAGTGTCTCCTTCCCCCACATGTAGAGTTCTCAACAGGCACCCAAACATGCTCACCTAAGCAACCAGTGTCTCCTTCCCCCACATGTAGAGTTCTCTACAGGCACCCAAACATGCTCACCCAAGCATCCAGTGTTCTTTCCCCCACATGTAGAGTTCTCAACATGCACCCAAACATGCTCACCTAAGCATCCAGTGTTCTTTCCCCCACATGTAGAGTTCTCAACAGGCACCCAAACATGCTCACCCAAGCATCCAGTGTTCTTTCTCCCACATGTAGAGTTCTCAACATGCACCCAAACATGCTCACCTAAGCATCCAGTGTTCTTTCCCCCACATGTAGAGTTCTCAACATGCACCCAAACATGCTCACCCAAGCATCCAGTGTTCTTTCCCCCACATGTAGAGTTCTCAACATGCACCCAAACATGCTCACCCAAGCATCCAGTGTTCTTTCTCCCACATGTAGAGTTCTCAACATGCACCCAAACATGCTCACCCAAGCATCCAGTGTTCTTTCTCCCACATGTAGAGTTCTCAACATGCACCCAAACATGCTCACCTAAGCATCCAGTGTTCTTTCCCCCACATGTAGAGTTCTCAACAGGCACCCAAACATGCTCACCCAAGCATCCAGTGTTCTTTCTCCCACATGTAGAGTTCTCAACATGCACCCAAACATGCTCACCTAAGCATCCAGTGTTCTTTCCCCCACATGTAGAGTTCTCAACATGCACCCAAACATGCTCACCCAAGCATCCAGTGTTCTTTCCTCCACATGTAGAGTTCTCAACATGCACCCAAACATGCTCACCCAAGCATCCAGTGTTCTTTCTCCCACATGTAGAGTTCTCAACATGCACCCAAACATGCTCACCCAAGCATCCAGTGTTCTTTCTCCCACATGTAGAGTTCTCAACATGCACCCAAACATGCTCACCCAAGCATCCAGTGTTCTTTCTCCCACATGTAGAGTTCTCAACATGCACCCAAACATGCTCACCCAAGCATCCAGTGTTCTTTCTCCCACATGTAGAGTTCTCAACATGCACCCAAACATGCTCACCTAAGCATCCAGTGTTCTTTCTCCCACATGTAGAGTTCTCAACATGCACCCAAACATGCTCACCTAAGCATCCAGTGTCTCCTTCCCCCACATGTAGAGTTCTCAACATGCACCCAAACATGCTCACCTAAGCATCCAGTGTCTCCTTCCCCCACATGTAGAGTTCTCAACATGCACCCAAACATGCTCACCTAAGCATCCAGTGTCTCCTTCCCCCACATGTAGAGTTCTCAACATGCACCCAAACATGCTCACCCAAGCATCCAGTGTTCTTTCTCCCACATGTAGAGTTCTCAACATGCACCCAAACATGCTCACCCAAGCATCCAGTGTTCTTTCTCCCACATGTAGAGTTCTCAACATGCACCCAAACATGCTCACCCAAGCATCCAGTGTTCTTTCTCCCACATGTAGAGTTCTCAACATGCACCCAAACATGCTCACCTAAGCATCCAGTGTCTCCTTCCCCCACATGTAGAGTTCTCAACATGCACCCAAACATGCTCACCTAAGTATCCAGTGTCTCCTTCCCCCACATGTAGAGTTCTCAACATGCACCCAAACATGCTCACCTAAGCATCCAGTGTCTCCTTCCCCCACATGTAGAGTTCTCAACATGCACCCAAACATGCTCACCTAAGCATCCAGTGTTCTTTCTCCCACATGTAGAGTTCTCAACATGCACCCAAACATGCTCACCCAAGCATCCAGTGTTCTTTCTCCCACATGTAGAGTTCTCAACATGCACCCAAACATGCTCACCCAAGCATCCAGTGTTCTTTCTCCCACATGTAGAGTTCTCAACATGCACCCAAACATGCTCACCTAAGCATCCAGTGTCTCCTTCCCCCACATGTAGAGTTCTCAACATGCACCCAAACATGCTCACCTAAGCATCCAGTGTCTCCTTCCCCCACATGTAGAGTTCTCAACATGCACCCAAACATGCTCACCTAAGCATCCAGTGTCTCCTTCCCCCACATGTAGAGTTCTCAACATGCACCCAAACATGCTCACCCAAGCATCCAGTGTTCTTTCTCCCACATGTAGAGTTCTCAACATGCACCCAAACATGCTCACCTAAGCATCCAGTGTTCTTTCCCCCACATGTAGAGTTCTCAACATGCACCCAAACATGCTCACCCAAGCATCCAGTGTTCTTTCCCCCACATGTAGAGTTCTCAACATGCACCCAAACATGCTCACCCAAGCATCCAGTGTTCTTTCTCCCACATGTAGAGTTCTCAACATGCACCCAAACATGCTCACCCAAGCATCCAGTGTTCTTTCTCCCACATGTAGAGTTCTCAACATGCACCCAAACATGCTCACCTAAGCATCCAGTGTTCTTTCCCCCACATGTAGAGTTCTCAACAGGCACCCAAACATGCTCACCCAAGCATCCAGTGTTCTTTCTCCCACATGTAGAGTTCTCAACATGCACCCAAACATGCTCACCTAAGCATCCAGTGTTCTTTCCCCCACATGTAGAGTTCTCAACATGCACCCAAACATGCTCACCCAAGCATCCAGTGTTCTTTCCTCCACATGTAGAGTTCTCAACATGCACCCAAACATGCTCACCCAAGCATCCAGTGTTCTTTCTCCCACATGTAGAGTTCTCAACATGCACCCAAACATGCTCACCCAAGCATCCAGTGTTCTTTCTCCCACATGTAGAGTTCTCAACATGCACCCAAACATGCTCACCCAAGCATCCAGTGTTCTTTCTCCCACATGTAGAGTTCTCAACATGCACCCAAACATGCTCACCCAAGCATCCAGTGTTCTTTCTCCCACATGTAGAGTTCTCAACATGCACCCAAACATGCTCACCTAAGCATCCAGTGTTCTTTCTCCCACATGTAGAGTTCTCAACATGCACCCAAACATGCTCACCTAAGCATCCAGTGTCTCCTTCCCCCACATGTAGAGTTCTCAACATGCACCCAAACATGCTCACCTAAGCATCCAGTGTCTCCTTCCCCCACATGTAGAGTTCTCAACATGCACCCAAACATGCTCACCTAAGCATCCAGTGTCTCCTTCCCCCACATGTAGAGTTCTCAACATGCACCCAAACATGCTCACCCAAGCATCCAGTGTTCTTTCTCCCACATGTAGAGTTCTCAACATGCACCCAAACATGCTCACCCAAGCATCCAGTGTTCTTTCTCCCACATGTAGAGTTCTCAACATGCACCCAAACATGCTCACCCAAGCATCCAGTGTTCTTTCTCCCACATGTAGAGTTCTCAACATGCACCCAAACATGCTCACCTAAGCATCCAGTGTCTCCTTCCCCCACATGTAGAGTTCTCAACATGCACCCAAACATGCTCACCTAAGCATCCAGTGTCTCCTTCCCCCACATGTAGAGTTCTCAACATGCACCCAAACATGCTCACCTAAGCATCCAGTGTCTCCTTCCCCCACATGTAGAGTTCTCAACATGCACCCAAACATGCTCACCTAAGCATCCAGTGTTCTTTCTCCCACATGTAGAGTTCTCAACATGCACCCAAACATGCTCACCCAAGCATCCAGTGTTCTTTCTCCCACATGTAGAGTTCTCAACATGCACCCAAACATGCTCACCCAAGCATCCAGTGTTCTTTCTCCCACATGTAGAGTTCTCAACATGCACCCAAACATGCTCACCTAAGCATCCAGTGTCTCCTTCCCCCACATGTAGAGTTCTCAACATGCACCCAAACATGCTCACCTAAGCATCCAGTGTCTCCTTCCCCCACATGTAGAGTTCTCAACATGCACCCAAACATGCTCACCTAAGCATCCAGTGTTCTTTCTCCCACATGTAGAGTTCTCAACATGCACCCAAACATGCTCACCCGAGCATCCAGTGTTCTTTCTCCCACATGTAGAGTTCTCAACATGCACCCAAACATGCTCACCCAAGCATCCAGTGTTCTTTCTCCCACATGTAGAGTTCTCAACATGCACCCAAACATGCTCACCCAAGCATCCAGTGTTCTTTCTCCCACATGTAGAGTTCTCAACATGCACCCAAACATGCTCACCCAAGCATCCAGTGTTCTTTCTCCCACATGTAGAGTTCTCAACATGCACCCAAACATGCTCACCTAAGCATCCAGTGTCTCCTTCCCCCACATGTAGAGTTCTCAACAGGCACAACAGCAGGTCTGGTGCTCACCTAAGCATCCAGTGTCTCCTTCCCCCACATGTAGAGTTCTCAACAGGCACAACAGCAGGTCTGGTGCTCACCTAGGCGTCCGAAGTCTCCTTCCCCCCAGGTGTAGAGCGCTCCATCCGAGGTGACTGCAGCACTATGACGGTAGCCAGCTGACACGCACACCACCACCTGGAGGAGGGGAGTAGAGATACTGTCACCTCGGTACGGGTTACACACGAGGCACTAATGCAGGTGGCTGCAAAGAGTCCCTTCGAAGAGCCGAAGTCTAGTCTGGACATTTAGGCTAAGATTTATTCAGGGTCGAGCCACTTTCAAAGCCACACAAAGCCCGAAGTCCTTGTCTAAGCGTGGCTTTGTAAGAATATGCCGTGCCCGGCGTTACCTTGCATCAGGCAGGCGTTACCTTGCATCAGGCAGGCGTTACCTTGCATCAGGCAGGCGTTACCTTGCATCAGGCAGGCGTTACCTTGCATCAGGCAGGCGTTACCTTGCATCAGGCAGGCGTTACCTTGCATCAAGCAGGCGTTACCTTGCATCAGGTAGGCGTTACATGGATGGAGCATTAGCGTCCCCATGAAACCACCCATGTAAGTTTGCCCAAACTCACACTTATAAAGACTTATAAAGACTAGCGCTGGGACACTCCCAATGGGTAACCAGGCGCTCTATCATTAGTATCAGTTACAATCATGAGTTTGCACTGAAATGTTGAGTCTACCTGAGGCAAGTGTGTGCTATTTCTCCTCTTTACTTCCTCTTGGCATGTGTGCTGCATCCAGGGTGATGCCTGCTTACACAGGGCTGGTGTGTCCTGCTCTCTGGAGATGCCTGCTTACACAGGGCTGGTGTGTCCTGCTCTCTGGAGATGCCTGCTTACACAGGGCTGGTGTGTCCTGCTCTCTGGAGATGACTGCTTACACAGGGCTGGGATGTCCTGTCCTAGGGAGATGCCTGCTTACACAGGGCTGGGATGTCCTGTCCTACGGAGGTGCCTGCTTACACAGGGCTGGGATGTCCTGCACAAGGGAGATGCCTGCTTGCACAGCACTGGGATGTCCTGCAGCTCTAGAGAGATGCCTGCTTACACAGGGCTGGGATGTCCTGCAGCTGTAGGGAGATGCCTGCTTACACAGGGCTGGGATGTCCTGTCCTAGGGAGATGCCTGCTTGCACAGCACTGGGATGTCCTGCTCTCTGGAGACGCCTGCTTACACAGGGCTGGGATGTCCTGCACAAGGGAGATGCCTGCTTGCACAGCACTGGGATGTCCTGCAGCTCTAGAGAGATGCCTGCTTACACAGGGCTGGACTGTCCTGCAGCTGTAGGGAGATGCCTGCTTACACAGGGCTGTGGATGTCCTGCTCTCTGGAGAAGCCTGCTTACACATGGCTGGGATGTCCTCCTGCTCTAGGGTGATGCCTGCTTGCACAGGGCTGGGTGTCCTACTCTCTGGAGAAGCCTTACACATGGCTGGGATGTCCTGCAGCTGTAGGGAGTTGCCTGCTTACACAGGGCTGGGATGTCCTGCTCTAGGGAGATGCCTGCTTACACATGGCTGGGATGTCCTGCGCAATGGAGATGCCTGCTTGCACAGGGCTGGGATGTCCTGCTCTAGGGAGATGCCTGCTTACACATGGCTGGGATGTCCTGCGCAAGGGAGATGCCTGCTAGCACAGGTCTGGGATGTATTGCTCTAGGGAGACGCCTGCTTACGCAGGACTGGGTGTCCTCCTGCTGTGGTGAGATGCCTGCTTACAAAGGGCTGGGATGTCCTGTCCTAGGGAGATGCCTGCATGCACAGCACTGGGATGTCCTGCTCTCTGGAGACGCATGCTTACACAGGGCTGGGATGTCCTGCACAAGGGAGATGCCTGCTTGCACAGCACTGGAATGTCCTGCAGCTCTAGAGAGATGCCTGCTTACACAGGGCTGGGCTGTCCTGCAGCTGTAGGAAGATGCCTGCTTACACAGGGCTGTGGATGTCCTGCTCTCTGGAGAAGCCTGCTTACACATGGCTGGAATGTCCTCCTGCTCTAGGGTGATGCCTGCTTGCACAGGGCTGGGTGTCCTACTCTCCGGAGAAGCCTTACACATGGCTGGGATGTCCTGCAGCTGTAGGGAGTTGCCTGCTTACACAGGGCTGTGGATGTCCTGCTCTAGGGAGATGCCTGCTTACACATGGCTGGGATGTCCTGCGCAAGGGAGATGCCTGCTATCACAGGTCTGGGATGTCCTGCTCTAGGGAGACGCCTGCTTACGCAGGACTGGGTGTCCTCCTGCTGTGATGAGATGCCTGCTTACAGAGGGCTGGGATGTCCTGTCCTAGGGAGATGCCTGCTTACACAGGGCTGGGATGTCCTGCAGCTGTAGGGAGATGCCTGCTTACACAGGGCTGTGGATGTCCTGCTCTCTGGAGATGCCTGCTTACACAGGGCTGGGATGTCCTGCTCTAGGGAGATGCCTGCTTACACGGGGCTGGGATGTCCTGCTACTCCAGAGAGATGCCTGCTTACACAGGGCTGGGATGTCCTGTCCTAGGGAGATGCCTGCTTACACAGGGCTGGGATGTCCTGTCCTAGGGAGGTGCCTGCTTACACAGGGCTGGGATGTCCCGTTATGGGGAGATGCCTGCTTACACAGGGCTGGGATGTCCTGTCCTAGGGAGATGCCTGCTTACACAGGGCTGGGATGTCCTGTCCTAGGGAGGTGCCTGCTACACAGGGCTGGGATGTCCTGTCCTAGGGAGGTGACTGCTTACGCAGGGCTGGGATGTCCTGCTACTCTAGAGAGATGCCTGCTTACTCAGGGCTGGGATGTCCTGCTCTACTGAGATGCCTGCTTACACAGGGCTGGGATGTCCTGCTGTAGGAAGATAAAGCAAACACAAGGAGAAGGTGGACGGAGCGCTGAAACATTTCAGAGACTCACCCCCAGTCACAGTTCTGGGGTGAATCCATCACCGTTCTTTAGCCCACTCCGCCACCCCAGTTCAGACATGGCCATATGCAAATCAGTCTGACCCTGTGCCTCATGGGAACAGTCCAGCCCGAACTGCCAAGCCATGCCTTCCCTGGACCGGAAACAACAGCTGTCATCAGCCAGGATAGCTTGACTCCAGTGGCATAGTGAGCAAGGAACCCAGTTGGTGTTGCTTTGTTTGCCCTAAGTTGGCAGGGTATGCCCAGACGTGAGTCCTTTGCTCACTTTGCCACTGGATTCAAGCAAGCCTGGCTGAAGACGGCTGGAATGCCAGAAACCGGTCCTCGGAAGCTTGTTTCCGGTCCAGGGAAGGCATGGCTTGGCAGTTCGGGCTGGACTGTTCCCATGAGGCACAGGGTCAGACTGATTTGCATATGGCCATGTCTGAACTGGGGTGGCGGAGTGGGCTAAAGAACGGTGATGGATCAAACCCAGATCTTTTGACTGGGGGGGGGGGGGTGCTTGCAATGTTCAACACTCCGTCCATCATCCCCTTTGGTGTTGCTCTGCTGTAGGGAGATGCCTGCTCACCCAGGGCTGGCCTGTCCCCTGCTTGAGGCCCCCGTACCCTCCCGCCTCCTACCTTGCCCATCAGCGGGCCCTGCACCATCTTGGGCTGCTTGTAGGTGGCCGTGCTCCCGTGCCCTAGCTTGCCGTAGTCGCCGTCTCCCCAGCTGAAGACCTCCCCGTCGGTGGTGAGGGCCAGCGTGTGCCCGTCCGAGCCCTTGGACGAGCTCAGCTTGCGGATGGTGTAGATGGGGTCCAGGGGGAGGCGCTGCAGCTTGCTCTGATTGGTTGAGTCGCCAAGTCCCAGCCGTCCATAGCTGCCTTTTCCGCAGGCCTTCATTGCCCCGGTGGAGGTGATAGCAAAGGTGCAGTACTGGCCAGCCTCGATCTGAAGGAGGAGAGTGATGGTGAAAGGATGAGCGGGAGCGAGTGATGGGGAAAAGATGAGGGAAGAGAGAGAGTGATGGTGAAAGGGTGAGCGGGAGAGAGAGTGATGGTGAAAGGGTGAGTGGGAGAGAGAGTGATGGTGAAAGGGTGAGCGGGAGAGAGAGTGATGGTGAAAGGGTGGGTGAAGAGAGACTGATGGAGAAAGGATAAGGGAAGAGAGAGTAATGGTGAAAGGATGAGCGGGAGACCACTGTCCTTTCCCATCACTGAAAGGATGAGGGAATAGAGTAAAAGGGGAAAGGATGAGGAAATAGAGTGATGGAGAAAGTATGAGCGGGAGACAGTGATGGGAAAGGATGAGGGAATAGAGTAAAAGGGGAAAGGATGAGGAAATAGAGTGATGGAGAAAGTATGAGCGGGAGAGAGAGTGATGGTGAAAGGATGAGCGGGAGAGAGTGATGGGGAGAGGATAAGGGGAGAGAGGAAGGAAGGAAGAGGTGGAGGGGAGGGTCAAGGAGACTGAATAAAGAGAGATCTTCACAGCGACCGTTTCACGCTTTTAGCTATCTTCTGAAAGGCTATACACTTCGTTTTTTAAATTAACCAAATTGTGCAAGAGCAGACTGAAATTCATCCACCAGGAGAACCCTGTTCTATAGCCCAAGCTATCTTTCATCTTCTTCCAAAACCACAATGACTTCCTTGGGTGAGGCTGCGGGTATGGACTTGAAGCTTCATGTAAGGGCTTCCCTTCCTTCACCCCCACCCCCCCTCCAAACTCACAGGAGCACTGGAGGATCGTGGGAGAGATGCCCTATGACCCGGAAGCAGCGAGGGAGCACGAAGACAATTGTTTGATGGTTATTGGTATGAGAATGTATTTTCTGGATATGATTTGCTGATTTCTAGATACAGGCTGGTTGGGCCCTGGATTCCCTGTATCTGTGCGGTGCCCTGTCTGG
Organism: Lissotriton helveticus; assembly: GCF_964261635.1. Classification (NCBI taxonomy): domain Eukaryota; kingdom Metazoa; phylum Chordata; class Amphibia; order Caudata; family Salamandridae; genus Lissotriton; species Lissotriton helveticus. Next base: position 35,392,312 of record NC_136059.1, on the reverse strand, counting down.
TAGAACAGAAGAGAGGGGTGGGCTGGGAAGAGCGCACACTTCCTGTGTCTGAGGTGTCACATGTTTAAAGGGACCACAGAGTGGAGAAAGCAGGTGTGTGCCCAGCTCTAACGATCAGCAGCAACAGGGGCTCTACATGTCTGTGTGATGATGGCAGCCCAGCCTACTGTGACGTCATTCAGCAGAGGACCCCTTAAACAGGAGTTGACTGCTCCCTGTATCTGTTTAAAGGGACCCCCAGTGGAAAAAACAGACCTCAAGGCCCATCGCCAACAACCAGCAGCAAATGGCATTCAAGAGACTGCATTTGTGCGGTGATGTCAACGGGGCGTTGCAATCTATTATGACATCATTCAGCGCCCCTTTAACAGGAATTGGTCTGCTCCCTGGATCTGTTGTGAAGGGGCTGGGTGGAGCCCATTGTCCTGCTGCAGCAGGGGGGGGGAATACATGAGGGGAGTTTTCGTGCTTGAAGATGTAAACGGGATGCCGGAGGTAGGTGGGTAGGCTGGGTGGAGTACACGGACTCCCCAAGGTAGAATGACAGAGTGGACCAGGCTGGTGAACTGCTTGACATCCCCAGAACACTGAAGCTGCTGTGAAGTGCGAGTGTGCCCTCACACTCTTGTGAGGGAGAGCCCTCTGAACCTGCTGTGAAGTGTGAGTGTCCCCTCACACTCTTGTGAGGGAGAGTCCTCTGGCACTGAACCTGCTGTGAAGTGCGAGTGTGCCCTCACACTCTTGTGAGGGAGAGCCCTCTGAACCTGCTGTGAAGTGCGAGTGTGCCCTCACACTCTTGTGAGGGAGAGCCCTCTCAACCTGCTGTGAAGTGTGAGTGTCCCCTCACACTCTTGTGAGGGAGAGTCCTCTGGCACTGAACCTGCTGTGAAGTGTGAGTGTGCCCTCACACTCTTGTGAGGGAGAGCCCTCTGAACCTGCTGTGAAGTGTGAGTGTCCCCTCACACTCTTGTGAGGGAGAGTCCTCTGGCACTGAACCTGCTGTGAAGTGTGAGTGTCCCCTCACACTCTTGTGAGGGAGAGTCCTCTGGCACTGAACCTGCTGTGAAGTGTGAGTGTGCCCTCACACTCTTGTGAGGGAGAGCCCTCTGAACCTGCTGTGAAGTGTGAGTGTCCCCTCACACTCTTGTGAGGGAGAGTCCTCTGGCACTGAACCTGCTGTGAAGTGTGAGTGTCCCCTCACACTCTTGTGAGGGAGAGTCCTCTGGCACTGAACCTGCTGTGAAGTGTGAGTGTCCCCTCACACTCTTGTGAGGGAGAGTCCTCTGGCACTGAACCTGCTGTGAAGTGTGAGTGTGCCCTCACACTCTTGTGAGGAAGAGCCCTCTGCCCCAGAACTGAACCTGATGTGCAGTGTGAGTGTCCCCTCACACTCTTGTGAGGGAGAGCCCTCTGAACCTGCTGTGAAGTGTGAGTGTACCCTCACACTCTTGTGAGGGAGAGCCCTCTGAACCTGCTGTGAAGTGTGAGTGTCCCCTCACACTCTTGTGAGGGAGAGCCCTCTGGCCCTGAACCTGCTGTGCAGTGTGAGTGTGCCCTCACACTCTTGTGAGGGAGAGCCCTCTGGCACTGAACTGAACCTGATGTGCAGTGTGAGTGTGCCCTCACACTCTTGTGAGGGAGAGCCCTCTGGCACTGAACTGAACCTGCTGTGAAGTGTGAGTGTGCCCTCACACTCTTGTGAGGGAGAGCCCTCTGAACCTGCTGTGAAGTGTGAGTGTACCCTCACACTCTTGTGAGGGAGAGCCCTCTGAACCTGCTGTGAAGTGTGAGTGTCCCCTCACACTCTTGTGAGGGAGAGCCCTCTGGCCCTGAACCTGCTGTGCAGTGTGAGTGTGCCCTCACACTCTTGTGAGGGAGAGCCCTCTGGCACTGAACTGAACCTGATGTGCAGTGTGAGTGTCCCCTCACACTCTTGTGAGGGAGAGCCCTCTGGCACTGAACCTGCTGTGAAGTGTGGATGTCCCCTCACACTCTTGTGAGGGAGAGCCCTCTGCCCTGGCACTGACCACCATGGCACACCATGGCCACCTGCAGGGGCCCCCACTGGCCTTGGCCCCCTCCCCCGGTGCAGACCCCCGGTCCCACCCAGACTCACCGTCGCGGCGTCGCAGAAGGTCGGGGCCAGCTTGGGGTGCAGGATCTTGTCGGCGGAGGAGTCGGAGAGCTGGTGGCTGCTGTTGCTGCCCCACACAAACACGGCCACCACTTCCAGCTCACGGCTGGGGGCCCTGGCAGGACAGCCGTGGAGACCCGTGCTCTGGGAGGCCAGGCGGCAAATCTGGAGACAGACAGACAGAAGGTGAGGAAACAGAGTGGTCAGAACATAGAGTGGATGCAAGTTAGAAAAAAACACCAAAACTTCTGCATTATTCCGTTGTCATGTTTTCTTATCACTTCTAGCCAGATCACAACCCCAGTCAAGCGGAAACAATGGGCCACACGTATCCAAAATCAATGTTGCATTCCATAAATAGTGAATTTTAGATAATCGCTATGTAAAGAATGCAAAATGGTATGTAAGTAATTGCGAGTACCTTTCAGTGATTCCTAAAGATTCGCAGTTAGGTAGTACAACTCTCTTCGTTCCAGTGGGCTCAAGGGCCCGTGGGTGCGAATGGTTTTGCATTAGCTAATTTGCGATGACCTAATTGGTAATCACAAATTAGGTAATGCAATAACAACGGTACCTGGCCCCGTTGAAGCACCCCCCAAAAAACTGTGCACATGCAAAGCGCACACATCCCCTGGGGAATGTGCGCGCCACGTGGCACTTTGAAAAATGCGTTTTTGGGCATTTTTCAACATTTGCACATGGGTACTTACCATCGACATGGAGTCGATAGTTATGGCATTTTCTAAATTCTCCCTTTGCATTTAGGAAATGCTTGGTACATAATAATAATAATCCTGAACTTATACAGCACCTTGTTACACTAACCAGTGTGTCCCCGCGCTAGTCATTGGCCCCATCATCCCACAGTTACAGCCTCCACAAGTGATTCCCCATGTGCTTGGGGAATCACAAATTGAGATTCCATATTTGTAGTCACAATTTTAGGTGAACGTGATTTTTGCAGTTTCCTAAAATTGCGACTACAAAGACTTTCATGCATCTTAAAAGGCTATTTTTCATTCACAAATGGTCAGAGTTAGCAATTTGCACAGTTTGCAAGAGCAAAATGGCTTCATACATGTGGCCCAATGTTCTTTGCATTTAGGAAATCCATGATGCAGTTTCAGGGTTCCCAGGATCAGACCAGAGAGAATAAAGACGTACTTTGGACCAAGACATAAACATGTCCAAGCCCAATCCCACATGAACTGGGAGTTCCCTGTGGGTCCATCTCACGCCGCCTCTTTCATCGCAGACCTGCTGCCGGCGGCTGCTGGTTCAATCCTATCCACGTTCAGTCTCTTCCAAGCAGGCAACAGATGAACCCTCTTGGAAATCAAACCATTGGCCGAGAATGATCCCAGAAGAGCCGTTGCGACTAAAGAAACTGCGGATCAAACTAGGCGGACGCTTAACCTGGCAAAGCCAGAGGTTCTGTTAGCTGGCAAGGATCCTTCGCCAATCCGCAGCCAAGGTGGCCAACAGCACTGGCAGAGTGCCCGGCTCCATCACAGGTACCAGGGGTGTGCTGCGAGGTGCCCCTCATAGCATGAATCTCTGGAGGTGAAGGGGTATCGAAGGCCCAGCCCTTGCCAATAACATGGTAAAGATGAAGGAATGCAGCGGCCCGAATGCCGACAAGCACCATCCCCCCCACCCCCCGAGAGAGAGCACATCAGCCAGCAGGCACATCCCAGGTGACCAGGGGGACACACAGACCATCCTGAGAACTTGAGCGCCTTGAAACCCTTACGAGTGAGTAGTAGCGCTTTATAAGATTACTGATTGATTGGGGGCCTCTTTATGAGCCAGTTTCTGTCGCTCTTGCACCGCGCAACGTGATACAAGAGCGACGCAAACCTTGCGTGTGATTTATGAAGCCACGCAAAGCCACTCTGCATGACCCTGAGCGGCTCCATCCATCTGGAGGAAGGCAACGCCGTGCAAATAGCTGCTTTGCCTTACTCGGCCCTGGGAAGAAGATTAATGGGCGTTGCGGTGGGTGTCACCAGGCAACTCTCATGGTTTTTGCCACATTGCCATATTTACCATCACTGGCCGACCTGGGAATGTGCCAAAAAGACGCGCCTTCTCAGGGGGGCATAATGAGGAGAAATATCTTTATTTCTCCTCGTTGTTTCCTTTTTGAAACACACATAGAAAGAGGAACATGCCTCAGAGGATAGTGTTTTGTGAAGGAAGGTGCCGCTTTCTGCACAAAAACAATCGTGCATTTAAACACAAGCACCCTTACACCATGGGGCAAGGATGTCTGCATTGGCGCTCGGTGGCCAAAAGAGCACCAGCGCAGGGGAAAAGAGAGGAATGCGCTGTATTGCCTTAAATACAGTCCATTCCTGCCCTTTCCTTGTCATGCAGTGCAGCACAGCGCAGCACAACACAGCAGGTGGACTTGCTGTGCTGCACTAAAGGACAAGTCCTTAAATACGCCCAAAAGTCTGCTTCCCAATCCAGGCCTTTGTCTCAGGAGAAGATCAAAGAGCTGCTACAGAAACCTTAGAACCAGGAGGCCATAACGTATGGTACATGAGCTCCATAATAAATCAATAAAGGAACACATCACAAACACAGCAAAAGTCAACACAACTCACATTAACACAACAAACATCAACTTACTGCACTACAACCTGACGCAACTGAAGAGATTACACCTTATGACAACACAGTGTAACAATCCTCAACGTTCTCCCGGATATACTCTTGTAGGAACAATGCAAGACAGTGTGAGGTTTCTCAATAACCCATGCTCAGATGTAAAGTGGGTGCACCTGAATGTATCTGCTCCCCCAAACCATCAGGTTCTCGTGTAGCAGTGTTCCAGCCACTGGTGTGTCCATCACGTTTGCAAACACCAATGGCCGTATCTACACTTTATTTACCACCAGGCTTCTATTTCACTACAGCCACCACCCACCACATGGAAGCCATGCCCAGAAGCTCCCACTATCAGCTGAAGCTGCAGGGATAGCCGCACTCCGACAGTTCATGTTCCTGCCTTATGGGGAGTTTGGCCCGGGCCGTGCTCCTGTCTGCCTCTGATGCTGGTGGGTACTGCACTGTGGTATAGTTTAGTTGTGACAATCGAACAGTTGAGTTTCAGCAGTTCTGCCACTTCCTGCAAGTCACAGAGGTGCCTACATATCTGCTAGAGAGCATAGGTCCATGTATATGGAAGCTGGGCATCACAGCGCCTCCAAGTTATCATCATTCCTACAAATCTACATAGGATCTGCATGTTTAGACATCATAAACTAAGGGACTGGTGTCCAGACTAATTTCAGACACCCTCAAAGGATATTTTAGCCTTTATACAAGCTAGCTCACAGTGCCACCATGAGCCCTCTAACCTTACCAAGGAGCAAATAGTTTCTGGCAACTATCGAACATGACAACCTGTTAGACCCTGCCTCGTGGCGTGGTCCTCCCTGACCCGTAGCAACACCCTTCCGAACTTTACACCACCACAGACCCCTGAGTCCCCGGCCTAGCCGACTCTTCCCTCCACGATACACACACACGTCCCCGGACTTCCCCGTCCGTGCCTCCATCTCCCAGTCCGTAGGCCCTGTGTGCCCACTTCCCGGCCCCTAAGATGGCCGCCCGATCCAGCGCGGCCTAGGCCGAGAGGCGCCACCCTGGCTGGAGGACAGCGCGCTCCCCTTGAGTGAGAGAGGGAGGAGCAGTTCCTCTCACACCTCCGACCTCCCCTCGAGAGATGGGTTTCGATCACCACTCCGGCCACCCTGAGGGCTGGCCCCACGCCTGCTGTGTGTCTGGGACTCCTTCCGAACCTGACAGGAATGGATCAAAGGGTCGCGTGGCAGGAAACCCCAACGAGCGCCCCCCCAGGTGTTAAGACCCCTGCATACCAGAACTCCGGAGATCAAAGAGGAGCAGTCCTATAACTGGGGATGCTCCGGGACTATCGAGAGATTCGATTCTGGAACGACGAGAGCCCTGCGGACGTGGCCGCGGCTCGCTTGGCAGAGAAGAACTTCTGCTAGAACCACATGAGCCCTGCTGAGTGACTCGCGGCTCCCTTGCAACTTTGGAACACCTGAGCCCCGCTGAGTGACTCGCGGCTCCCCTGAAGATCGTAGACCTCCGACATCGTGCTTGAGCCCTGCTGAGTGACTCGCGGCTCCCCTGAAGATCGTAAGACCTCCGACATCTTGCTGGAGCCCTGCTGAGTGACTCGGGCTCCCTGACTCTCCTGGTCCAGATGGACCCCAAAGATCACATCGTATCCCCCGGCTCGAGGATTGAGAGCTGTGCGCCGGATACGCACCGATATTGACTCTGATCCCGTAAGACTGTCCCGCTACCCCTACCCTGACCGAGACTCTTTGAGCCCTTGCGCTATTTGTAACTACCTGCCTTTGCCGATCATAAAGATCCCTTGAATCACGAGATAAAGAAACGTTCTTAAGAAGCTACGGTGTGGTGTCTATTTGTCGTGTGGTGCTCGCGTAGTGTGTACGATCCTAGATTCGAGACTCTCCCCCTGAGAAGTCTCCCGCCAGTGCTCGTCTTTGTACTTGGGAGGTGGGTACCAGGGTAGTCAGGTACACTTCCTGCCCTCCCCTGAGGTCGCCTTCTAACATTGGTGGCAAGCGACGGAATACGAGCCGCAATCTAGAGATCGTACAGGACACGACTAACGCACTACCGAGCAAAAATGACAGAAGAAACCACCATGAGTACCATTGAAGTCGACGCGAGTGCTGCATTTCGTGTAGAACAACTGGAAGAGTACCCGCACAAAGAACTAAAGGAATTCTGCAAAGAACTGGGAATCGCTACCACTAGCCTCAAAACAAAGGAAGACATGCAGAAAGCATTGAAAGCTTGGGTGGAGTCCGGAGTCCCCCGCACAGAAGGAACGGCGGCGCAGCCAGACGAACCGGGACTCCCCCAGACAGAAAGCAGCAGCAGCCAGGTATGAAGCATCGTACCAGACGGGGGCCTATCCCCAGCAACGCTCGCGGATCGGGAAAGAAGTCGCCACCACGAACTCGAGATGGCAAAACTGAAGATAGAAGGCGAAATAAAATTGGCAGAAAAGAAACTTGCGATCGAGCAAATGAAAGTACAAGGAGAATTAGAATAGAAGAAACTCCAGCGGGAGCATGAAGGGAAGAGACTTCAGCTGGAGCACAAGCGAAGCTTGAAGGAGCTCGAGCTCAAGGCGAGGAGCGAAGAGAACCAGCCCCTGGGGAACCAAGAGATCGGACCCCCGGCAGAGCCGAAGGTCCACATCCCCAAAGATGTGGTCAAAGAATATTACAAAAATGACGACATCCAGCAATGGTTCAAGGCCTACGAAGTTGCCATGAGCTCCCACCGAGTCCCACAGAAAGATTGGGGGTCCGGATTATGGGGTCGATTCCTGAGCGAGGGGAGAGACACCCTGCTCGATCTACCGTCCTCCGTGCAGACTTCCTACAGCCACATGAAGGAGGCCCTCCTGACGAGATACGGCCTCACCCCAGAAATGTACCGCCAGAGGTTCCGGGACTGCAAAAAGATTCCTGGCACCACCTGGGTAGAATACGTAAACTTTTTTAGCAGAGCATTTGAAGGATGGGTCAAGGGCAGCAAAGTGACCACTGTGGAAGAACTAACTGATCTCATGCTGTGGGAACATTTGTCCACAAATTGTTTTGTGGAACTACGCCAGCATCTGCTCGACAGCAAGCTCGCAGATCCGAGGAAGCTGGCCGTCGAAGCGGATCACTGGGTGAACACCCGGGTCTCCCGGGGCCCCGTAGGAGACTACCCCCGCACCAGTCAAGGACCACCCTGCCAGAGAGGGGGGGGGGGAAACCCAGGAGGACCCAGGGACGGCCAGTCCGGTCCCCAGCGTAGCCCCCCGGGAAACCCACCGCCGAATTTCCCCGCACCTCCACCAGCTACTGCCGGTCCCCCAGGTAGACAGCACCGAGTGACCATCACATGTTATAGATGTCAAAAGCCCGGGCACTACGCCAGTTATCCCCAGTGTACCCTGGCCCCACGTAGCCCTACTACAACTCCCCCGGCTAGGCAGGTAGCGAATGTAGCTCTAGGGGAGGAGTTTGAGGACACCGAGGGATGGGAACCTACTGCCATGACCCTAGTATCCCTGGGAGATAGGGAGATGGTCCCCGGGAAAGCCCTGCTTACCAACACCAAGAAGTACCGTCAGTTAGTAACAGTGAATGGCCACCGAGTGGAGGCCCTCCGTGACACCGGAGCCAGCATCACAGGTGTCCTTAGCCATTTAGTGCGAGAAGACCAGATCCTCCACAATGTCCTGTGCCCTGTAATTTCAGCAGATAACACTGAGAGCTTGTGTAAGGTAGCCCTGATACCATTCGAGTGGGATGGAGTAGCAGGTAAATTAAAAGTAGCCGTACGGACCTCCCAGCCTGTTGACTGCCTCCTGGGGAACGACCTGGAAAGTTCTCCATGGAAGCAGGTCGAGCGCCGAACCCACCTCGGGATGATGGGTCTTCCCGAGTGGGTGTGCGCCACCACCCGATCTATGGCAGCCCGACTGCCCCCGGACGGGGAAGTCGAGGACGAAACTGCCAGCCTCCCCCCTGTGGATGGCAACAGGGCCGATCCAGCCGAGGCCTCCGACCTCTCCCCACGAGGAGAAGATGTCGCTGACAACGAACCCATACACCCCCACCCCGCACGGATCACCGAACTGGGTGATCTGCCCGAAATGGTGCAGTGGCGCCACGAGGGGGGCCCCTCCCGAGAGGAGTTCTGCTGGGAGCAAGCTACCTGTCCTTCCCTGGTCGGACCCCGGCAACAGGCCGAAGCCCAGACCGCGGGCGACCAATCCGGAACACATTAGCTGTACTGGGGGAATGACCTCCTTTACAGCGAACAGAAGTCAGCGGAGCTAGGGTCAGCCCGGGTGCTGGTGGTACCCCTACGCTTCCGAGACTTCCTCCTGGGCTTGGCCCACGATGTACCCCTAGCAGGCCACTTGGGCCAAGACAAGACATATAGCCGCCTGGTCACGCACTTCTATTGGCCCAAAATGAAAGCGAACGTAGAGGCCCACTGCAAGTCCTGTCCCACGTGCCAGGCTAGTGGAAAAAGCGGAGGAAAGCGCAAGGCTCCCCTCCAACCATTCCCCGTCGTCAGTACCCCCTTTGAGCGGGTGGGAATTGACATTGTGGGGCCGCTGGACCCCAAGACCTCTTAAGGTCACCGCTTCATCCTCGTCCTAGTGGACCATGCCACTCGATACCCTGAAGCCATCCCCCTACGCACCGTCACGGCCCCCGTGGTGGGCCGGGCACTGATGGGAATCTTTTCCCGTGTAGGATTTCCCCGAGAGGTCGTGAGCGACCGCGGGACGAACTTTATCTCCCGGTACATGACGTCCCTTTGGCAGCAATGTGGAGTGGCCTATCGGTTCACCACTCCGTACCACCCCCAAGGAAATGGCCTAGTAGAGCGGTTTAACCGGACTCTAAAGGAGATGATCCTGGGCCTCAAGGAGCCCCTCCGGCATAAGTGGGACGTCCTGCTCCCCTGCCTCTTGTTCGCCTACCGGGAAGTCCCCCAGAAATCCTTGGGGTTCAGCCCGTTTGAATTACTGTACGGACACCCTGTCCGGGGGCCCCTCAGCCTGGTCAGAGAAGGTTGGGAGACGGCACCCCGGGACCCTCCTCAGGAGGTGTTCCGGTACATTCTGACCCTCCGAAACCAGACTCGGAAGTTCCGAGAGCTGGCCGAGGCCAACCTGGAGGCAAGCCAGGAAGAAATGAAGCGCTGGTACGACCAGAATGCCACTCTGGTCGAGTTCCAGCCGGGCCAGCAGGTATGGGTCATGGCCCCAGTAAAACCTTGCGCCCTCCAAGATAAGTGGACGGGCCATTCAAGGTGATCGAGTGGAAAAGCCAAGTCACGTACTTGGTGGACGTCCAGTCCCCCCGGAACCCCCTGCGGGTCCTGCACGTGAACCGCCTCAATCCTCACTTCGTGCGGACGGAGCTGAGCCTACTGTTGGCCACAGATGACGGGGCGGAAGAGGAAACGGAGCCTCTCCCTGGCCTCCTATGCACCGAAGAGAAAGATGGCTCCGTGGAAGGAGTGAACCTCTCTTCCTCCCTCACTCGCCAGCAACGTGAAGACTGCCGCCAGCTCTTGGGGCAGTTCCCTGACCTGTTTTCCCTCATCCCCAAGGTCAACGACTGGTGTGTTCACGACGTGGACACCGGAGACAGCCAGCCGGTGCGACACCGAGCCTACCGAGTACCCGATCGAATCCGGTCCTGCATCCAGGCCGAGGTCTCGAAGATGTTGTCCTTGGGGGTGGTCAAACACTCAGAGAGCCCCTGGGACAGCCCAGTGGTGCTGGTCCCGAAATCCGCTGCCCCTGGTGTCGCCCCTGAACTGAGGTTCTGCGTGGACTACCGGGGCTTAAGGCCATTACCCGAGCCGCGCTCACCCTATCCCCCGCGCCGATGAGCTCATTGACCGTCTCGGGTCTGCTCATTTTCTCAGCACCTTTGACCTGACCTGCGGATACTGGCAAATTGCGCTCACAGAGGGAGCCAAGGAGCGGTCCACCTTCTCCACCCCGGATGGGCACTATCGCTTCCGCGTGATGCCCTTCGGGATGAAAAACGCCCCGGCCACTTTTCAGAGACTGGTAAACAGAGTCCTGGCCGGGCTGGAAGAGTTCAGTGCCGCATATCTGGACGATATCGCGGTTTTCAGTTCGGAATGGAGTGAGCACCTCCGGCACCTCCGGAGGGTACTGATGGCCCTGCGCCAGGCAGGCCTCACAGTGAAAGCTAGCAAATGCCAGATTGGGCAAGGATCAGTGGTCTACCTGGGACACCAGGTAGGAAGCGGGCAGGTCGCCCCTTTGCAGCCTAAGTTCGACGCCATCTTAGCCTGGGAACCACCAACCACCCAAACAGAGGTCCGAGCCTTCCTGGGCCTCACCGGCTACTACCGGAGGTTCATCAGGAGTTACGGCAGCCTCGTAGGCCCCCTCACAGAACTAACGTCCAAAAAGCAGCCCAAGAAGGTGCAGTGGACCCCCGCCTGCCAAGGGGCGTTCGACGCCCTCAAGAAAGCCATGTGCACTGCCCCCGTGCTACGAGCCCCTGACTACTCAAAAGAGTTTGTGGTATAGACTGATGCTTCGGAACTCGGCATTGGGGCCGTACTATCCCAACTGAATGAGTTTGTATCTCCTTGGGTTTGTTGTTCGTATAACACTTTTGTATAATTATTATCTTTTTTCCTTTTTTGTATAAGAATTTTGTTGTTTGTATCCTAAAAAAGTATCTTTTTTTTGTTGGCCTTGCCAATTGAATATTCATGTGTATATATATGTTTACAATTATTACAGCCCTGACGAAGTTCCAAAAGGCAAAGAGTGGAACGAAACGCGTTGGCTGTGCCTTTGATGTTTGAACGGAATCTAAAATAAAGAAGAATTAATACAAAAAAGAGCGACTTCGGATATTGACTTTTTTTTTAGAGTGCACCTTCTTTCTTTGTTTCAATATTCTTGTAAATTACGCACCCTACGGCAGCGGGTGTTAGAAGTGTTTGCACCACCATTAATTGTGAAACTAATGAATTGTTGTGCATGACCTGGTCTGCTGCTTTGGTCCTTCTGCTTAAGTGAATGAGAAAGGTCTAGACCAGCCAGTAGCCTTCATTAGCCGGAGGCTACTCCCCAGAGAGCAGAGGTGGAGCACCATCAAACGAGAAGCGTTCGCAGTAGTCTGGGCCCTAAAGAAGTTACGGCCCTACTTGTTCGGAACCCATTTCCGAGTCCAGACAGATCATCGACCATTGCGGTGGTTGATGCAGTAGAGGGGCGAGAACCCCAAACTGCTGCGATGGTCGATCTCCCTCCAGGGGATGGATTTGACTGTAGAGCATCGCCCTGGTACCAACCACGCCAACGCTGACGGCCTCTCCAGGTTTTTCCGCCTCAGCGAAGAGAACCCCCAAGAGGATGGGTAGTTCTCCCCGACTTTCAGCTGGGGGGGACGCATGTTAGACCCGGCCTCGTGGCGTGGTCCTCCCTGACCCGTAGCAACACCCTTCCGAGCTTTACACCATCACAGACCCCTGAGTCCCCGGCCTAGCTGACCCTTCCCTCCACGTTACACACACACGTCCCCGGACTTCCCCGTCCGTGCCTCCATCTTCCCGGTCCGTAGGCCCTGTGTGCCCACTTCCCGGCCCCTAAGATGGCCGCCCGATCCAGCGCGGCCTAGGCCGAGAGGCGCCACCCTGGCTGGAGGACAGCGCGCTCCCCTTGAGTGAGAGAGGGAGGAGCAGTTCCTCTCACACCTCCGACCTCCCCTCGAGAGATGGGTTTCGATCACCCCTCCGGCCACCCTGAGGGCTGGCCCCACGCCTGCTGTGTGTCTGGGACTCCTCCCGAACCTGACAGGAATGGATCAAAGGGCCGCGTGGCAGGAAACCCCAACGAGCGGCCCCCCAGGTGTTAAGACCCCTGCATACCAGAACTCCGGAGATCAAAGAGGAGCAGTCCTATAACTGGGGATGCTCCGGGACTATCGAGAGATTCGATTCTGGAATGACGAGAGCCCTGCGGACGTGGCCGCGGCTCGCTTGGTAGAGAAGAACTTCTGCTAGAACCACATGAGCCCTGCTGAGTGACTCGCGGCTCCCTTGCAACTTTGGAACACCTGAGCCCCGCTGAGTGACTCGCGGCTCCCCTGAAGATCGTAAGACCTCCGACATCGTGCTTGAGCCCTGCTGAGTGACTCGCGGCTCCCCTGAAGATCGTAGACCTCCGACATCGTGCTTGAGCCCTGCTGAGTGACTCGCGGCTCCCCTGAAGATCGTAAGACCTCCGGCATCTTGCTGGAGCCCTGCTGAGTGACTCGTGGCTCCCTGACTCTCCTGGTCCAGCTGGACCCCAAAGATCGCATCGTATCCCCCGGCTCGAGGATTGAGAGCTGTGCGCCGGATACGCACCGATATTGACTCTGATCCCGTAAGACTGTCCTGCTACCCCTACCCTGACCGAGACTCTTTGAGCCCTTGCCCTATTTGTAACTACCTGCCTTTGCCGATCATAAAGATCCCTTGAATCACGAGATAAAAAAATGTTCTTAAGAAGCTACGGTGTTGTGTCTCTTTGTCGTGTGGTGCTCGCGTAGTGTGCACGATCCTAGATTCGAGACTCTCCCCCTGAGAAGTCTCCTGCCAGTGCTCGTCTTTGTACTTGGGAGGTGGGTACCAGGGTGGTCAGGTACACTTCCTGCCCTCCCCTGAGGTCGCCTTCTAACACAACCCTTGATCCTTTAGGGATCGTGGAAACAGCAGAGTACTTTTCGCTCAGTCACTCATGCTCATGTAGTGTCAGAGAGATACACAGAATAAACTACGGGGACATTTTCAATAAGCATTTATTGAACCAGCATCATTCTAGTATAAAACATGTTTGCTGCTGCAATCATTATGCAGAAACAGAGGTATAAGATTACAAGCACCAACAGAGTAAATAAAAGGTAGATTTCAACCATGGTGCTAAAACAGTAAGTATATGCAGGCATATAGATAGATTGCAGTAATCAAGCGTACTCCTACTATGCGGAGCCGATCCAAGTGCACCTAAGTGTACCTAGCATGCATGTAGGTGTACAGCCAAGAATCACCCTAGGATAGAGCAGACCCCATTACCTGATGGGAGAGAAGAAAGGACCCCGTCTTGGTCTCGAGTTAGACACCTCGCAAGGGATGTCAGACCAGTGCGTGCTGGAGGTTCTGCATGCAGGGACCTCAGCGTCTTGTGTCAACATGGAAGCTTCTCCTCTGGTTGCCCACTGAAGTTGTGGTTCTTTTATACCCAAATGGTACCCTCAGGGGTTCTACCTAGGTATGCAATTGCTTGCCATTTTGTATAGTGGACCTGTCATCCAAGGATGACGTTAGCGTTGACTTTTGCACAGAGTTTTTATAAAGAATGTATTAATCCTGCTGTGCACGTCCTGGACAGGGGATTTAGATATGATACTAGGAATCCTCATGCATAATGAATGAGGCTGGTTTCAGAGAGAAATGATTGACATTTATTCAGCACATAACTGGGTAAAAGGTAAGTGCTAGAACCGTTATGCAGAGCAAGGTAGCACAAATATAGGTAAAAGGTTGTGTAGCTACCTAGGCCTAGATGGAGGTACATTGGGGCTCATAACAACTGAGGGTGATACAACTGCGTTCCCCTCGGTTCAGTGCAAGACACCTTCAAGTCACAAGACTGTGGAGCTGCAAGGACATTTGTGGCTCTTGTGTCTGTGCTTGACTGCGCGGTTGTGGGTCCCTGTCACAAGTCAGATAAATACATGAATACTGGAACCTGTAAGAATGACGTCCAGCTCCGTCACTTCCAATGTATTGACAATCCATTCACATTTTTGTTGCGTCCTTTTGTTGCAGATTTTATGTGATCCATTCAAAATCAAGCTCCAAGACTGAAACTTCAAGAGTAGCAGCGATAAACCCCCCATACAGCGAGTCCCAGCCCTGATGGGGGTGGAGCAAGGGCTATGGGAGAGTGTGTGAGGAGCAAGCGCTGGTTGTGCTGGAGGGAGTATAGCGCCCACACGGAGGACAGAGGCGCTGCGCCAAGCCAGGGTCATACTCCGGGGCGTCTTCACGAGTAGCCAGGGTCATACTCCGGGGCGTCTTCACGAGTAGCCAGGGTCATACTCCGGGGCGTCTTCACGAGTAGCCAGGGTCATACTCCGGGGCGTCTTCACGAGTAGCCGGGGTCATACTCCGGGGCGTCTTCACGAGTAGCCAGGCTCATACTCCGGGGCGTCTTCACGAGTAGCCAGGGTCATACTCCGGGGCGTCTTCACGAGTAGCCGGGGTCATACTCCGGGGTGTCTTCACGAGTAGCCAGGGTCATACTCCGTGGTGTCTTCACGAGTAGCCAGGGTCATACTCCGGGGCGTCTTCACGAGTAGCCGGGGTCATACTCCGGGGTGTCTTCACGAGTAGACAGGGTCATACTCCGGGGCATCTTCACGAGTAGCCATGGTCATACTCCGGGGCGTCTTCACGAGTAGCCAGGCTCATACTCCGGGGCGTCTTCACGAGTAGCCGGGGTCATACTCCGGGGCGTCTTCACGAGTAGCCAGGGTCATACTCCGGGGCGTCTTCACAAGTAGACAGGGTCATACTCCTGGGCGTCTTCACGAGTAGCCAGGGTCATACTCCGGGGCGTCTTTACAAGTAGACAGGGTCATACTCCGGGGTGTCTTCACGAGTAGCCGGGGTCATACTCCGGGGCGTCTTCACGAGTAGCCAGGGTCATACTCCGGGGCGTCTTCACGAGTAGCCAGGGTCATACTCCGGGGCGTCTTCACAAGTAGACAGGGTCATTCTCCTGGGCGTCTTCACGAGTAGCCAGGGTCATACTCCGGGGCGTCTTTACAAGTAGACAGGGTCATACTCCGGGGTGTCTTCACGAGTAGCCGGGGTCATACTCCGGGGCGTCTTCACGAGTAGCCAGGGTCATACTCCGGGGCGTCTTCACGAGTAGCCAGGCTCATACTCCGGGGCGTCTTCACGAGTAGCCAGGGTCATACTCCGGGGCGTCTTCACAAGTAGACAGGGTCATACTCCTGGGCGTCTTCACGAGTAGCCAGGGTCATACTCCGGGGCGTCTTTACAAGTAGACAGGGTCATACTCCGGGGTGTCTTCACGAGTAGCCGGGGTCATACTCCGGGGCGTCTTCACGAGTAGCCAGGGTCATACTCCGGGGCATCTTCACGAGTAGCCAGGCTCATACTCCGGGGCGTCTTCACAAGTAGCCAGGGTCATACTCCGGGGCGTCTTCACGAGTAGCCAGGGTCATACTCCGGGGCGTCTTCACAAGTAGACAGGGTCATACTCCGGGGCGTCTTCACGAGTAGCCAGGCTCATACTCCGGGGCGTCTTCACGAGTAGCCAGGGTCATACTCCGGGGCGTCTTCACAAGTAGACAGGGTCATACTCCGGGGCGTCTTCACGAGTAGCCAGGCTCATACTCCGGGGCGTCTTCACGAGTAGCCGGGGTCATACTCCGGGGCGTCTTCACGAGTAGCCATGGTCATACTCCGGGGCGTCTTCACGAGTAGCCAGGCTCATACTCCGGGGAGTCTTCATGAGTAGCCGGGGTCATACTCCGGGGCGTCTTCACGAGTAGCCAGGCTCATACTCCGGGCATCTTCACGAGTAGCCAGGGTCATACTCCGGGGCGTCTTCACAAGTAGACAGGGTCATACTCCGGGGCGTCTTCACGAGTAGCCAGGCTCATACTCCGGGGCGTCTTCACGAGTAGCCGGGGTCATACTCCGGATCGTCTTCACGAGTAGCCGGGGTCATACTCCGGGGCGTCTTCACGAGTAGCCAGGCTCATACTCCGGGGCGTCTTCACGAGTAGCCGGGGTCATACTCCGGGGCGTCTTCACGAGTAGCCAGGCTCATACTCCGGGGCGTCTTCATGAGTAGCCGGGGTCATACTCCGGGGCGTCTTCACGAGTAGCCAGGCTCATACTCCGGGGCATCTTCACGAGTAGCCAGGGTCATACTCCGGGGCGTCTTCACAAGTAGACAGGGTCATACTCCGGGGCGTCTTCACGAGTAGCCAGGCTCATACTCCGGGGCGTCTTCACGAGTAGCCGGGGTCATACTCCGGGGTGTCTTCACGAGTAGCCAGGGTCGTTGCTTTCCTGTCAGCAGACCCTGGCATATCTATTGGGGATAACACAATTGTGTTTTCTAATTAACTGTAAGGCAACGCGGCGGGTTCGTACTCGTGGTAGACAGAGGAGAATTAAAACACCTCTTAACTGCTCTCCACTCCAGTTCTGGAGTATTAATTGCAGGTCCCTCCCGAAACACAAACATCACATCTACGACTTTCTGGTCGGAGAGCAACCCGTCGCGTTGTTTCTTACTGAAACATGGCTTCAGGACAGCTCTGGGCCTGATATCGCCATTGCTGTTCCTAGTAACTATGTAATGGTGAGATTGGACAGAGAATCTGGAAAAGGCGGGGGTATTGCTATAATATTCAAGTCTACCTATACTTGTAAGCTTGAAGCCTTTCACCTGTCCGGAAGCGAAACCGGGTTTTTTAAGCTAGTAATTAACCCCCAATTTACTTTATCGGGCCTCTTGGTCTATCGGCCCCCTGGCAACGCTCTCACCTGGATATCTTCATTTACAGAGACTATAGCCGCCCTACTTCTTAGGGCGGCAAATTTCTCCATTCTTGGTGATCTCAACCTGCAACTAGAAGATCCACTATGTTCTACCAGCAAGCGTTTCCTATCTGATCTGGAGGCGCTTAACCTCTCGCTGCTTAATTCTGGATCCACTCATTCTGCTGGACATCAATTGGACCCATTCTCTCCAATCTTCCTTTGAACTGTTCTTGGAGTGCCCGTCCATTGGAGTGGTCCGACCATTTCGCAGTTTACTTTTCTTTACCATATACTAAGAACCTGGCAAACAGTGACTGCGTTAAGGGTGAATTAATACATCGGTGGGGTAAACTTGATATTACTAAGTTGAACCTGCACCTTTCGAACACCCGCCCTGAGGACAGTGAGGTTTCAGTCTTGGAATTGAATACCGCGGTCTCCCACTGGCTTACCAATGCCGTTACCACTCTCCATCCGCTCACTCCGAAACATTTTAGGTCCCACCGTCTTCCGGCTCCTTGGTTTTCCGTTGGCCTGAAGACCTTGCGATCCAAATGCAAGGCCCTAGAAAGAAAATGGAGGCACTCTTACTCGGCCTCATGGAAGATTGTCTATAAAGAGGCTCTAAAGGAATACCATTTACAATGTAAAATTGCGAGAGCTGCCCATACTGTGAGTACAGTGACGCAAGCTCAGAATTGCCCACGTACACTTTTTTCTGTTGTTAAAAAATTGACAGGAGCGGACACTATCCCGACACCCCTAGCTCTTGAGGAAACTCAATGTAACTCCATCGCTAAATTCTTCATTGCTAAAGTTGAGCGCATATACGACTCCTTGAATGCTCCCCTGACTGCAAATGTACACCAACCGGGACAGGTTGTCGGGATCGAACAGCCACTCCCAAAGGTGAAGGTCACAAACTGGCAATTGTCCGATGATACATTGTTCTTCTCCTGCCTAAGCAGCGTAAGATCGGGCTCACCCTGCGACCCTGTACCTGCGAAAATTCTCAAATTATTGGATCTTGAACCTCGGCGGGTTCTCATGAGACTCCTAAATGCATCACTAATAGAGTCTCATGTGCCACAGGTTTGGAAGCACGCAATGGTTGTTCCTCTCCAAAAAAAGCAGGAGCCGATGTGTCTAATCTCGCCAATTTCAGACCCATATCCTTGTTGCCTGCTCTCTCAAAAGTGCTGGAAAGGCATGTTAACACTCAGTTGAACCATCTTGTGGAAAGTTTGGGATTTTTACACCCTTCCCAGTCTGGCTTTCGTGCGCATTATTCCACAGAGACCGCTCTACTCGGGGTGACTGAGAATTTACGGCACGGTATCGACCGCGGGGAAACATCTGCACTCATCCTTCTGGATCTGAGCGCGGCATTCGATACCATGTCCCATTCCATCCTTTTGAATTCTCTTCGATCCCTGGGAGTGGACGGTCCGGCATTGGCTTGGATTGCCTCCTTCCTAAGTGAGCACACTTTCCAAGTCTTTTCCACTAAAGCCACATCTGCCACATTTCCACTGGTGCACGGCGTTCCGCAGGGGTCCATACTCAGCCCCTTGTTGTTTAACATCTATGTGAGACCCCTGGCTACCATCGCGGAGGACGCTGGGCTGACTATTTTTTCATACGCCGATGACACCCAAATTGTCTTCTCCCTTTCCAGCAGTGAGCGCAACAGCGTATCGATTCTGAAAACTGGATTGTCACATATAGCTGAGTGGATGCAGAGGCATCTCCTCAAACTAAACGGTGACAAAACCGAGATTCTCATTTTAGAGAAGCATAAAGATCTGTGGGGCCCCCAACATTGGCCCAGTGACATGGGACCCCTTCCCCAGCCAACTTCTGTGGTTCGCAACCTCGGATTTCTCATAGACGACAAACTCTCTATGAGACAGCAGGCCACTAAGGTGGCCGCCATCTGCTTTGCTACCTTGCGATGGCTCCAGAAAATTCTATGGATGCTGCTTCATACCACCAGAAGAACCGTAGTCCAGGCGTTAGTAACATCTCGCCTGGACTATGGTAATGTCCTCTATCTCGGTGCCGACGCTGCTACCATTAACAAACTTCAGGTTGTTCAAAATTCGTCGGCTCGACTTCTCTGTAACATCCCGAGGAGATTATCGGCCTCACAGGCTCTTCGCGATCTACACTGGCTTAGGATCTCCAGTCGTATCATATTCAAAGCCTTATGTTATCTCTTCAAAATCAAGCAGGGCTCCGCCCCAAAATACTTGCAGAGTCTGGTCCAACCCTACAAGCCTAGTCGCACTTTAAGATCTTCTGCCAACTGCGACTTCGTTGTCAAGCTCGCAAGGATGGGGGGTCGGGCCTTTTCCCATCTAGGCCCCAAATACTGGAACGCGTTACCCATTACCCTGAAGTCAGAAACTAATTTTCTCTGTTTTAGGAAAAAATTGAAAACCACACTTTTCCAATGATTCGCATACCGCTTTAGTTGACTCATGGTGCTGTTTGAGTGGTTGGCTTTTCTTCTTCAGTCTATCCCTTACGCCGGGAAACCCACTGCGGGTAGCTGTTGCGCATTATAAATTTTAAATAAATAAAAATAAAAATAAAATAAAAAATAATTAAGGGGATTTGCCGGACATTTACGTAATTTAATCAAAGTTCACTCAAACAGGGCCCTTGGTAGTCTTCGAGACACGATATATAAACTGTGCCTTGCGTCACTGCCGGTTTGAATGACCTTTTCCTCCCCAGACACACAGGCCCCTTACTTCAGGTTCAGGAAGGAGTTCTCTATCAGGGTTGTAAAATTGTTTCTAAGGATGTTCCCTAGGCCTGTGATAGCTTGCTAACAGGCTGTTTCATCCCTTGACTGTCCAGATGTGTGTACACTTCTCTGTCAGACTCCTTTTCCAATGTCTGCATACACGTTGTCCAAACATTAGAAGGGTACTTCCGGTGATATCCGCCCATTGCGTACACAAACACCGTGAGGTTTAATGAGTGCACAGTTTATAGTGATTTATATATGTCCGTCAATAGGACTTTGTGGCACACCCTAGCAAAGGCATGGCTTCCCATTGGGCTTGGCATGGCTGTGCTGGTCACTGGCAGAACCTCTCGTTAGGGCCAGTTGACTTTGTAGCACAATATCTCAGAGCACCCACGTGGGTTCTTCATGATTCCATCACAGACTCTTCTGGTGCCTGACAGCAATGGTCCTCCATGAGTGTTTACACCGTCTGACGTTCACCGACGGTGGTCTCTGCACCTCCGATTAGGTGGTCCTGAGGTATTGTTGCTGTCAGGGATCCATTGCTAAGACAAACAAAGGCACTTACAAGAGCCAGCCTTGAGAGGGAAGGAATGACCACTCCGCAGAAGATCCACGCAGCGAGGGTCTCAAACAATACAATGAACCAACCCTGCTACTTACTCAGCAGCAGAAGCTTCTGGTTGTGTCGCGATGGGCGTCCTGGCAGATATGGCAGGCGATGGACCTTACAGGTTTAGCTTTCTTAATGGTGTCACCATCGCCTTTGCTAGTCAGTATTGATACCAGATCGTAGCCTAATTTCCCCAACTGTTTATTGGTCTCTCCTGGACACTGGAACCAGTAATGTCCTCAACCTCTTGACCTTTGGCTCAGTGCTTTTAAACCCTGCATGCAG
Source organism: Lissotriton helveticus (assembly GCF_964261635.1). Lineage (NCBI taxonomy): Eukaryota > Metazoa > Chordata > Amphibia > Caudata > Salamandridae > Lissotriton > Lissotriton helveticus. The sequence continues at coordinate 35,371,291 of NC_136059.1, read as the reverse complement.
CAGGAAGGGACCTGCAGGTGGTGTGCTTTGGAATTCTGCTCAAAGGTGTCTTTGGCGGGTGACTGACCGGTGCTCAGATCTCTCACTCACTTGATGGCTTCCTCCTTCGATACCTCACTCCTTAATAGAGCTCAGCCGTCCATGGTCAGCCTTGGCCTTCAGACCGTAGTGGGGAAGTCCTCAGGTTTGTCACCCATCCCTTAGGAATACACAGGACACATTTCCCACTTTTCACCCACTGACCCCTCAGGGAGTGAGAGTGTCTAGTGAGTGACATGATTACACACGAGGGCTCTGATCCTGGCCAGTAATTATTCGATGGCTGTAACGTCTTCCAGAACACACTACAGGGACAGGGAATGGTGGATATAGTCAGAACCCATCTGTGTCAGATACTGAGAACATCACAGGAAGTGATGTCACATCAGGAAGTGACCCTTCACAGCAGTACAACAACACACTCAAGCAGGCTCTGGTAGATACAGTCAGCACCCATCTGTGTCAGAATTGTTTGAATTTTCCTATCCATAAGAACTAACAAACCTTCCACATGAGGGTGTTATCCTGAGAGCGTTGACCTGTGTCCACTCACCTCCTCCATGAGCCGGAGCGCACCTTGCACCGGGGTGAAGACTTCTTCGCAGTCAGCCATTGGGATGTCTCCGTGAGTCATGTCATCAGCGGCGCTCTGCGCGATATCAAAATACAGACATATATTATAAAACAACAAACCCCAAAAAAATGCCCAAAACATTATGTCAAAAGCATAGTCCCCATACCATCCCTGCACGCCCCTCAATTCACTATCACTGCACCGCTCTCCGCAGTTCGGGCTGGACTGTTCCCATGGGGCCAGGGTCAAGACTGATTTGCTTATGGCTGGGTTCAAACTGAAATGGCATGGTGAGCAAAAAAACGATGGATTTAGACCCATATCTCTGTACTGGGGTGAATATATGACATTATTCTGCATTCTGTCCATCAACTGTTGTTTTTGCATTTGTCACCCCCCCGAGTAGGACGGGAATGCTCAGACGTGAGTCTCGTGCTCTCCATGCCACTGGAATCAAGCTATCCTGGCTGATGAGGGCTGAAACCCGGAAACCGGTCCTAGGATGCTTGTTTCCAGTCCAGGGAGGACCTGGCCTGGCAGTTCGGGCTGGACTGTTCCCGTTGGATGCAGGGTCAAGACTGATTAGCATATGGCTGGGTCCAAACAGGAATGGCATGGGGAACAAAAAACGATGGATTTAGTCCCAGATCTCTGTACTGGGGGAATGTATGACCTTCTTGTGCATTCTGTCCAACAATTGTTCTTTTTGCATTTGTCGCCCTGAGTGGGACTTGTATGCCCAGACGAGGGTCCCGTGCTCTCCAACCTGGCCTGGCAGTTCAGGCTGGACTGTTCCCATTGGGCGTAGGGTCAAGACTGATTTGCATATGGCTGGGTTCAAACTGGAATCTAATGGGGATGGATGAACCCACCAGGATTCAAAACATTTTTCATGAGGCTTCAACTGGACACATCAGTCCAACAGACCTAGCAAATTCAACACTGCAATCCCATTGGACAACGTACTTAAGGAAAAAAATGAATTCAATACAGAGAGACAATTTTTGTTCCTAGGTTCACTTTGATCTTAAGCATTCTGTTAGTGATGCCCCAAATGAATGTACCTACAGGTTCAAACATGCACTATAATTTAATATAAGTCTAGTGAAAGTGATGTTCAATGTTTATATTAAACACAAATACAAATATATTAAAATTGTTATGCAAACTATTTTAAGTTTGAATTTTAACATATTGTTACGACATTGACAACAGAGGTAGGGACCCAGCATCCTAAAGTTAAATTGCACGTCGTATTATAAAATATACTAAAAAAAGAACATATTATATGTGCACAATGGACAGTTGGGCATGGGTTTATATGAAGGTATTGGATTGTTTCAGCTCCTGCAAACTATTTTAGAGAGGCTTCTTCAGGGCAATGGAAATCCAAAGCAGTATTGTATGTCCTATTTAAGAGTGATGACATAGTGGTTGGATTATTGTTTATAATATATGTTTGTAAAATGGAGTGTCCCACATTGTTGGAAATGGCTCTTTATGCAGGGTTATCCCCAAACCTTTTGTCTTTCTTGCTATTTTTCTGACCTTTTTGCTGGCTGAAGGGCTCTGGACACTTTACCACTGCTAATCAGTGCTAAAGAATATGTGCTCTCTCACCTAAAACTTGGCATGATTTGCTTACACGTGTTTGGCATATTTAATTCACTTGCAAGTTCCTTGTAAAGTGGTATACCATGTACCCTAAAATGCTAAATTAAATGCTACTGGTGTGCCTGGAGCGCTAATTGCACCACGAATGCTTTCAAACCTGTCTAAGGCCTGCCACTGCGTGGCCTGCATGCTCAATTTATTGTCACATAGACTTGTCATTTAAAACTATTTCCCAAGCCTTAAACTCCTCTTTTTATACATATAGGTCACCCCTAATGTAGGCCCTAGGTAGCCCTATTGGCAGGGTGCTGTGTAACAAGAAGGTAGGGCATGTGCCTTTATTGTGTGGTGTGTCCTGATAGTGACAAATAGCCTATTTTTGTTCTCACTACAGTGAGGCCTACTTCTCTCAGAGGCTTGGGATTTTCCTTACTTGCGTTTAAGTGGTAATTCCTGATCGGAAAGGCGTAGTGTTATCATGTTTGGTTTGTTTAGAATAGAGGTTATAAATCCTGCTTACTGGTGTAGTTGTATTTATTTATTTCTATTTCAGAAATTTCGAAAGTGGCATTTCTCTGTGTTTATGACCAGCGTTTTGCAGCCTGACTCCAATCCATGTCTAGGGCAAAGTGGCAGCTACACTTTGTGCATACTTTCCAGACAGCCATCAAACAGGAAGGGCTGCATGTGACAGGAGAGGCATCTGCAACCTGATGGTCTTCCTGGGCTGGTAGAGAGGGAGGTGGGGCACACTTACATGTGTATAGGCTGTGTCCTGGCCCCACACAAAGGGCTTATTTACCCTCTACTGATGTCTGGAGCCAGGACTGGGATCTAAAGGGGGTGTTTGTGCACTTCTAAGGTTTCTTTTGAAGTCACTTCTACATCAAAGACATTTGGAGTATAAGTACAGGGACGCTATTTCAGTACTGGCATAGTACGCACAATAATGTTGTTTCATCATGTCTAAAACATATGGCATTCTCTTATTGCACCTATTATGATGTTTGTAAATTGCCTAGTTGGCAAAGTAATTATTGATTCATGTTGTATCGGTCTATTTTATATGCACAATTTAATAGAGATTTTTTCTAATTCTGTGTGAAGTCGTTTTTTGTGGTGTGTTTATTGCGTTGCTGGTGTGAGCGTGTTGTGCAAATGCTTAACACGTTGCCTCTGGGGATAGGCCTAACTGCTGTGTGCCAAGCAGCCGTGACCGCTGCATGTAAGAGCGGTTGGCCGGCTGGGGGGGGGAGGATTTCGAGAGATGACCACAAGTGAAAACTAAACAGATAATTCATTTTCCCTTGTGGCCGTCTCTCGAAATCCTCCCCAGCCGGCCTAACCGCTCTTACGTGCAGCGGCCGCGGCTGTGCCAAGCTACCAGGGGGAGAGCATAGGTTATCTTTGGTGTGTAACTTACTTGCCCTGACCAGTGTGGTGGGTTCTACCTGGCTTAGGTGCATACACTGGCCAACCAGAAACCCCCTTTCTAACACACATGACCTGGTGTTATGCATCTCAAACAGGAAGGTCATAGCACAGCCATTTCTTCACTGATGTGAAATTAAAGGTTTATTCTGTCTTGTTGTTAGCAACTGCTAACAATCTGGTCTTGAAAGTAAGTTTGTGTAGGCTCGGGAGTTTTCTGTGACAATAACAATTGTCTTTCTATGATGTAGCATGTAGTGGAAATTGTGTTCTAAACTTGTTTTCAGAGTCATGCTTTTTGCAGTTGTCTTTATCATTGGATATGCCAAACCTAATTAATACATCTGACTTTTTCACATGTTCAGGTGTAAGATTTCATTGGTTGTGTTTAACTACTCGGATGGTTGAGTTTTGTTTTGTCTCAGGAAGTTCCAATATTACAGTCTTCATAATTGTTGAAAACACAGTGAGAAAAGTATTTTATGAGAATTGTTTGCTGGGTGAATAAACAAAAGCCACTGTACTCGAGGGAAGTGAAGAAACAATAGGGTACTTTTGGGATAATCCATTCAGAGGGGCCTGGATCAAGTTTGGACACCTCTAGACGCATCAAACAACATTAACCAGCCTGAAATATATCATTTAATGTGAATAATTGGCAGGCTTGGACATCAAAAGTCCCGGAAATGTTACTAGAGGTCATGCCCAAGATTTTGTGAAAGATGGTTAATGTTTGGGATAATTGTAGGCAACACAAAGCTTTCTAAACAATAGTTCAATGAGAATAATTTACCTTCTTGGACATTTGCTGAGAGTTAAGCCAATGGTACCTCAGTCATGTGCACATTTTACTGAGAATTGATCTATGGTTGAACACAATAAACTGTATCAAGCTTTTCCGAATCAATAAATGTCTCCATGCAGCTGGGACAACAGAAAGCTAGTATTATTTTTGGATAGGTTTAAAAGTTATAATGTGCTCTTTACAAACTTTTGAAGTAATAGAATTTTGCCTCAGTTCATTTTAGCACAATAATGTTTTGAAATATTAGGACTGTTTAACATTAACCGGTTTTAACAAAGGATAAAGTTCTCAGTTCAGGTTTCCCAAAAGCTGGAATTTTCGGGAAACATCCTGTACAACGCAACTTTTACCACGCAGTGCCTTTACGACGCAACTTTTACAACGCAAACCATTACAACGCATTGCGCTGGGGTGCGCTCTAGGATAGGGAATAAGTTTAATTTACTATCCAACACCTTCCCTAGTGTCCACGGGGACTGGAGTTGGAATAGTAAATTAAACTATTCACTATCCAGCACCCCAAAGCGCTATGCGTTGTAAAGGTTTGAGTTGTAAAAACCGCGTTGTAAAGGCATGCGTGGTAAAAGCATGCGTTGTAATGTCGTACATCCGGAATTTTCAGGTTATATTTCAATAGCTGCAGAGGGCAGCCTTTGGAGTTAAGTGATGCAAGCCCCTGTACTATTTCATGCACCATACAACACTGAGGCCAGATGTAGGTAAATGCATGTTTGCGATTCCGTAACAGCGATTTTTAGGGAATCACTATTAAGGAATCGCAAAATGCCATGTAGGTAGGAATCGCAATATTTTAAACGATTCCTTATTATTCCTTAATTGTGAATCGCAAATTGTGATTCGCAATTAAGGAATACCTTCCCATTCATTCCTATGAACCAAGAGGCCTATAGGAATGAATAGGAATTGCTCCCGCAATTTGAGAGTCGCCAAGAGGCACTCGCAAATTGCGGGCACAATTTCAAAGGTGCCAGGGTTCCAAAAGGACACCCTGTTGCACGCCTGAAATGTGCATGTGTGCACATGTGATGCACATACATGCCTTAAGGGCATGAATGTGTGCCACGTGGCACTTAAAAAAAAGCAAAAAAGTTATTTTTTAAAGACAATCGCTAATTACCACCAACTTGAAATTTGCGATTCCTTAAATGCAAGAGCAAAATAAGGAATCACAATTTTGCGATTTCTTATTTTGCTAGTAGGTTTCAATTGCTCGTTGCCACGTAGTGATTGCGTTAGTGCTTGCTATTTGGCCACTTACATCTGGCCCTTAGTGGACTAAAACATGCAACCTGACAGCATTTTATGGGTCATGCCTCTGAAAACTATGCAATGAACAGGATCTTTTTGAGGACAGGAGACCATGGGCCATATGTATCAAGCACATTCGCATTCGCAAAGGCCGAAATTCACTGAATTTTGGCCTTTGCGAGTGCGAATTTGCAAAATGGAATGTATTAAGCAAAATCTGGTGCAAAATAAGGAATCGCAAAATTTGCGATTCCTTATTTTGCAATTGCATTTAAGGAATCGCAAACCTTGCGATTCCTTAAATGCAATATATGTAGCAAAAAAAATTAGCAAAATGCCCTTAAGGAATCGCAAATTACCACCAACTTCAAGTTGGTGGTAATTTGCGAATTTCTTGAAAAATGTCAATTTCTGCATTTTTCAAAGTGCAATGTGAAGCACATACATGCCCTTGGGGCATGTATGTGTGCCACATGTGCACCCATGCTTATTTCAGGGGTGCAACAGGGTATCCTTTGGACACCCCTGCACCCTTGAGATTATTCTCAATTTGCGATTAGCAAATTGCGAATCGCAAATTGAGAATAATTTCCCATTCATTCCTATGGGCCTCCCTGCCCATAGAAATGAATGGGAAAGTATTCCTTAATTGCGATTCTCAATTTGCTAGTCGCAATTAAGGAATTTTAAGAAATCGCCAAAAAGTTGCGATTTTATACATACATACCCATTTGTGATTCTCAAATAGCGATTTCTTAAAAATCGCTATTTGAGAATCGCAAATGGGTATCTTGATACATATGGCCCCATGTGTCAGGTACCTCGGTTCAAGTAATTTGTGGCAAAAACTTACTGAGGACAATCGCATCTGGTGCATGGCTGTGCAAAACTGCAGCTGAGATATGACTTCTTCCTGCTCCTGAGGACACCGGGGAGCCCCTTCCACACCAGGGTGGTCAGAGAGGGCCACGTCAACCCACTCGAGTAGGAACCTCAGGGACCCCCGCTGCACCGCCAGCGCCAGCAGCAGCTCCATGGCCATCCGGCGCCCAACATGGCTGCTGCGGGCACCAGGCCTGCTCATCTGCTTCAAGAAGTCGCTGACCTGCGCCAGGCTCTGCTGACCCAGAGGGTGGATACGGTTCTCGCTGGCCAGGGACAGGGGGGGGAGGGAGGCCAGCACAGAGGAGGCAGTGAGCATCACTTCGCTGCAGAGGTCTCCATCCGGGGACTGTCCGGCTAGATGCCAGTGCTCGCGCAAGAGGGAGAAGACCATTCTCAGGCCAGCTTGAACGGCCATCTCAATCAGGACATCTGCCCCCCTCTGGCCTCCTGTGCTTTGGACCAGGCTGGTGTCAGACCTCAAGCACACGAGGGCGTCCCGCGTCATGGCCGCGTCCACGCGCTGTGGTCTGTGGAATTTGCTGGACACAGCATGAAAGATCCTCTGGAGGCACAAGAGCCGCTGATGCAGGAAGTCAACGAAGGGCGCGGTCTGGAAGACACGCGAGGCCACGTGGAGCTGGCTGCGAAGGAGGGCGGTAACGTACCGCGCCCGCTCCAAGGGGCTGCTGGCTTCCTGTTCGAAGTCCAGAAGCTGCGGCCCCAGCAGGTCCTTGGCGGGCAGCGCCACGGGGACCACTTCTTTGCTGTTGAGAAGTTTCTGGTAGAGATGGGACGTGAGCTCCCTGGTAGCGGTGGCGGTGCCATCCTCGGCCGCCCATGAGTGGTTCAAGGCCTCCTGCCACGTGGTCAGTACTTGGGACTGGTACCAAGCCATGGTTTCCTCATTGTACTGCAAGAGAAGAGAAGGGCACAGTTAGGGCATTCATGGCACGGATGTATGACGTTACAACGCATACTTTTACAACGCCTACCTTTACAACGCGGTTTTTACCACGCATACCATTACAACGCATAGCGCTTTGGGGTGCTGGATAGTGAATAGTTTAATTTACTATTCCAACTCCAGTCCCCGTGGATAGTAGGGAAGGTTATTGGATAGTAAATTAACCTATTCCCTATCCTAAAGCGCCCCCCAGCGCAATGCGTTGTAGTGGTATGCGTTGTAAAAGTTGCGTTGTAATGGTAGGTCGTTGTAAAAGTTTCGTTGTAAAGGTTGCATACCTCATGGCACCCCTGAAGCCAGGCACATCTTGGGTAACTTTGAGAACGAGGCGCTGCCCACTCCAGATTTAAATGTAGCTGAAAATTATCTCACATTTTTTGTAGTAAACAAGCATAACCGTAAGCTTAAAACAATTTTAGGGCAAAAATAAGAAGCATTTATCCATATTCTGCTATTCTCGATTGGTGGAAGATTTTATGTAATATCCTGTGTATTCTTTACAACGCATCTATTTGCTTTATTACTCACTTAAGAATAGACCGCTCTAAAATGCTTAGAAGTCATTTGTTTTTGTGTGTGGAGTTTTAAGCTTATATTCCAAAAGAGGAAAATAACGAATGTTGCTGAATTTTGCACTTTTGTCATCATTCAAACAGACAGGACATGATAAAACACTGGCCATGGGGCAGCCCCATAAGAGGACCATCTCTCTGAGGAATGTATGATGTTACAACGCAAACATTTACAACGCATGCCTTTACAACGCAGTTTTTACATCGCAACATCAATTACAACGCATGGTTTTACATCGTGTGCCATCACAACGCATTTTTAGAAACTACATTTGCAAAGCATCCCATTACAACGCATCCCATTACAACGCATAACATTACAACGCACATTACTTTTAGGGCAACAGTAGGGTTGGGATAGTGTAGGGGTAAAAATTACTGTTCCCACTCAGGTGAGTGCAACAGTAGGGGACGTGTTGGATAGTGTAGGGGTAAAAATTACTATTCCCACTCCAATGAGTGCAACAGTAGGGGAAGTGTTGGATAGCGTAGGGGTAAAAATTACTATTCCCACTCCAGAGAGTGCAACAGTAGGGAAAGTGTTGGATAGCGTAGGGGTAAAAATTACCATTCCCACGCCAATGAGTAAAATAGTAGGGGAAGTGTTGGATAGCGTAGGAGTAAAAATTACTATTCCCACTCTAAAGAGTGCAACAGTAGGGAAAGTGTTGGATAGTGTAGGGGTAAAAATTACTATTCCCACTCCAGTGAGTGCAACAGTAGGGAAAGTGTTGGATAGTGTAGGGGTAAAAATGACTATTCTAACTCCAGTGAGTGCAACAGTAGGGTAAGTGTTGGATAGTGTAGGGGTAAAAGGTAAAAACGTCTATTTCCCATTACTTACCTTGTATTGCGTTGTAATGGCATGCGTTGTAGTGACATGCGATGTAATGGCTGCGTTGTAATGGCATGCAATGTAAAGGATGTTGTGTTGTGATGACTGCATTGTAAAGGTTGTTTCCCATCTCTGAGTTGCACCCCACATAAACTTTCAGTCAGTATCACAACACCCCTTGTGTGTTAATTACGTGTGGTGAGATTCACACAGCCATATTTTCTGATATCAACACAAATGGTATATTTGAAATTCTCAAAACGAGAACTTACATTCAGACTGATTAACTTACACATACAGATGCACCAGTAGAAAATATTTTTGTGTGTGAGTAAATTTGCTTTCAAGGATGCGGATGATATGGAAAGGTGGTGGGTATCGACCAACTTGCGAATTTGTGGGGATTCACAATTTCTGTCTGGCCCATGTCCACTAGAAATGGTTGGAGATTTACTTCTGCCCACTGCAGGGCTGCTTGAAGACTTTCATTGGTTCACATTGAACATAAATACACCTCATGCAATTTGTTAATGAATTGTATTTACTGCAGTTCTCTCTCTCTCTCGCACACACACACGCAGACACACAAACACACACACCTCACACACAATACAAACACCCACGCACACACTCACACACAAAAACACACACACCACACACACACCCATACACCCCCCACACACAAATACACACAAACCACATACACATGCTCCCCCCACACAAACACACAGACACCAAATACACCACACACACACACACCAGACACACACACCCATACACCCCCACACACAAACACACACAAACCACATACATATGCTCCCCCCACACAAACACACACACACACCAAATACACCACACACAAACACACATACCACACTACCTCACACACACCCCCTACACAAACAAACACAAACCTCATAAACATGCTCTCCCCACACAAACACGCACTTAGCTGGTCGTGGTGGATATCGTTAAACTACATGTGAGGTTGTTACAGTCAGGGAAGAGGGTGGTCTACAAACCCGCTTTCCACAATAAGCTCCATGGTGGTCAACGGATCTTTGGGATACACAGTTGTGAGTTGTCAGGACTGTGCCCTTTGTGATTGTAAAGTGTGGTGCAAGAGTTAGAAGACCATCTGTAATCCCTGTATGTACCAAACACCCAGGAAGGGGAGTCTGATCAAGCTTGGCGGTGGTGAGATGTGTGTGGGTGGAGAAAGTATTATAATGGAAGACTAGTATAATCTGGGACCCTGAGTCAGGATGAGGAAGAGTTGGCTAGCAGCCCCGCGGCTTGGAAAGCACTGACAGAGAGAAGCTAGACAATATAGGATAATGTGACACCCAGGGAACCCGACAATGACTACTGTAAGGCTGAACATTCTCCAGGGTAAATAGCATCTGTACCAGTAGCCAACTAGCGGGTGATAAGAGAACTGCATATATAGGCAGAATGACGATTTCTAGCAGTGGAGAAGTGTGGCTCACTGGTTAGAGGAGGCAGACCCGGACGCTGAGATCAGACCCGGGACCAGGGTTCAATTCCCGATGTGGCAGGGTCTTGAGCCCAAAATGTCCACGGACTCGGTAATTCTCGCTTCGGTGCCTATTCGAATCACAGGTTCACACTCTGCAACTCTGGGCATTAGCTTGCTTAATCTCCACTACGGCCCCCCCACGTGGCGGGATGCCTGGCTTTCACCTTGGGAAAACCCAGTGGGGGCTATCTCACAGGGAAAAACCAGGACGTGTTCCCAATGCAAAGCGCTTTGAGACCTGACGGTGATATTGCGCTATATAAAAACCTATCCATCCATCCTAGCAAGCTCTGACGCAACACAAGTTTTTGGTCCAGGTCTGACTGCCAGGGCTAATCACCTTTAAGTGCTCTGGAAAGTTGATAATCGAAGACAGTCATTATTTGACCGTAATAACATGGACCACGAAGAGAAATCAAAGAAGGTCGTTTCAAGGACTAAGACAACCAATATGGCTGAAATACACAGTCAACCCTCTAACAAAGTGTGATGCATAAGACACCTGGTAGAGTACGTCAAGAGGAAGAGAGAGTCAGCACTCTGACTGAACCTCGATATGAGAAAGGCTTTTGACAGAGTCAGCTGGGGATCCTCAGGCACTTTGGCAGACAGGCAGTGGCGGCTTCTCTGCTAAGGTGGAAACGCGTCGCTCCATTGCTTGGCAGCAGTAAAATAAAGGACTTGTGGTTATTATCATTGTATGTTTCCCTGTTGTAGCAGCCTTTTAGATGGTTGGGGCTGCTCTGCTTTTAGAGCCGGGCAGTGGACGAGTGGTTTGCACTCACTGCATGTGCATGACAGTTTGGCCAGCCCTCCTGGGCTGGCCAACAAGTCATGTGCACTTTGCATGTTCTGAAAACAACAAGAGAGGGAGGGAAGTAATGTAAGGAGCACTCTCAGTCTCCCAAGGTAAGTATAATCATAACAACGAAAGAGTGTGCCTTTGTGAAAGTAGTTGGCTAGACAGGTTGAGTTTTTAAAAGTTTTTTATCACACCTAGTCAAAAAGTTCTTGGTGGTGCGACTGTTTTATTTTAGTCTTTTTTTCTTTTTTTGAAAAAACTTTATACATTAACTTTCATATGTCACCAAAGGGACAGTCATCAGACAATAATAAACATATAAAGACAATAAAACATGAATATATACACAAAACTAATATTGTGCTTTACAATATACACCAAATACACATTTATACAATGCCTCCAATTATTTCATTACTAAGGCACCAGTCCTTCAAATTAAATGCAAATAGACAGGCGGACAATACAGTTCATTGACAGTGCCTGCCTGTCTTACTAAGCCAGGGACTAGATTGCTGCCAGGGGTCACACTACTAGGGGTAGAGATGTGGTAGTTGTTTTGTAACCCTAGAGGCACCCTTCTTTTCTTTCCCAGGCTAGGGGTCAATGCGTTTCGAACCACCATGCAGTTTAGGGGTTCTCCTCAGGATACGGACTGGAGGTGGCCATAACTGTGTGTAGCATCACAGACCACTGTTGTACGGAGTTGCCGACCAAATGTAAGGATTTCTTTGAAAATTTTAGAGGTGCAGCAATGTGGGGAGGGGCGCCGGCTGCTCTTCGGCACCGGAACCGCTATTCAGGCTTGTGCTTCTCGATAAAGTTAATTCATTATTTGTTTGATACAGCTGCTCTCCCCGTTCGTTCTCACTCGGCGTCTGACGTCAGACGCCCCTCCCCGCATTGCTGCATCTCTACAATTTTCAAAGAAAGCCTTACATTCGGTCGGCAACTCTGTACAACAGTGGTCTGTGATGCTACACACAGTTATGGCCACCTCCAGTCCGTATCCTGAGGAGAACCCCAAAACTGCACGGTGGTTCGAAACGCGTTGACCCCTAGCCTGGGAAAGAAAAGAAGGGTGCCGGTGGTGAAGAACGTGTAACCCTCGGCGGTATAGATTATAGATTGATTGTTAAGAGTCTAGCACAACCATGCTCAAATCTTAGGAAGTTTAGTTTCCACTAGGGTAGGTAGGTGCAACATCACACTACACCTAGTCACCATCTAGGAGGCTCGCTTAGGCCACACAAAAATCTGTTCAGGAAGGTGGGCCCGAGACTTCACAGCCAAAGGGTAGGTATCAGGGGAAGAACTGAGATCCCAAAAAGGATTGGCGTCAGGAATGAAGGTCCTTGGGGGCACCGAACTGGATACCCTGGCTGTAAAAAAAAGACAAAAAACCTTAGTCCTCCTGCAGTAAATGCAGTGGACAATCTCCATATGGGATCTCAGGAGGATGACCATGTCGGAGAGCTCACTGGGGAGACTCTTGCAGGGGATGGGGCCTTAGCTGTCTGACCTACTAACATGTAAAAATACAGACAGCATCCGGGTGTTAATGGAGTTAGGGTGGAAGGATTGAGAGACACTGGTGCTGGCATAGCCATGGTGACCCAGAATCTAGTGTCCCCTGATCAGTACATACCTGGAAGGTCCTATCCTGTCACCAACGTTGACAATGTGATGACAAATTATCCCATGGTGATGGTGTCCTTTGACTCAGGAGGGGGTTTGCTGGTAAGAAAAAGGTAGCAGTCTCTCCAACATATCCAGTTGATTGTTTGCTTGGTAACGATTTGGAGACCTCACCCTGGCTGAGGCCGATCTAAGGATCCATGCCTGAATCTTTGGAGTCACACACTGGGTGTGTGTAAAAACCAGAGCAGATCTCAGAGTGAAAAAGAGGTGCTGGATCCTGGAAGAGTGACCCAGCCCCCCAAAAGAAAAGGCAGGAAGACAGGGGAACCAGCTTCTGAATAGGCACCTGACCTCTCTCCTCACGGAGACGAAAGAGTCAGCTCCAGAGGGAACTGAGCCACAGGAGTTGTAGCCTTACCAGGGAGAGCTCTTGGACCTATGGGGACCCCTCAAGGGAGGAACTGTGCCAGGGACAGAGTACCTGTCCCACTCTTGATAGCCTGTGACAGCAAGCTGCTGCAGAGGAAAGTGGTGATTAGGGGTTCCCACAAAACCTATTGTGAGGACGGGATTACACTGAGGCCAGACACCCAAAACCCAGTGCCACTCGGCGAGCAGTAGTGCCTCAGATGTTTAGGGAATTCCTCTTCATGTTGGCCCGCTATATTTCGCTAGGTGGACACCTTGATCAGAACAAAATGTGGAGTAGGCTTGTCAGCCACTTCTACTGGCCAGGGATACACCAGAAAGTAAAGGAGTTCTGCAACCCCTGCCCTACCTGTCAAGCCAGTAGTAAGACAGGTGGGCACCTAGAGGCCCCCTTAATTCCACTCCCAGTGGTTGGGGGTCCCCTTTGAAAAGGTAGGTTATCAACATCCTTGGTTCCTTAGATCCTCCCACAGTGTCAGGCAACAAATATATTCTGGTTGTAGTGGATCATGCTCGAGTCTATTCCTCTTAGGACTACCACTGCCCCGGCAGTGGCAAGGGCCCTCATTGATGTCTTCACCAGGGTGGGCTTCCCTAAGGAGGTGGTGTGGCAGAGGTACCAACTTCACGTCAGGCTACCTAAAACACATGAACCTCAAACTGCTCAGGTGGTCCATATCCCTACAGGGAATGGAATTTGAAGTGGAACACAGACCTGGGAGTGCACAGACCTGGGACTGCCACACACTCCCGCGGGATACCTAGCCTAAAGACAGCCCAGTAAGGCTTTTTAAACTGTTATTTCAGTCTGTTTCACTGTGTTGTTTATCTCCTGCACTGCTGGGTGTTCCAGAGTGCAGGAGTCATTCACCTTAACTGGGCACTTTTTCTGGGGCATATTTTTTAAACAAAAGCAAACAAACATTATTTTAAAACTCACGCCACCCTACCTGTTCTGCCGGGCGGACTTGCAGCCATCAGCTGTGCCAGGTGTGCCTCACTTCTGTCTGCACACACACAGCCGCCATCTTGGAAGGGTCAGCGGTCTAGTCTTGAGACCAGCTCACCCTTCCACACAACTTAATGGGAACATTAGCGCGGATGGGAAGCGGGCACGGCGCTGGCAAGCCCGTCTCTGCCTGTCTCTGCCCGTCTCTGCCCGTCCACCCACCTGTCCTGCCCAGCGCCAGTCCCCCTGCCGGTTTTGCTCCCCTGCCTTGTGCTGGCCTGAGGTACAGTTGGGAAGAGCTACTCACTCTTGATTCAAAGCCCGGTGCTGTCCAGGCCCCACATTGTCCCATGAAGATGTATTAGGATGTAAAAATTGCCCGGTCTGCTCCCTCAGACTCAAGGAACTTATGTCACACATACCAAGCCTTTCTGGGATGAGTACTCAAAAAACATGACAGAAACAATAAAATACACTCTGTTAAATGCTCGGTCACTCATAAAACGTGTTTTGGATATGGCAGATTTTTTAGACAGTGCCAATATATCGCTTTTGTTACCAAGACTTGGGCTGAGGCCGATTCTGGGCCTGACTTGGACTCCGCCACAACCCCTGGCTATTCGTCAATTAGGCTAGATCTCTTAGGGAATGGAGGTGGCGGCCTAGCTATTCTCATTAAAGACAAATTTGTGGTTCGGTTTGACTCCCTAACGCATCCCTGCTGCAAAGCCCTGGTCTTCAAAATTGGTCTATCAAATAAATACTCCTTTAACGGTGCCTTGATCTCTATTCATCCAGGATCATAATGTACTGGATCCCTCCCAGTTTGGCTTTAGAAGCCGACACAGCACTGAGACAGCTCTGATCACAGCTGATGAATATATCAGAACGACCTTAGATAAAGGGGAGAACACTGCCCTAATTCTGTTAGATCTTTCGGCAGCGTTCGATGCTGTCAGTCATGAACTTCTTATCAAAAGCCTGTTCGAGATAGGAATCAGAGGTACCGCTCTCAAGTTCCCCAGATCCTTTCTCACTGACAGATCGCAGTTTGTGGAATGTAACGGTCACAGATCCTCCTCTTTCCCTCAGCAACCATCGTTTTGGTCCCCTAACTGGTGGCCTCAAGGAATGGGGGCGCTTACAACTCCTGTGCCTAAGGTGAAAAATCTGGGAGTTCAATTTGATAAAAAACTCTCCTTTGTGGAACAGGCTAATGCCATTACCTTGTCTTGTTTCTTTAATTTTAAATCACTGTGGAAGGTTTTCCATTTCATCCCTCAAGACCTACGGAAAGCAGTGATCACTGCTTTGGTCTTATCTAAAATTGATTACTGCAATGGGCTTTTTCTGACTGTCCATAAGAAAGCTAAAGCCAAGCTCCAAATAGTCCAAAATGCAGCGGCCAGACTGCTCGTAGGAATACCAAAATATCACTCTCCCCACACTACACTGGCTCCTGGTTAGAAAGCGGGTGGTGTTCAAATCTCTATGGATATCCTTTAAGGCTCTTCCTCTTGTGGGTCCTGAATCGATCAAACAACTTTTTCAACAATGTATCCCCCCTAGAACTTTAAGATCTTCCTCCCAGGCTAGTCTGGTGGTACCTAAATTCAGGCGAGCGGCCTGGGGAGGCAAGAGTTTTGCAGTAGCCACTTCCAAGCTCTGGAATTCAATGCCACAAAAAACTTGCTTACGTTTTGCAAGGCCCTTAAAACCTGGCTTTTTAACAACTAGCTCAGGATCATCACCCGCCGGCTCCACACAGGCCGTTGTCTGATGTTCTCCTTACATTGGTCCACCCCCTGGAAGTCAGCGCCTAGACACCTACGGGTAGTAGTGCGCTTTATAAATCCTAATTTCATTTCATGCCAATGCATATGGACTTTCCAGGTTCTTTCAGTTAGACTCACTAGGGGAAGGGTAGTATCATGCTCTTTCGTTTGGGAGTGGTCATATAGGGAGTTGACTCTTATGACATGGTTAGCCCCTACTTTTTGCCTGATGTCCGATTTAATTTCTAACTTTAGGTGCACTGAATCCCTGCTAACCAGGTCCACAGTGCCAGATCACCTTTTCCTAAAACTGTACCATGATTGGGACAACTTCTGTTTCTTCTGTAAACTCAGGTTAAACGGTACCCCCAGTAACCCGTGCATGGAGATAGAAGAAGGCCCCTGAAATCTTACCAATCACGGGTGTTGTCCCTGTCTAGTTTTAGCCAGCCTGCCATCACCAGACAGGTTCCTGGACCCCTGGGTAGAGAGTCAGAGCTCTCTGGATCCAGGGCAGTGCCTGCTCTGGGTGGAGGTGGTCACTCCCCCTCTTCCCCCCTAGGATCTACCTCGGCAGAAGTGGGATCTTCAAAGGGCCTGCAGGCTTTGAACCCTGCCCCAGCCTCTGCTGTTAGAAGCAGCTGGTGACCCCCTCAGTCCTGCCCTACTTTAGGTGGGAAAATTAGGTAAAGTAGGAGGTGGGTCTACCTTTACCATGTACCACCCCTCAGTTGGGGCAGGCGAGATAAATCACACTATTCACTATTCGCCATCTTGAGGATGGGGATAGTACCCTATTAGAAGTCAGGGTATGCCCACTCCCCAAGTGGGGTGCATATAAAGAGGGTGTAGGCACTCCATGGGTAAGGAGCAAGGAGCAAGAAGAGGCAAGAAGATGATGAAAGAAGACCACTGCGGTTCAAGAACTGGGACCCCACGCAGAAGAAACTGGCACAGACCCCCGCTGCTGCTAAGTACTCAACCTTTGCGACTTGCTGTTCTTCCTGACAGCTGTGAGGCATCCAAGCAACACCAGAGCCCTCCAGCCTTCTGTACATTGCCAAGAACCGGCCTTTGGGCTAGAGGTGCTAGTCCCCAGTGTCTGCCAGCAAAAAAAACACTTTGGCTGAGGATCGGCACAGACCATGCTGATGCAACTCACCACTGAAGAACGAACATTGCAGAAACCAAGGTTTGTTGGTTCACCAGCCCAGTGGAACTGACTCCTGCACACCTCCGTCAACTTGAGGGATCCTGTAAGCACCACGACTGGCACTGGAATCAGCCCCGTTCCTGACCGCCTGTAGTGCCCTCTTGTCAAACTGAGTTGGCACTCCTCTGCTACCATGAATCTATACCAGCAACTGCAACCGCTGGGCTGGCAGTGTTCCGAACCCATTGGCTTCCAGTGACCTGCAGCCGTCAACTGATTTGTTTACCGTGTTGGGGGTCAACTGAACCCCATTGTGTCTGAACACTTGTAGTGCGCACTGCCGATCACAAGGGTAACTATTTGATGGTATCGACTGCTGAGTGCCTAGATATGGAAAGCACCATTGTTGGACTTGGCCCTTTTGGCAGGTTCACCCCTAAACTTTTTGCTTTGATATGGGACTTGGTGTTGGTTGTTTTTGGCTTCTGCGCACTTTCACTGTGTCCCAGTGTAAAGTGTGTGCACTCTCTGAGTGCATGTTGTGAGATTGGCCTGCCCTCCCATAGAAATGCATGGGGAATGTGAGTGTCCATGGTAGTTCCTGATGCGTGGGGAGTGCAGGGTTGAGTTTGGTATGTGCGGACTCGTGTGATTAAACGTTGCGCGATGATGTGTGCTGCGTTAATGTGTCTAGTGTGGAAGTGCCACTTCTAGAAATTGGCATGTCTGTGTAATAAAGGTGAAATGACTGACTGGCTTGTGATTGGCTGAAGCTGGCTGGTGTGCCTGGCTCCAGGAGTCAGGATGGGTCTGCCCCGGTGGTGAATAGAGAGATTGACAGCCAGATGGGTGGGAGGAGTGCACCTGGGACCTGAATAGGGCTGGGCTTTCCCCACACAATGCTGGCACCACCCCCTGTGGTGTGACTGATGACCCTTGCCTGTCCAGTGAATGGGAAGAGGGGCTGAGCACAACACAGTGCTCAAAAACCAGCTGCGGCTGGTTTTTCCCTTAACCCTGCAGCCTAGACAAAGGATTTATGTGCATACAAAGGGGCTGTGACCCCTTACAAAATGTTCTCTTTCCTGATCCTACCTTGAGGGGGGCCTGCTGCTGCTGGGTGCCAGGAGGACCGCCACTGGGGACTGCCTCCCTGCCTGGAGGGCCCTGTGAGCTGGCCCCTGGGCCCAGCCTTTGCCCCCCCCACTTCCTACAAAGACTTTTGCTGGACTTTGCCTGGATTTGTGGCTTTGGTTGCTGAAGTGCCTGGGAAGCGATTTGTTTCTGCTTTCCAGGAGCGCTGTGCTTTTCATCTGCAGCCCGGAGCGGCAGTCCCCTTTTTCGAGGGATTCCCCGGCGTGGGAATCCCCCCTTGTCTTCATTTTCGGGCGGGTGCCTACCCCGCACATTTGCCCTTTATTTTTGATCCCTGACGGGTGCCCACCCCGCCAGGGACTCGTGCATTCTCGCGGGTGCCACCCCGCTCATTAGTAATCTATTTTTGCCCCCTAACCGGTCCCCACCCCGTGTTGAACTGCCGCGGCCCGAGCCGCGAGAAGAATTACCTCCGGGCCGCTGTCTGCGGCGACCCGGAAGTGCAGAAGTCACAACAGGAAGCGGACGGGAGCCCACCCCGTGCTCCTGTGACCCGGAAGAGGATTGTCGCGTCATCTCCCGGGGCTCACGAGGGAGAGCCCCGTACTGCCTCTAGTGTCCCGCGAGGAGAAATAGAGCGGCTGAAGGTGCAGGCGGGGCTCCGGTGCTGAAAGAGAGCCCCGTGCTGCCCAAAGAAGAAAGGACCGGAGTCCCCCGAGAACCGCCCGGTGAGTAAAGGAGGGCTGGTGGGGGCTCCGCGAGTGTGACAGTGGAGCCGGTCCCAACCCGGCTCCGGTTCTGAGCGGGCCCGCCGTTGCGGGCCGCTCCAACGACGGGGGCCATTGTCTTGCGAGTCCCCAGGGCAGGACTCCAGCGCGAGGACATTTTGTTTATTTAGAGCCTGTCGAGGCTCCAACGATCCCGGGGGCATTTCTTCTGCTAGTGGAGCGGCCCCGGAAGGCAGCGGGCCGCTCCCCCTTCAATCTCAGCCCCAATTATTTCTAGAGCCTAGAAGGCTCCGAGGGCACATTGCGGTTTAGAGCCCACGAGGCCCCACCGGGCAGGATCAGTTCCACAGCTGCCCAGCACTTAGTGGGCAGCTGCTTCGTTTAGGCCTGAACCTTTGCGCACCCTTCTGTTTGCTGCCTGCGCAGCATGCCCTGACTTTGCTGGACACAGGGCGTTTCCGCCCCTGAGAGGCCAAGTTGGCTTGGGGACAGGTTCATGTGTTGTGCCCTTGCTAGGGGTACATGTTTTTGCCTCATGTGATTTTTGCGCAAATGTGATACTTACCCACTGTGATTTATGCATAATCTGCAAATGCCTTTATGCTTGTGATGCCTCTAAATGTGTCCTATGCTTAGGAGATTGATTTACCTAGTATAGTTATACTAGTGAAGTTGTGTCCCTGCGTGATATATGCCTAAGGTGGTTAGGGTTGCGTAGTGTGTACCTACCTTGTACCAGTGGTTACTGGTTGTGTGCTACATTTGTTATTTGGTGCTACAATTACTCCTACAAAGGGCTATCTCTACAAAGTGCTAGTTCTACCAAGTGCTATTCCTGACAGTGGCCCCTGTGGCCCTATCCCATGTATATAATCCCCTGTAAATTCCGCACGTGCCAGTGGCACAGTGTAAATTGTGTGTCTATTATCTAATGTGTTTGGCATAATACAAAGGCTATTTTTATATATAACCTTGTGTGGAGTTCCTTTTGTGGGGGGCCTGGGATGTTGTTGCTGGTGGGTGCGTGCGCAAATACTTAACTTACATTGCCTCCGGGATAAGCCTTACTGCTCGTGTCACGTTACCTAGAGGGTGAGCAGGGGTTATCATGGCGGGTAACTTCCTTGCCTTGACTAGAGTGATGGTTTCTGCCTGGCTTTGGCGCAAGCCTTAGCCAACCGGAAATCCCATTTCTAACAACTACATACTTTGAAACGCACTGCATTTATTTGATCACCACCAGTTTACAAAATATATATTCATATAATGAAACTGTATAAAGTATATTTCGGATTTGAAGTCTTGCTTCTCAAAACATATATAAAGAATCTTGGAGGCTGATTCACAAAGGGAATCTGATACAAAAGTCTAACTTTACGACTTTTGGTACTCACAGAGCTCATTTATGAGTCGTATCTTTATGTCCCCAGTCGTGCCGGATCTCTGCACCCGGGCCGTACTCTCCTCACCTGGACCGTGCTCTCCGGCTCAGGCTGTACTCTCTGGCTCGAGCCGTACTCTCAGGCTCAGGCTGGATGAAGTGTAATCAAAGGGCCAAAATGCAATTTTTACAAAAGAGAACATTTGGAACGTGTGATAAATGGCAGAGGAGGTCATGAACATCAGATTGGGCATAGAAAAGGGTGTGGCCGGACACTACATCATATCCCAGAAAAGTTTGCTCCTTTGCATCAGGGTACATGCAGTGCACAATGTGTGCTCCCATCAGTATTGAATGTAGTCTCAACATTACAGTCAACGCTGAGAGGAGTGCAAATTGTACCATGATGCAAAGGAGCAAACTATTCTGGGATATGATGTAGTGTAGTACATTCTACAAGGAGGCGGACCACCACAGACTCTCCTTCGTCCCTGCCAGCTCTTCTACACACAGTGGATTTGAAAAACCATCAAGCTTTAGCGAAGCAAAATGTCAAGAATTAAGGTTGAAAAGAAGATACCAACAATCAAAAAACAATCTTCTACGTGAACTAAACAAAAAAGAAAGTGAGGAGTGTGTCAGAAAACTTCACAACCAGTCCACAAAGTGCTCTGCCAACTATCTTTGGTAAGTGGTATTTACCAAAGGGTATTTGAGAAATGGTCAAATAAATGGCTAATTGGGCCAAAAGAAGTAAAATGCTGCAGGCTCTCGAAAGCTCTGTTCTTTCAGGTCCTCTAAGTGCTAAGAGCAGTCGCCTTCCCCGTCCACCTTTGACCCCTGATGATAGCATTTGTAGGTGGAGGTGACAGCAAGGTGCTCTCAACAGCAGGTACTCAGAGCATGTCTATGTGCACCCAGGCCTAGGAAGGTGCCGCAAGGAGGTTGAAGGAGCGAGGGCTGGTGCTCCAGCGCCCTCCAGCGTCCTCAGAGCTGAACTGCACATTATAACCCTCTGAGAGCCTCACCGGTTCACCTGAAGGGAAGCTGCCCCTTCACAAATGCGGCTCTGACTCTGACAAAGATCTACTGGACCTGTTACTAACTTCTGCGGTGAAAATGGTTCTTGCCAACTGGAAGGACATGAGTAAGACATCTTACAAAAATTCGAAAGACCACAGACATACAGTGACCGTGTGTCAGACATCAAAATACGAAGTGCCTCGTTATGGTGCCTGGTACCCAAAAGCCGGCATATTGGTTTAAGCCAGCTTTTCCTCGGCGACGCATATGCCGGGCAGGCAAACAGGATGTGAGCAATAGATTCTGTTCTAGTTTCACAGATAGAGCAAAATGGTGTTGTTTGGGACGGGGCTTTCCAGCGAGCAGTTAAAGCGCGCACTGGGAGAGCCCCAACCCTAATTCTAAAATACAAAGCCCTATCAACAGATTTCCAAACAATATCAAGATAGGGTTCTCGAAATGCCATATCCTTAAACCTTAGGAACTCTTCCGTTAATCTGCCAAGGGTGGTGTCAGTACTGGTTCTAGATACGACCCATCTCCAATAGAGGGTCTTTAGAGTTGCCTTCGGGGGAGAGGACCTACTAACCCAGGCTTTATTTAAGCCCAGTTCACAAAGTAGAAATTTTACATCTTTCAGCCATTTTATTTTATGCCATCCCGCCATCGACATTACTTCTGATAACCCTTTCGCATACTTTGCCAGCTCCGGCACTCGCCACAGCCGGGCCCATAAGAGCAACGGCCGGACCTTTGCCAGATCATTAATAGAGTGGCATCCTAAATCAAGTAGCAAGGGCGTCATTGGGGTGCTCTGCGGGAGTGACATAAGGTCCCTTAAGAACTTATTTTCGGACCTTACCAGTTGGTCTATATTGGAGATATCCCACATCTCTGCCCCATAAAGGGCAGAGCTGACTCCCTTTGCTATGTAAATATCGATGACAGGGGCCATCGGTCTGATTGAGGAGGAGCGCTGCTCCTTAAGGGGCGCCCCCGTAACCCTCTTGTGGCTTAGCAGCATTTTACAAAGATGTGGGGTCCACTGAATAGTGTCAGAAATGCGTATACCTAAGTAATCAAATACAGTGACCCTTTCCAAGGATACGTGGTTTAGTGCTGGGGGACGCCCTTGTTTTTTCGGGGGGTTCAACACCAAGTACTTTGTCTTGTCTGTATTTATTTCAAGCCCACGTTGGGTACAGAAGGCCTGGAAATTATCAAGGAGGCTTTGGAGGCCCACTGGGGTCTTAGATATTAAAAGCGTATCGTCAGCGAATAAGAGGGTGGGCATCCGCTCGCCTGCCAGGGATGGCGCATCAGATGGTTTTTCCAGCAAGTGCTCAACCACTCCATTCACATATAGCGAAAAAAGAGTGGGAGCAAGAACGCATCCCTGGCGGACCCCTCTATCCACTGGAATTCGGTTGGTTTTCTGGCCCTCAGTGCCCCACCTAACTTGTGCAAAATTTCCTTCGTGAAGCCTCACTAAGATTGACAAAATATTAGGGGGAATCCCCATCTCGGAAAACACTCCCCAAAGGCGGTCCCGTGGCAACAGGTCAAGGCAGTCTTTAGATCAATAAACGTGAGGTAAAGACTGCCTTTGCCTATAACAACCACTTTCCAATAAATTAGCAATAGTCTAAAGGCCTGCTCCATTGTTCCAGTGCCAGCCCTGAATCCTGTTTGATAGTCAGAGAGGATCTTATTTTCTTGGGCCCATTGTAGGATTCTCTCTAGTACCACCTTTCCAACGACCTTCTGAGTGGAATCCATTAGGCTTATAGGACGGTAGTTGGAAGGGTCGTCCCTATGCCCCTTTTTAAAAATAGGGACGACCTCAGCCCCCTTCCAGGAATCAGGGATAGCAGCACCTTTAATTATAGCTATAAGTAGAGTATGGATAAGCTTACCCCATTTGGGCAGATCGAAGCGGAGCAGGTCCCCAGGGATACCATCCGGGCCAGCTGCCTTTTGGGGCACAATACGACTGATCGCATATTCAACTTCCTTAATTGTAAACGGATCTGTGGTGCTATCACCTAGGGATATATGGAGATTATACGGAGCAGAATCGCTAACAGCTCCTTGCTGGCACGTATACAATTTCGAGAAGTGATCAAACCATGCCTGGCCGGTAATGTTACACGTAATAAGATCGCTATCAGGACTATTCCTAGCTCTCCCAGCGCTGGCCTCTTTTAGTGTTTGCCAGTACTGGTCCTCCCACTCCTTTTTAGCATTTATTATCACCAGCTTGTACTCTTTCCAAACATGTTGGATCAAAGGTTGCGACTTCGACCTTAACAGCCTTGATTAGGGCAGTCTTCTTTTTTCTACATTTGGGTGTGTACCACCCTTGTTTACCCTTGGGCCTCTGAGGCCCTCTCTTGGTCCCCCCTCGTGTTTGTACCAGGAATAGATTTCCCACCAACTTAATGGTATCCTGAAATGCTACCGTTACCCTTGAGGGGTCACAGTGATCTATGGGGGTCATATCCATCTCGCTTTGTGAGGCTACCAGTAATGTTCCTATAGTCTGGACTTTCTCTTCGTCCAGGACAACTTTGCGCCACTTAAGGCGCCTTCCACAATTAGATGGAAGAACGCTTGAAGTGGACTTTACTGGACTTGATACAGCAGGGCCGTTTTCGCTTGGCCACAAATACTTGAGACTCAAAGAAAGCAGGTTATGATCACTGTCTACGGTGGGTAATATCACCATGTCCTGCACAAATTGCCAAAGCCTTAGATCAAGGAGAATGTAATCGATCCTCGATGAATGGTTGACCCTGTTATACGTATGAGCCCCGGAGATATCTGAGATAGTTCTACCATTAGCCGCTCTTAGACCAAACTCCATAGTCAGTGCAGTCAGCTGGATGGCCCTTTGTGTCCATATTTTTATTGGCTCAATTGCTAGTGTGGGTATACCCCTCCTAGTATCATCTTCAATAAGAGCCAAACTGTCCTCTGTCGCAAGGGGCTCAAATGTACAATTAAAGTCCCCTGCGACCAGGACTTGCATACCATCGTGGCAGTCTCTGAGTTCACTTTCTAGCATTGTTATTGTAGGGGATACGGAGCCACCTTGTGTGCCCCTGGCATATATGTTAAATATATCGAGAGTTCTCCCCCGACGGGGGCCTCTCAGTGAGATCCTCAGAATGCCTGGTGAGATGCATTGCCTTTGTGTAATACTACAACCCAGGGAAATGCTCACCCAAATTAGGAGCCCACCTGAAGGACGACCCCTCCCAGATGTTGTAGATACCACAGGCAAAAAATAAGTAGTGTAGCCGACCCTATGGTTTGGTTCCTGGCTTCAGGTCTCCTGGAAGATGCAGATCATGTGTGACTCCATGGGAGTATTCCAGTCTGGGACATCTAACTTCCTGGAAATACCTGCTATGTTCCAGCTAATAATTTTTATCATTGTGTCGGCCACTGCTTGCTCCTGGGAGCAATTTAGTGATGCACTAAGTAGATTCGGTTGCTCTCCTACAGTCTCAGTCGCCGGGCGGGCGGGAAGGGAATGTGCACCAGAGAGGCATTGCTCTGAACAATAGATTGAGCTGCTGGGATCATGCGTGTACCTATGGATCCGTTCCCAGACTTGGGCTCGTTAGCTGGTACCTCCACCTAAATTCTCCAGCAATTGCTATTCTCGGCAATTGCGGGTGCTAGCCCTGGCCTTTTCCCCAATTCAGTTTCATCAAGAATGATGGGATTAGATGTGATGGAAGAGGTCCCGTGAAAGTTAGTTGGGGTCCAGTGCCTATGGGGTCTTTTATTGTCATCGGAGACAGGCAAGGGGTTAGTGAGTGAATAATCTCCATGTCAATACCCACCATCAATTCCGTGATAGTCTGCACCTCTGCCAAGACAGAAGCTAAATAGATGTGGGGATCACCCATAGATCTACCCCCAAGTTGGTTCCCATTGCTCTGTCTTTGCTGCCAATATGCAGGCTGTGGGTGAAAGTATCCCAGATCATAAGTGCCAATCCCACTACCATCATGCATGTTCTGTTGATTACAAATGGACCTTACGACTCACATATCCCTGAAGTTTACAAGGATACAATCGCCTGGGATATCCTTAGTCCTGCTGCCCACCCAGTCAACTCGTCTAACAAAGAGGACCTGGCCATCGAGTTGCCTTGGAAGGGGTCTGTTGTTGTTTAGCCAGAATGTAGTTTTATTTTTGAGTTCGGCGTATGATTCTGATCTACCCGGCGTTAGCCGTGGAACTCCTGTTAGGACCACTACATAGGGCATGCAGGCAGGAGGCAAATTGATGTGAATTGAACTGGTAACCGGGCTGCCAACCGGGTCTTGCTTTTGGGGTGGGTTACATCGATCTTTTCCCTTCCCCGCTACATTACTACGAGTGTGTTCACCTTTTTGGCTCGATATGGATGCACTATCAGAAACTCCCCTATCCACTTTAGTCAGTGATTGGCTTATTAGTTTTCTGCCATTGTCAGTTGCAATGGTTGTCGCTAGGGAGTTAGTTCCACTTTGGGGCCCAGAGGTACCTTTTTGATTTAGGGAAACATGTTTGTCCTTTAATGTGGGGTCTACCGATGGAGTTCGCTTCTGTTCAGTTGTGTCGTTTTTTTTTTTTTTTTTAAAGTATGTTTTTATTGCAGAAATACAGACAAAACATCGGGAAAATCGACCATCAGCCCGTCCCCATACAAGGTACCACATGCTTCCTGAGTTGTACACAGCCCATCAGCCCACATCCCGGAGGCTGGGCGGCGCAAGTTCAATGTGCAGCAAGGTCTCCTAGTATGTTACATAGGGATATCCGGTCAACAATATAATCCTGTTTCCACATTTTATGTCCCCTCAACAACAACTCCCCCCCCCCCCTAGAAACCCCCTGGAGGGCTCGTTCCTACCATATGAACAACACTCAAGCTCACTGGGTCTACAGAGCATGATCCCGCCTGTACATCAGCGTGACAACCCACCCGGTTCTTACTCTCCGTCACCTGCATTCCAACTCTAACGGGGCAGTCTACGAACTCCTCTATTCCCCCCCTCCCCCTAACTGCTGCTGATGTGGGTGGTGATGATGTGTGTTGGACAGAGTGGTACGTCATTAATAACGATTAAATGTTCGTGCTTCTAGTCTCCTGGAACTCAGTCTCCGAAAGTCTCTCCTTTATATCGTTCATCAGATAATCACACAAGGCTTGCACAATCGTCTCCCAAGCCCTAGCTGCTTCTATGCCCTTCTCATTCCCCAATTTGGTGGCCTGCCGCATCCTCAGTACACTCTCGCATCTTGACCACTTCAGCAACTCATTCGTCCATCTCCCCACCCCCGGGCCTTCCTTGGATTTCCAGCGCCACGTGATCTCCCTCTGTGCCAACATAAGCACCAAATCAATGAACTTGCTTGTGACTTTCGTTTTCGCTGTGTGGGGAAACCATAGTAACAGGCACGCCGCCATGTCAAATTCCACTTCCCTATCCGTTACCGCGTTCAGAAGGGCGCCCACCTCGGTCCAATACGTACCCAGCTTCGGGCAACCCCACAGCATGTGGTCCAGTTCAACCTCCAGTGCTAAGCACCTCGGGCATGCCGCGTCTTGCACTTGAAAGTGCCGGCGGAGCTTCCCCGGGGTCAGATATGCTCTGTGCAAAAGGAAGAAATGGATTTGTTGGAACCTAGCATTGCTGCTGCCCTTCCATGTCCGTGTCAGAATGCGGCCCCACTCTGCATCCGGGATAGACTTGCCTATACTGTCCTCCCATTTGGTTTTCAGTACTGTGAGCGGTTCCAGCCCGTCGTCAAGCATCCTCGATTGGAGACAAGTCACCGCCTTGATTGTACCCGCGGCCATCATCACGTACTGACAGGCCTTGGTCATAACCGGCTCCATCAGTCCCACCTTCCAGTATTTCTGCATTGCGGCAGAGATCGCCGCATGCAAGAGATAATCCCCGTCCGGGAGGCCAAATTGCTCCTGAAGCACCGCAAACGGGGCCATCACTCCCTCCACAAACAGATCACCCACAACATGCAGTCCCAACTCTTCCCATTCCGCCAGCGGAGACCAGTCACCCCCATGCGGCAGCGCCGTCAGCATCCCTATAGGGATCTCCGGGGCATACGGTCGCACTGCCTTTGCCCGCCTCAGGCTCCTATTCCAGCATAGCCGGAGGGTTTTTTCTTCTAAGGTGAGCCCCCCTAATGCCAATCTCTGTTGCATAACAATATAGGAGAGGACGTGTCTCTGGATACCCATCCCTCGGAACCGATCAGGACCTCTAAACTCTCTGGCCACATTCTGTGTCAGAATCTGGAGCTGGGCTGCCAGGTAATATAGTTCAAAATCCGGCACTGCCATCCCCCCCTCAAGTTTGGGTCTAGTCATGGTGTGCAATGCCACCCTGCGCCTGCCGTGCCCCCAGAGGAACTCAATAATCATCGACCGCAGGTCCCGAAAGATCCGCTGCGGAATCCAAATAGGCAGGGTTCTGAAATAATACAGCAGTCGAGGGAGTGCCACCATTTTTAACAATGCCACTCGTCCCTGCACCGACAAAGGGAGAGATGCCCAGAAGGACATGCAGCCGCGTAATCCCCTGACACACCGCCCTATATTACCCTCCAGTAGGCTCGCCGCATCATGATAGATCCGGACTCCCAGGTACGTGAAGCACCTGTCCGCCCATAGCACGTTCACTGCGAGAGGGGGGCGCTGAACATCCGCTCGCAGCGGGAAAACACAGGTCTTATCCCAGTTAACTTTAAGTCCCGACAATGTGCCAAAGGAGGAGAGCAGCTCCATGGCCCCACTTAAAGCCATCCCCGTGTCCTCCAAATACAGCAACAGGTCGTCGGCATACAATGAAATGTAATGAGTACTCTCGCCGCAGCGGACTCCCATAAAGGAGTCCCCTGCCCAGGCCCGTGCCGCTAGCGGTTCCATCACGAGAGCGAACAGAAGGGGAGAGAGCGAGCAACCCTGCCTAGTCCCTCTGCGTACTGGATAAGCGGACGATATGAGTGACCCCACTCGCACTCTAGCTGTGGCCGATGAATAGAGAACTTTCGTCCAGCGCACGAACCCCTCACCGAGTCCGAATCTCTCCAGCACACCATCTAGGTAACACCACTCAAGGCTGTCAAAAGCCTTCTCAATATCCACCGACAAAACCGCCGACGCGCCGTCCGAGCCCAAGGCACCCTGCAGTATACGGATCAGTCTGCGTGTGTTAATGGCCGTGTTCCTAGTAGGGATGATACCCGCTTGGTCGTCGTGCACTAACATGGTCATGTGAGGGAGCAGTCTAGTGGCCAAAATGCGGCTCAAGATTTTGTAGTCCACCGTCAGCATAGAGAGGGGCCTGTATGACGTCACCTCTAGCGCATCCCTACCCGGTTTCAGAAGCGGGACCACCAGCGCCTCCCTCATGGAAACGGAAAGGTGCCCCATCGTCATTGCCTCCGAGTACACTGCCAGCAATCTGGGCGCCAGTACATCCACGTACTTCGCATAAAACTCAATCGGCAGGCCATCCACCCCCGGCGTCTTGTTCCTGGCCATCCGCTTAATAGCTCCCCGGATCTCCAGTAAAGAGATCGGGCTGCCCAAATCCTTTGCTGGCCCCTCGTCTAGTACCGGGAGCTGTGCTGT
Organism: Lissotriton helveticus; assembly: GCF_964261635.1. Classification (NCBI taxonomy): domain Eukaryota; kingdom Metazoa; phylum Chordata; class Amphibia; order Caudata; family Salamandridae; genus Lissotriton; species Lissotriton helveticus. The sequence goes on along the minus strand of NC_136059.1, from coordinate 35,342,124 downwards.
GCGTAGATAATCACTTATGATCGAAGGACTCACCTCCAACTGAGTATCATAAAGGCCCGTATAATATGACTGAAAACCCTTCAAAATGGCCGTTTGAGAATGGACCACCTCCCCTGTGTCGGTTCTGATGCACATAATCGGGCCACTCTTCGGTGCCGGGTCAGCAAGCCTCGCCAGCAAAGTGCCCACCTTATCCCTCTCCGCATGGACTTTTGTGAGGTATAACTTATAATCATAACATCTCAGTCTCTCCGTTTCCCTCGCCACCACTTCTTTCGCTTCCAGCAGTCGTCCCTGCAAATCCGGACGTTCAGGTCTACTCCGTTCAGTCTCTCTCAACACACATTCCGCTTTTTCCAAATCCGCCAGGACGGTCTTTCGTACATTCGAGAAGCTACCCATGAACACATCTCGCACCACCACCTTCATTGCGTCCCACTCCAACGATCTCGTGGCGGTCGAGCCCTCATTCTCATCGAAATAAAGCGTTACCTCCTGTCTAACCCTGTCCCCAAACACCAAGTCCTCTAGAGTGTCCGGCCGCAGCCTCCAGGTCGGGATCTCAGACCTCGCCTTCTGCCATCTGACCGCCATCAGCAAGGGATTATGGTCTGAAATGGTCCTAGCAAGGTATTCAGTGTGAGTCACCATGGCTGCTATGGGGGCGCTACACAGTATGGAATCTATTCTGACGTTTAGATCGTGCAGGGTCGAATGGAAGGAATAATCCCTAACAGTAGGATGTTGCGTCCTCCACACATCCAGCAGACCCCATCGTTCCTGCCAATCCCTCCTACGTTCCGACAGCTTACGCACCGAGGAGTCAGCCAACAGCGGATGTGACCTATCCCACATTACATCCGTGATTGAATTAAAGTCTCCCCCTAGGATAACGGGGCCCACCAAGAAGTGGGCCAGGGAGCCCGAGAGAACATCAAAATATCGGGCCTGATCAACATTAGGGGCATAAACACTACATATTACCACCTCAGAACCATACAGCCGCCCCCCCACCGCTACAAAGCGACCTCCAGGGTCCACCATCTGATCCGTGACCTGGAATGGGATCCCCGCTCTGACCCATATCAGCACCCCCCTCGAAAACGCCGAATAAGAGGTTCCAAACACTTGGCCACGCCATCTTTTCTGCAATGCATCACATTCTAATTTGGTCAAGTGAGTTTCCTGCAACATGGCAATTTGCACCCCTCTTCTCACCAGATAGGCATGCACCTTGTACCTCTTTGACATCGTTCTGAGACCCCGGACATTCCAAGTGAGGCACTTTACATCAGGTAATGACCCCATCACTGCCGTCTCTCCTCCACCCCACCCATTTTAACCAACCCACCACATCGTTGCAGCCAAACCCCCCCCTCCAAACACCCCAACAAACTTCCCCAACCCCACTCCCCAGGACAGGACCTAACAGCACTGCTTTAGCCCCCATCCAAACCCATAACATCACACACATTCTTCTAACCTGTGGCAGCCACCACAGGGGGCCTTAAGGGCGATAGGGGGCTACCTTGACGCCAACCCACGGCGGGCCACCCCTCACCCCAAGCCCACGATCCCATGGAAAAATTACAACAGAGTACCTGCTAAGCGCTGACCAGCATGACAAGTGGACACCAGTGAAGAACCGTCATCATACCCCCATATTATTCATTAAACAGTCCATCTGCCGTTTGTGGCGTGACCGTCGGTCCTGCAGAGCTATCAGCTTCCGAAAGTTCTCCACCCGACTTGCACCCTCCGCTTTCCGATTCCGAGTCCACCTCCAACTCCCCTCGCAGCGAACCCGTGATAGTCGCCGTGGCAGCGAGCGCTCCCCTCCGTTCTGCCGCCAACAGGTCGTTTCTCATCGCCTGTTTGAGCCTGTCGCGTTTGCGGATCCGCTGAGATTTTCGGATCTGGACCGGTCTCTTCTTCTCCTTCTCACCCTTGTGCTGACGGTCAGTCCCCGCCCTGTACGATTCTAGCCACGACCAGGCCTCATCAGGGGTTTGGAAAAAGTGGGTCGTTCCGTCCAGGATCACTCGCAGCCGGGCCGGGAAGAGTAGCGAGTATTGAATACCCTCCTCTCTGAGCTCTTTCTTGACCGCAAGGAACGTTGCTCTACTCCTCTGAACTTCCTGGGTGTAATCCGGGAAGATTGTGACTTGGCTATTGTCCACCTGGAAGGGTTCCGCCGATCTCGCCCTTTGTATCAACAGGTCACGGTCCTTGAAATGCAGAAGCCTGGCCACCATCGGCCTGGGGGGGTCGACCCTGCATGGGCGGACGAGACGGGACCCTATGCGCCCTTTCTATTGAAAAGAACGGGGATAAGCCTTCAGGATCAACAGTGGATCTGAACCAGTTCTCCATATATGTCACTGCATCGTCCCCTTCGATTTTTTCCGGCAGGCCCACCACCCTTACGTTGTTCCGGCGGTTGCGACTTTCGGAATCCTCCGCTTGTCTCTCCAGTGTCGCCAGTCGGGTCAGGATATCGGACAGTTTATATTCCGCAGTGACCACAGCAGGTTTGAGCTCCTGGAGAAGCAGGTCATTGTCTTTCACCCTATCGGAGAGTTTGGCGTGATCCGCCCTCAGGAGGCCCAACCCCGTAGCCACCTGCCCAATGTCCTGGTGCAATGACTCTTTGGTCGCTGTAATCGCCTCCAATATACCATCCAGGCGAGCATTCAGTCTGCGTTCCTGCACTGATGCATCCGGGCATTCCTGGGGAGCGCTAGCCATGTCCGGCCCAGCCGTCAAACTCTGAATCCGTCCCGCCGCCATGTCGCCACCTACATCCGCCATCTGGAATAACACACGAATGTGCGCCACAGCACTCGGGGGTGAACTGTTCAGCCGCAGTCCCAAATCCACCGGCAGGGCTATCCCTCTATGCCAGCGTTGCACTTGCGCCGGGTACGGGCGCACCCCTCTCAACTGTGGGTCGCCCGGCGTGAGGGAGAGCACACCAGTTATGAAAGTGAGCAATGTCCACGTGCTTCCCTGGGATCAACTCACCCCTGTGTAGACGGCAGGCCCCAGCGATGGGATAGTACGGGTTCGGACCTTATCACGCCCACGTGCATGTGGACGACTCTCCGCCACTCGGTGCCCCGTAGCAAGCCGACGCCGGAGGTCCAAAGGCGGAAGAATGAGCCCGCAGTCCCACCTCCTCCGCGGGTCCCCCAATGCAGTCTCCCGCTTCAGGCCCTGCAGGAACCTCCAGCTGCGCGATGCTATGGCCTCTGACGTCCCCCTTGGCAGCGTACCCCGAACGCGGGTGACGGCGTGATTCCCGGGCAGCGCCGCCCCCCTCTATGCACTCCGATGTCCTTCACTCCTCTCCCCCGCTGCCCTCTCAGGCTCTACTAATGGCAGGGTGTGTCGTGGGATCCCCCACCGAGCAGCCGATCCACTTCAGGGCCGGGGCCCGCTGCACAACGCTGACACCCAGTATCCTCCGGGGTGGCAGCCTCCTCCGCCCCACAGTGTGTGCCAGTGATGGCCCCGTCGTCGCAGGGCAGCCCGCTCCTCGGATCCGCCAAGCGCAGCGGTGGGGGAAGGGCCACCAGCCCACCAGCCGTCGAGCAGCCGAGCGCTCACTTCCGCGCGGGTAACGCCGGCCCTTCCCGTGCAATCAGGTCGCTGTCCCGCTGGGTACATGCGGCAGCCGCTCCCCGCTCACCGCTGCCGGGCAGCGCCTCTGACCTCCGTCTCGCCAGCCCGGGCCGCTGCCGCCGCCATCTTAGGTGCTGGGGCTCGATCCCACAGGAGCTCCGCGCTGGCTCTCCCCACTGCCGCAGGACATTCGCCGGTCCCACAACGTACGCCCCTGTGAGTCCGGTGCGGAGGGCGGAAGCTCCAGACGTTTCGGCAGCTCCGTAGCAGGGTTTACCAGGATAATTACGGGATCCTGGACGGAGCTCCGGGCTCACGCCGCCATCACAGTCGGCGCCCAAACCACGCCCCCCTGTTCAGTTGTGTCATGTCTATTTTTTTAATGTAATTTAATTAGAGCCTTTATGGAAAAAAAGTTATCGAGGGTCCCTTGTTCGAAGCGATCCAATCTTTCTGACAAGACTTTTACCCTCGCGAGTACCGGCAATAACAGGGACTTCACAATTTGTTCAATGTGGGCAATAAGGGGAGTTTCTTTTACAGGGATTGGAGGACGCACTGGGTTAAAGCTGGTGCTAGGCGACGGGGCAGTATTACCACTAGTTAGTCCACCATTTACTAGATTCATAGGGGGTTTCTCAAAAAGGGTCTCCATTCTTTCCCAAAAGCAGGCATCAGCTGGTGGAGCTCTGTCACAACGTCAGATGCATTACTATTAACTTTCTTCCCCTTTGTTTCATTTTGTTTAGCAATCACTTTCTTTTGTATTTAAGTGTAATAACCATTGTTACCTGATCCAGGCTACTGTACTATGACAGGGCTGCCAATAACGGATTGCTCCTGTGCCAACATATGCATAGAACATGCTCGAAGCGATGGATACAGCTCGTCTAGCCCTTGCTCCACCTTTCCCTCTCTTCTTTCTTTTTCTTTCCTTTCCCCTTCCTCTGCCTGTCCTTTCTTCTTCTGTTATTGATCACTTGAGTGAGGCTCATGTTACCCATAAAGGCGCTTTACCCTCAATGTAAGACTACATATGTGAAACTCTGCCTTGATATCTTATGCTGACCCTGTTACAGGCTTTCTGTCTGACCTCGTGGAAATCAATAAAGTATTTTGGGGCGAAAAAAACAAATGTGGCTCTGCATTATTTGCAGTCATGTTTACTTGTGTTCTCAAAAAGGCGCTTATTCTAAATTGTGTTTCCAGCTTTAAGTTAACCGTAAAAAAAACGAGTGATCCTGGGCACATCGCTCCACAGCGTCCAGAGACTGGAGATGTGAACAGGCGTGAAGCGATATGTAATTTTGTGGTGGAGTATCACAACGTGCTCATAACTGTAATGAAATGTACATTTGTAAACACACAGCTGTGTGTGTGCTGGCTCGGCCCCAGCAGCGCCCCGCACACCCCAGGTCCGCGCTGCAGACGCGGGTCCCATATTTAAGCACTTCGGGGTTCACCCCTCTCCGGCACCCTGGACATAGTTCAAATCTATCTCAAACCTACAAGGAGCGCATTCACCCCCCTTGCTCCCCTCCCGCCCTCCCACTCCCCTCCGCCTCTTACCGGCTCCTGCCTCGATGGTCCCGGCTGCGGCGCTGCTCCCCCCGGGGGCCTCGGACCGACGCTCCAGAACCGGAGGAGCCGGGATTGTGAGCTCAGCCGCGTTCCAGGCCTGGTGGCCATGGCGCAGGGAGAGCACGCAGGGGCCCAGAGGGGCCTAGAGCGGCGCTCAGACACAGGACCAGGGGCCAGCGTGTCCAGGATCACAGTGTGGCCAAGGGTGCACACAGATTAGGCAGGGGAGGGACTGAGAGGTGAGTGCACATTCCAGGCCTGGGGCCCATGGTGCGGTGTGCAGTGAGTGAACACAGGCGCCCACATCAGCACCGAGACACAGAACTCGGACCTAGAGGGGCCCTGTGCACAGGATCACAGTGTGGCCAAGGGTGCACACAGAGTTGCTAGAGGAGGTATTGTGAGCTCAGTGCATATTCCAGGCCTGGTGTCCTAGGTGAGGAGTGCGGTAAGTGCACTCAGGGGCCCCGAGCAGCAATGAGACACAGGAGTTGGCCCTGGGGGCCCCTGTTCACTGGGCTGCAGTGTGGCCAAGGGTGCACACAGAGTGGCCAGAGGAGGTATTTGAGCTCAGTGCACATTCCAGGCCTGGTGTCCTAGGTGAGGAGTGCGGTAAGTGCACTCAGGGGCCCCGAGCAGCAATGAGACACAGGAGTTGGCCCTGGGGGCCCCTGTTCACTGGGCTGCAGTGTGGCCAAGGGTGCACACAGAGTGGCCAGAGGAGGTATTTGAGCTCAGTGCACATTCCAGGCCTGGGGTCCATGGTGAGGTGCGCAGTGAGTACACACAGGGGCGGCGAGCAGCACTGAGACACAGGACATGAACCTAGGGGTGTCCTGTGCCCAGGATCACAGTGTGTCCAAACGTGCACACAGATTAGGCAGGTGAGGGATTGAGAGCTCAGTGCACACTCCAGGCCTGGGGTCCATGATGCGGTGTGCAGTGAGTGAACACAGGGGCCCACATCAGCACTGAGACACAGGTCTCGGACCTAGAGGGGCCCTGTGCCCAGGATCACAGTGTGGCCAAGGGTGCACACAATCAATCAATCAATCAAAGACATTTATAGAGCGCACTACTCACCCGGAGGGTCTCAAGGCGCTGGGGAGGGGGGGTCCGCTACTGCTCGAACAGCCAGGTCTTGAGCTTCTTCCTGAAGGAGAGGTGGTCTTGGATCAGGCGCAGGTCGGTCGGGAGGGAGTTCCAGGTCTTGGCGGCCAGGTAGGAGAAGGACCTTCCTCCTGTTGTCGTTCTTCGGATGCGGGGGACGGCGGCGAGGGCGTGTCTGGCTGATCGGAGATGGCGTTTGGGAGCGTAGAAGTTGATGCGGTTGTAGAGGTAGCTCGGGCCTTGGTCGTGTAGGGCTTTGTGTGCGTGGGTGAGGAGGCGGAAGGTGATTCTTTTGTTGACGGGGAGCCAATGCAGGTCTCTCAGATGTCCGGAGATGTGGCTGTGTCGTGGGATGTCGAGGATGAGTCTGGCTGAGGTGTTCTGGATCCGCTGGAGTCTCTTCTGGAGCTTGGCGGTGGTTCCGGCGTAGAGGGCGTTGCCGTAGTCCAGTCGGCTGGTGACGGACGAGGGCCTGGGTGACCGTCTTCCTGGTCTCGGTGGGGATCCACCGGAAGATCTTCCGTAGCATGCGTAGGATGTTGAAGCATGACGAGGAGACGGCGTTGACTTGTCTGGTCATGGAGAGGGAGGAGTCCAGTATGAAGCCCAGGTTGCGTGCGTGGTCTGTCGGTTTGGGTGCGGTGCCCAGGGCGGGGGGCCACCAGGAGTCGTCCCAGGCGGAGGGCGAGGAGCCCAGGATGAGGACTTCCGTCTTGTCTGAGTTCAGTTTCAGGCGGCTGGTCGTCATCCACTCGGCTACTTCTTTCATCCCTTCACAGAGTGGCCAGAGGAGGTATTGTGGGCTCAGTGCACAGGCCTGGGGTCCTGGCTGAAGTGTGCAGCGCAGCCGAAGCGATGGGTCGATTCCGAGGTGCGGCAAAGCTGCCAGGAGAGGTCCTTCGCTATTGTTGAGGATCCCGTTGACGAGAGCTTGTGATGCGAAGTCTGGCGTCGCGGATGCGTTGCGCAGTCGAGTGATGCATCGATTCCGAGGAGCTGCAGGGCTGCAATGTGGAGTCTGGCGATGCCATTGAGGCTGCCGTCGACGAGGGATGCGAGGGCCTGCAGCGAGGATGTGCCACCTAGCTGCGGTTCGAAGAGGCTGCGGAGGTGATGAGGGTCTGTGCAACTGGTTCAATCCGCGCAGCAGGGGTGATGCGTCGTTTCTGCTCGTGGTTGCACCGCAAGGAGAAGCATCGGTTCCGCTGGACCCACGGAGGCTGGCAGAGCACCGCAGGCCCACTCCCAAGGGTCCAGCATTGGCTTCACTTGGCAGGGTAGACTCACAGATGATCCAGGTGCTGGGTTCAAGGTTGTTGGAGCCTTCCCTCCCTGAGGTGCTAGAGAGTAGGCAAGACAACTAGCCCTTGGAGTCGCTCTGGGGTCCTGGGTTCAACAGATGCAGGTCCAGTCCTTTTCATCCAGGCAAGATTGCAGCCAGCAGCAGGGCAGCCCAGCAGGGCAGGAGTCCAGGAAGGCAGCAGTCCAGCAGGGAAGCAGTCCACCAGAGTGGCAGTCTTTCAGCAGCAGTCTTTCTGGCAGAGTATCCACAGGTCCAGATGTGTACTAATTAGTTGGTGTCTGAGATGCAATATTTATACCTGATGCCCTTCCTCTGGAAAGTGAGAAAAACGTCTAGTAATTCCCCTTGAAGTTCCCAGGCATTCTGCATTCCCTGTCCTGGCCCCTGACTAACGGCAGGAGGTAGGGAGCCCTTTGTGTGTAGGTAGGACACAGCCTATTCAAGTGCAAGTAGGGATGGGCCCAGTTTCACCCTCCCATCCTGACGTTGATGGCCCAGCTAGGCACATCTAAGTTTTCTATTACATGTGGCTGTCTCGGAGGAATATACAAAGCCCAAGTGTCAGCTACACCCAGTCAATTGACCCTGAGACGACAGGGCACAGACACTACATTACACCCTACCCTCTGGGCTGTCCATGGCCTACCCTATAGGGAGGACTTATATGTATTAAAAAGGAAGGTTTGGGCCTGGCAAAAGGTTTTTTTGCAACATTGAAATGGCAGGCCTGAGACCTGTTGAAAGTGCTACTTCAGTGGGTGGCACAATCAGTGGGGCAGGCCCACCTGTAGCATTTAATTTACAGGCCATGGGAATATGTAGATCACTTTACTAGGCACTTATAAAAACATTAAATAATCCAGTTGGGCATGAGTCAATGTTGCCATGTTTTGAGACGTGAGCAAAAGCACATTTGCACCGATCAGTACTGATAAAATGTGCAGAGTCCTGAGGGAGCCGAAACGAGATCAGCAAACATGGAAAACGGAGGCAAAACGTTTGGGGGAGACTACTTTAAGGCTGACAGGTCTACAGCAATGCAGCAAGACACCGTGCTGCGCTGAACTGCAATGTGTGAAAGGGAGAGACGTGGTACATTCCTGTCCTTCCCTTGCTCTGCCGCACCCAGTGCAGCCTGCCTCCATCGCAGGCATCTTGGCACTGTGGTGCAAGGTGCCTGTGTTGAAGGCAGGATTACTTTTGTGTAGCAATATTACAGGCAGGCCTGCTTTATTCAGCTGTTTTGGACACCTTCCTGCACAAAAACAATCCTTAGAGGCACTGTCCTCTTTCTATGTTTGCTGAGGATGCAACAAGGAGAAATCCAGATAGAGCTCCTCTTCGTGCCTCTGGTGGGAAGTCGTACAATTCTGATGCATTCCCAGGTCTACAAGCGTTGGAAATCTGGGGATGAGTTAGAATGCGTGGCTGGATACGTGGGAACACCCAAGCCCCACCCATGTACGCCTCCACTACGCAGTGCGACGTAAGGCAGAGGCGTGCACTGCCGCGCCTTACACCGGGTTTACCAAGTCACGCAGGGCCACGCGGGGTGACCTTCGGTGGCTTGGTAAATCCGATTCTAGGTATCGCGTCGCTCTGCATCACCTTGCGTGGTTCAAGGGTGATGCAAAACAATGATAAATCTGCCCGAGTGTGTGATTTTTCTGTCTAAAACCCTATAAAAATGATATTTTTAATATGTGGGCAGATGTTTTTGCACTTGCCTAGAGAGCAGGCTCTCTGTTAGTCTGTCTATTGATTTATAATTTGACTTTCTCTGTCTCTTAAACTGAGCAGACTCTGTGCTAGTGTGTTTACTTACTTTAATTATACTTGCTTGATTTCCTAACCGTGGAAACATTATGGAAGAGGTGTGGCGCAGCGGCCAGGGCGACTGACGCCGGATGCTGGGGATCAAGGTTCGATCCCCGGCAAGGGTCTGCCCAGCGCCATGTGACTCTGAGCAATCGCTTGCTTCATTTTCCCGATGGCCCCCAGTGCTGGGAAACCTGGGGATAGCTGTGCACTTTACAAATACAGGATTATTATTATTATTATTATGTCAGTCTGCGATTTGATTAAGAGTTGGCCCGCCCCAATGCATTTGAGGAAACCCATATGTCAATCCTTTTACTGAACTCTATTTTGATTCTGAGTGATTATTTGCTTTAGAGATCATGTTAATCTTCTTCTGCATTTTGATTTTCAATTATATGATTGACTTTTAATTGCTGATTCCATTTGATTTACCTAGCAAATTTTTGCTTTCTGAATGAATTTGATTTTGAATAAACCTGTATTGTTTTGACTTGAATTCTTGTCTTTTGGAGGTTTCATTTATTGGCATTGAACTTAGTCTTATGAAGACCCCGTCAGTCCAGATCCTATGTCTCAACCCTCTTGATTGTTTTAATTAGAATGTTGACACAAATAACCCACTGGAGACATTGTGAGCTGAGTTCAACATTCCAGGCCTAGTGTCCCATGTGGAACATTCACTGTAAGCACACAGGGGCAGGGCTACAGAGAAACACGGCGAGGAGACTGCATCTAAGGGGCCTGGTATGCAGGTCCCAGTGGCAGAGATTGGCCAAGGGAGACACAGTGAGCCCAGCTAGACCTTCCAGGCCTGGTTTTCTAGGTGTATTGTTCACTGTATGCACACAAGGGCCCAGCTATAGTAAAACACTGTGAGAGGGAACTCTATCTAAGGGGTCCTTCTATTCAGAGATCCATTGGGGTAACGCAGAGGTAGAGAAGTTGCCCACTTGAGACATAGTGACCTCAGTTAAACATTCCAGGCCTGTTATCCTAGGCAGAAAGTCCACTGTGTGCAAACAAAGGCCCAGGTGCAGAGAAACGCTGTGAGTGGGGATTGACTCATTCCAAGGGCCCTCTAAGGCCTACAATGGGGCCAAGCATGCACACAGAGGGCCCCGACAAGGGACTCTGAGCTCAGCCAGACATTCCAGGCCTGTGGTTGTGGATGGAATGTTCACTGTTTGCATGCAGGGACCACGCTACAGAGAAACACTATGAGTGGCAATGGACTCATTCCACGGGGCCTCTATGGGGCTACAGTGGGGCCAAGCATGCACGCAGAGGGCCCAGAGAAGGGACTCTGAGCTCAGCCAGACATTCCAGGCCTGTGGTTGTGGATGGAATGTTCACTGTTTGCATGCAGGGACCACAATACAGAGAAACAATGTGAGTGGCAATGGACTCATTCCACTGGGCCTCCAAAGCCTACAATGGGGCCAAGCATGCACGCAGAGGGCCCAGAGAAGGGACTCTGAGCTCAGCCAGACATTCCAGGCCTGTGGTTGCGGATGGAATGTTCACTGTTTGCATGCAGGGACCACGCTACAGAGAAACACTGACAGTGGCAATGGACTCATTCCACGGGGCCTCTATGGGGCTACAGTGGGGCCAAGCATGCACGCAGAGGGCCCAGAGAAGGGACTGTGAGCTCAGCCAGACGTTCCAGTCCTGTGGTTGCGCATGGAATGTTCACTGTTTGCATGCAGGGACCACGCTGCAGAGAAACACTGTGAGTGGCAATGGACTCATTCCACGGGGCCTCTATGGGGCTACAGTGGGGCCAAGCATGCACGCAGAGGGCCCAGAGAAGGGACTGTGAGCTCAGCCAGACATTCCAGGCCTGTGGTTGCGGATGGAATGTTCACTGTTTGCATACAGGGACCACGCTGCAGAGAAACACTGTGAGTGGGGATGGACTCATTCCACGGGGCCTCTATGGGGCTACAGTGGGGCCAAGCATGCACTCAGAGGGCCCAGAGAAGGGACTCTGAGCTCAGCCAGACGTTCCAGGCCCGTGGTTGCCGATGGAATGTTCACTGTTTGCATGCAGAGACCACGCTACAGAGAAACACTGAGAGAGGATACGCATTCCAGGGGACCCTTTTATTCAGGGCTGCAATAATGCTCCCTTACAAGATTACTGTTTGAAGGACCAATGTTGTCTTTATATTTATTAGGGTAAAAGAGGATGATGAGAACATATAATAATAATAATGATTGTTTTTTATCTAGCAAATGATGTTACTATCACTCAATATAATGGTAACTGATTTTCCAAACTTCGTTGCCCTTCATACTATGCTTTTGACATTTCTACTTGCTTCCAGTAATAGATGTTATTTTTATGCACTTTCATGGTTTTCAACTTATCGAACTCAGAAGGATGGAAGCCTGAGCCTGCCATGCTCAGATTCAATCTGCGACATTCCAGATTGCTGCAGGTGTCAGCAGTGAGTGTCGGTTAAGTGAACCCTCTTGCCCACCTTGTAGGCTGGCCTGTTGTATATCTCAGTTTCTATAGGTTGCTGTGCATTATCGCTGTCTGTGCTGGCCAGGCCTCTGCAGGCAGGGGCAGCATGGAGATGTCATGGGTGGACCCAGTGACGTGGGTGAGGCCGCGAGGAGGGCTGGGGACACGTGCAGCAGCAGGGGGGACCTCATTAGTGGTCAATGGCTGCACGGTCCCAGGTTTATCGTAGGATTGCGTTGCGCGTGCATCACACAATGTGATTCAAGGGCAACACAATCTTTATGTCAGATTTACCATGCCGCACGAGGCCTCCTGGCGTAGCCCGGCGTGGCTTGGTAAATCTGGTGTAAGGCGAGGCAGCAGAGGTCGCTGCCTAGTGGTACTCTGCCCCAGGACGGGTGTTCCTGCACATCCACCCATGGATTTTGGTGCATTCTCAAATTTAACAAGACAGGTAGACCTGGGACGTTTCAAAATGTGACGTCTTTCTGACAGAGGTGCAATGAGAAGAAATATCTTTATTTCACTTAGTTTTTTCCTCTTTCGATAGAAGAAACGCCTCTAATGATTGTTTTTGTGCAGGAAGGTGTCCATTCCTGTACTACAATACTTCTGCCTTCAACGCAGGCACCCTTGCACCATGACGCAAGGGTGCCTGTGTTGGTGCTAGGCTGCAATGAGTGGTCCAGCGCCGAGAACAAACAGGAATGAACCCAATGTTAGTAACGGTGGGGTGCATGAGGCTGGCTTAGTATATGGTGCACACTTATTTAAGTGAGGCACCTTGCACTAATCCAGGCACCCTGATGGTGATTTTAGGGGTGTTTGATAACCTTTGAAAGCTTTCAAAGTGGTAGCTGTGGAGAGCAGCCTTCAGGCTTATCTTGAAGGAGGGTTAAGCAGCTTGTTTTACTAGTTCTAATCATGTAGTGTAGGTTAAATGAAAAATAACTACACAGTGTATACATAAAATGGGTCTATTTATTACACAACTCTCGCTAACACATTGGTATATCTCCAACACAAAGATATAAACACTTATGCACAGTAATACTTTAATTAGAAATAGGTAAGCAAGCACAAACTACAGTGGTCTCCAGGGGAAGATCAAACCATATACTAAGAAAGTAGAATGCAAACTACGTCCGAAGTCGGGACTTGGAACAGGAAACTCAGAGCAGCTAGGGCCAGAAGGACCCACCCAAGGTAAGTAACCAGGAACCCCATGAAGGCGTTGTGCAGGCTGGAAACCCAATAAAAGTCAACTGGGAAGTCACAGTTGCAGTTTTTAAGAATGAGGACCCTTTCCTGTGGAGTCTGCAGACATGCCTAGAAGACAGAAGGTTGGAGAGTCACCCCACCAGTAGATACCCCAGGAACCAGAAAACCTACACCTGGGAAGCCGGATGCATAGGTGCGAAGTGACGTCAGAACCCGCTTTGAACCACAATGGAGGACTTCGGGAAAGATGTCGCTGGAGAAGACTGTGATGGAGTCCGGTGGAATCCAAAGGTGGATTCCTGATGAAGTGAAGAAGCTGTAAGCAGAGGGGACAGAGTCTATGCCACTCGGAGGTGACCAGGAGGCACGGAAGAGCAATGCCCACCGATGTCTGACGGTTCAGAAGTGTTGATGGTGACCTTGTCGCTGCGGCTGCGAAGACCAGAGGATACTGAGGGAGACCAGCAGCCGTGCGCAAACTGTCCCACTTCAGAAGTCAGGAATCAGGGGGTCGGTGTCCTGCAGTAGCACCAATAAGCCTGCGACGTTGCAACTGGTGTGGAAAACGAAGAAGGAGCACATTGGGACCAACAAGGTCCAAGAGACTCACCACAAGCACGAGAGTCAGAGCAGCCCTAAGCAAGCAGGGGAGCCCACTGGAGCAGAAGAAGACCCTCAAGAGGACCCACCGGCCGAAGGCACCGTAGTCGCAAGAGGGCCTCGAGCAGCTCAACAAGAAGGAAGGCCTCCGGTGCAGACAATTTGGTGAGGATGCTGTACTTGACAGGAAGAGATGCTGGAGTCTGGAGCTTCTTGTAGCTTGAAGATCTTTGGAGCGCATTGCCAACAAGCCTTGGCAATGACAAGCCGATGCTGGGCACAGGGGTTTGGTCCCAGCGGTTCCACCAGGAGATATTGGCCTCAAAATTACAGATAGGACAGGTCAGGCCTCAAGGGAGTTGCAGAACCACCACCTGCATTGCCGAGCCTTGCGAAGTCCATGGGACGCCAGGAATAGCTGACCAGTCAGCTTTGTTGCGGTGCCCGCAGATGCAGGGGAGTGACGCCTTCACTCCACAGGAGATTACTTCGGGTGTCCTTGATGCCCACAGGTCTGTACAAGAACCTGGATGGAGCACAGACACAGATGACGAAGAATACTTGAAGAACAGCGAGACCAGGAGCAGCATGAGCCTTCCTTGATGGTTGTATGACTAAACAACTACCAATTAAACAACGAATGCCTGAACCACGAAGGCTAAAGCACTACCAATGCCAAACCACTACTTTATGTACAACGAATTCCTAAACCACGAATATTATTCTTTTTTCATATTATCTGAATGTACCACTACGTTTTAAAAATCACATGTTTGATTCATGGATCATTGATTCATGATCATTATCTTAATATTCTTTAAATGTTTAATCTTATCTTTTTTTACATGTGCTGTTCGAGTATGCTTTCCCCCTCCAAGTGATTTTTCTAATGGTCAGACAGCGATTCCAAGCATACTACAAACGTCTCCCTCATAGAGAGCAATAACGATTATTAGTCATGTGGCCAAGGAAATTATACCCAGTTATGTTAGGTCAGGAGCGTTTTTTAACTTTTTTAAGACTTTAAACTTCAGATCCATTTTACGCTATTTAATAATAGTTAATTTAGAAATAGTTGTAAACTCCTAATTAAACTTTGGTGGATTAATTTATTTTTTTTAGCAACTGAAAACATGTTTTGTTTTGATCAACTAGTTTTTTTAATTGTTTTTTATAAACTCCAACAGCCATTCCACAAAATGGTCTCTTAGAAAAGAAATATTTTTTTTTAATTGATTGCACAACAGATTTTTTTTTAAATAATTCACTTAAATTATAGTGAAAAAAAAAGCACAACCACAGCTTGTAACTATTTCAACTTTTACAAACAGAGATACATCGCATCTTGCACTGTTCTTAAGCACATCACTTTAAAACAAACCAACACTGCCATCTACTGGCCTTACACACCAAATTAAAACAAACCAATATTTCTACTTTGTAATTAAAATCCTGAAATGTACAAATTAATATTACACATTCCTAAATTATTAAAAATATAATTTGTGGTTCAGGTGGTCGTTGTTAGTGTACAGTAGTTGTTAATGAGTTTGTGGTTCTTGTAAAGGTCGTGGTTAAGGATTCGTTGTTTAATACACTCGTTGTTAAGGATTCGTTGTTCAGGCTGTTTCCCTTCCTTGATACAGTCTTGGTTCCAGGCGAAATCCAGCGAAGTCCAAGTGTCAAGACAGTGGAAGAGTGAAGTGGGTTCAGTCTTGTCCTATGACGAATCTGAAGAGCCAACCATAGGTAAGCCCTTACATACCCTAGGAGGGTGGTAAGGATGATGCAGGGGTACACCCCATAGGTTGGGCTGGACAGTGGGGAGCATACTCCCATGTCCTTTGTCCAGTTTATCGCTATTGTGGGAGCCAAGGGCACCCTGAACTGGTTCAAACTGGAGTATGCAAGGAGGGCACCAAATGTGCCCTTTAAAGCAGTATAGAGGCGATGGCAAGTGCCCCCACCCCAGCCCAACCCACTAAGTCCTGTCTGGGAAGTGGTCACACCTCCCTGTGGAGGAAACCTATTGCCCCACCTTCCCCTGCTCGGGCTTGGCTCAGCAGTCGGAGGACAAAATTGTGTTTGTGGTCGGCAGCAGCACTAGGTTGCTGTCCGGCCCTGAAAAGCTGTTATCAAGAGTACAGGGGGGTACCACAAGGGAGCCCCCTAGTACATGGGATCATACTTCCAACACTGGAATCGGTATTGGGGTCTGATTCCAACATGTTTGATATCAAACATGACCGGGTTCGGTGCAGCCACTATATAGTTCGACATCTCATAATGACCACCATATGTATTAAAATGACCGACAGCACTTACAAAGCCTGGAGATTCGACTGGAGTTTGGAGGGGTGTCCTGCTCATGCAGAGGCACCCTCACACTTATAACCAAGCACCCTGTACTCAGGCCAAAATAGCCTGCCATACGGGTAACTTATAGGTTTTAAGTGAAGTGACCTCAGATATAAGGAAACATATTTGTTGTGAGGGGTGCTAGCACTAGCTTACACAGGCTGCAGTGGCAGGCCTGTAGTCACAGTTTAAGTGGTCTCTCATGGGTGGCACAATATGTGCTGCAGCCCATGGGAGACCCTGTTGTACCTATGCCCTGGGTACCTTGAGACCATATACTAGGGACTTGCATGAGTACACACCTGTAGCCAATTGTAAAGGTACCATGGAGAAGCATGGCTCAGTGGTTAGAGGCGGCAGACCCAGAAGCTGAGATCGGCTGTGGACCAGGGTTCGATTCCCCGCCTCGGCGGGTGTCGGGCTCAAAAATTCCACGGACTCGACAATTCTTGCTCCGGTGCCTACTCGACTCACGGGGTCACACTCTGCGACTCTGGGCAGTAGCTTGCTTAATCTCCACTATGGCCCCTCGCGGCGGGATGCCTGGCTTTCACCTTGTGGATACCCTGCCGGGGTATCTCACAGGGGAATACCAGGACGGGTTCCCTAAGCAAGCGCCTTGATACCTTCGGGTGATACGTGCGCTATATAAGTCGCAATACATAGTCAATTTAGGAAGAAAGCACAGTGACTGGGGTCCTGATTAACAGGATCCCAGTGTAGGAAGCTGGCTTTGTATATACTACACCAACATAATGTATAGTGTGCACAGAGTCCAGTGGATCCACAAATGTAGGCAGAGGTAAAAGTACATACTACCTTACACTCTATTTGTGGTAGCGTGAGTGAGTAGTAAGGCTTTATCAGAGAGTAGTGTTAAGAATTTATTGTACACATTCAGACAAGAAATGATGTCACACTCTTAAAGACTGAACTCGGACCAATTTGAATAGAACTATTATTTAGTTGTATTTTATTTTTTAGAACCAAACAAGCCCTGGCACAGGTAAGTGTAATAGTACTTTGCAAGAATAATGTAGTTGAATGCAGTTGAAATGCAGTTGAATTAAATTGGTTAGTTACAGGTAAGTCGATAGTTGAAATTACTTTTCAGTTAAAATTGTAATTACTTTACAGTTACAATAGAAATTACTTTGTAAGTTACTTTTCAGATTACTTTTTTTTACTCAGTGTGGTATACCTAGATACCACCCTGGGACATTTCCTGGATAAAGGTAAGTAATGCAATTTGATTTTTCATAGAATTTCCAACGTCACACTTAGAACTTACAGTGGCAGGGATTTGACGGCCTCCGGCTCTGTTCCACTTCCAAACACCCTGACCCCCCCCTCTTCACTGGCCTCCGCGCCTCTTCCGGGGCCTCCTCTTCCGGGGCCCCCTACCTACGCTCCCTGCACAGGGCCGCCATGAGCCTAGAGCCGCCCCTGCTGTTATAAAGACTAAATCAGGCTTTTTTTTCTGTCAGGATATCCCAGGTCTCCAGAGCGTGCTTGGGAGGGATCTAGCATTGAAGTAGACACGTTTCAACGATATCCAGGTCAGGTTCACCGCCTCCCTGTCTTGCCAATCTTCCATTACTCGGCTACCCCACTTGCAGTTAAGGCATGAAGAGGGGCCCAGGGTACAGTTTGGGGACCCTTTAACACAGGGTGCTTCATTAAATCTTATGGTTTTACTTAACTCGAGAAGCGCTTACCTTGTGTATCTGTAGGGACTAGCATTGTCTGGCAGAAAAGGAACAGGACCCCTGGGCCCTTTTGGGCGCTGACAGGTGCAGACAGGCGGAGACGGGCACGGACAGGCACAGACAGGCACGGACAGGCGCAGATGGGTGCAGACAGACTCAGACGGGCACAGAAAGGCGCAGATGGGTGCAGACAGGTGCAGACGGGCACGGACAGGCGCAGACCGGTGCAGACAGGCGCAGACGGGCGCAGACAGGCGCCGACGGGCGCAGACAGGCGCAGACGGGTGCAGACAGGCGCAGACGGGCGCAGACAGGCGCAGACAGGCGCAGACGGGCTTGCCTTTGGAACACCTTATGTTACAATTTTGTAGGATGTCTTTTGTGTTTATAGGATTATGATTTAGAGTATGTACGCAGTTCAATTCTAGAGTGGCATGCCCTGGATAATGCTTGCGTTCTCATGAAGTTGTTGCTTGCGTTGTGTTCGCCTCAACGAAGTGTGAGATGCGAATAACGTCCATCGGTGCTCTGTACTTCACTGAGGGGAGACACACTCCTGTGAGTACCACTGTCATCTTGAACAAAGCTACACAAACGCTGCAACGTCTCTTCCATCATGTCTGCATGGTATGGGCAGCTTTACAGGAGGGAGGGCGCTCCATCTATAGGGAGGGGCGGATGTATGTCTGTGGGGCTGGTGCTTTCGGGGGCTATGCATTAGTTTGCTTTCAATGGTAAGGTTTGTGAAATATTGTCAAGTGCTGCACTCAGGGCTCGAGTCGGGGGAACACCCAGGTACACGGCATCCCCCCACTCTTTTCACAGGGTCGGCGCCGTCCCCCCTGCCAAGAAGTTGAGCCCCACAGAAATATGGTGAACGTGTCCCTGTGTAGTTTTCAGACACCAGGACACGTTCAGCAGCGCCTGCACGTTGCCGTTCAGCTGCGCCTGCACGTTGCCGTTCAGCAGCGCCTGCACGTTGCCGTTCAGCTGCGCCTGCACGTTGCCGTTCAGCTGCGCCTGCACGTTGCCGTTCAGCAGCGCTGCACGTTGCCGTTCAGCAGCGCCTGCACGTTGCCGTTCAGCAGCGCCTGCACGTTGCCGTTCAGCTGCGCCTGCACGTTGCCGTTCAGCTGCGCCTGCACGTTGCCTGCTCTACAGTCCCAGCAGCAGCGTGCAGGCAGTGAGGGAGCCTTTTTTCACCTCCAGCTGGGCCGCACTTAGGGGGTCATCCGGCCTCCTTTTGTTTGTGTATGCTGACTGGGGGCCGCCAGGAACCCTACATTTAAATGTAAATGCCACAGACTGAAACAAAGGCACACAGCTTGCCTTCTCTTCACAGGTACTTAAGAGAGGTATGTTTTTGCCTTTGTTCAGTCCCTCTATATAAATGCAGACGCTGTAAGACTGTCAGATGGGTTGGCCTGTCCCAGTATTTACACAAATAATTTAAACAGCACTATTTTACTTCTTATATAGCACTACGTCGTGACGTCAGGAGGTAATTTGCATATTGTCTTACTTGGTCAGTCCCCCCGTTCTTTTTATAGGACTTGTGCCCTGGCCGCACTATTCACCACTTCAAACCCGGCACATGGAAGCCCGTTTGTCTTGTGCACACTTCACACCGGTCTGTTGTTGATTGTGCTGTTTGCCGGGCACGTGCTGTGAAGCCGCACTGCACGCGCCTAGCGACATAAACAACACAATGTATAAACATTAAGTAAATAGCAGCTGTGTATTCCAGCGGTGGAAGGCCTCTTACGGACAGGGAATGTTTGACGTGATATTGCGTTCTCTCATCATTTATTAATTGCTTTCATATCGAGCCTAGTGCCCACCCCTGGGCCACGGTGGGCAATATTTCTGCCCGCAGGACTCTCGCTGCTCAGCTCTGGTGCGGCGCTGTGTGACCCTGGGTATCGCATCACCCCCACGCTCAGTGCCAGTATACCCCATATCCTGGGCACTCGGAGGGGGTCCGTGGTAACTTGCCCTCCACATAAAAAGCGGATATTTGCAGTTTCACTCCTGCCCCTTCCTTACCTTGTGGTGTGCGCCGTCTGCTCCCTGCCTGGCTCGGTCTGTGGCCCCTCTGTGAATAAAGGCCCCAGGGGCCCGTCAGGCTGCCAGCCGGGGAGGGTGCTGCTTGTCTGCAGGGGGGGTAGGGGGGGGCCCTCGCAGAGCCCTCCCGGCACAGGCCAAGCCTCTGGGGTCACAGCCGGTCCTGTATGTTCAGGGGGGCACGGGAACCCAGGCCAGGCCCCGACCTGCCCTGCCCGCCTGCGCCTCGAATCAGAAACCCGATGCCAAGTTTGCCAACGTTAAATGCGGCACAGATGCTTAGGGTCAGCCTCCCCCTCCCCCCTCCACGCAGGTCAGTTTACACTGATGCCCTGCAAGAAATAAACCACCGCGTCAGCACGTGGCGCCCTGCCAGCCCTGGCACCCCCAGGCCAAGTGCACCAACGCAGAGTGGGCACCCATGGGGGCCTGGCTGCCAGCGCAGCACCCAGGACAGACCCGGCGCCCTGCATGGCATGCTGGGAGCTCGGTGGACTAATGCGTCCACTGCAGGGATCTGTGAGTCACCTCCTGGTCAGAGGTCCAAATCCAGGCGGGCCCACTCAGCCATACATTCTTACAAGGTAGATAAAACTGAGTAGGAAGGAACGTGTTATTTCACCACAAAGATACCCTTCACTTTCAGTGCCTGCTTTATAAATGCAAGTTGGGGGTAAGTTTACGAAAATAGAAAATCCTCTCCGTAGAAACATTTCACACATAGGCCGCGTGCTGCACCGTGCACCACACGTGCCATGGGTGAAAGGTACGGAGAGAGAAAACACCTCTCCTTTTTCGTTCCTGCCTCAAGGAGGTGTTATTCCTCGACACAAAGTCTGGTCTGATTATTTTAGAAGATAAGACTGCTTCAAAAACCCTGGGTGATTTTTGTGGCCTAGCGCTGCTTTGTAAATATGGTACCCTTTCACGCAGGTATCTGCGTTAAAGTGGCGTGCATGGGTGTTGCTGTGGCCGTCCTGCTTGGCTGACCCTTGGGACAGTATCGGGCGTGGAGTGAGTGTTCAAATATTTGTCCCTGCGATGGTGTTTCTTCCCAAGCCTTACTACATTTAGCATTTTTAGGTCTCGTCCTTTTCCATTGCGAAGCAATGGGAAATGGGGGAGAATTCATGTACTCCATCGGATAGTCAAACCACCACTTTTGTCCATGGCGTTTTCTTCGAGTGCACGTACAGGCACGCGCATTTGGCCCATACACTTTCATGGCCATCTGTTCCTGTTCCTAATGGCCCTCCCCCAGCACAGAGCGCGCATCGCGGCCGCACAGCACATCAAAGGGCTTCTCCCAGCGTGTGCTGTGCGGCTTCTCCTCCCCTAATTATGTGGCCGGCCGTACTTGTGTTTCCTGGCCGCTTCCCGGCCGCTCTTGTATTTAATTAGCATCTTCTTTTGTAACGAGCTCTTTGAAACTTTTGTGTAATGTTTGCGCTATATAAAATCGCATTAAATAAAGTCTACACTCCCACCCGTTCATCTCCCTCCTTCCCCCACCAGTCCGTGCCCGCTTTTGGAGCTTCTTTTTTCATTAAATAAAGTCTACACTCCCACCCGTTCATCTCCCTCCTTCCCCCACCAGTCCGTGCCCGCTTTTGGAGCTTCTTTTGTAAAGCGCTCTGAAACTTTTGGGTAATACCAGCTTTTCAATTTTAATAAATGCTCGTATCGTGTCTACATATCAGTTTGCCATTTTCCTCAAATCACACGTACTGCTGCTGCACATGGAATGATTCTCTGTGCATCACATCTACCCCTAATGTATGCTATGGCAAACAAAATATGCCTGAAATTACAAACATTGCTCCACGGCCAACATTATATCACAGTTTGGCAGTGAGCAATCACCTTCCACACATACACATGCACGTTTTAATTAGGTTCCTCGTCTGACAATAAAATGCTTTTGTACAGCGCTGAGTACTACAATTCTGCCACCTCTAATCACTGCCCACATCAGGTGGTATAGTTACTTAATTGATAGCTAGTTATTTTACTGACCTCAGAAGGATAGATGGTGTTGTCGACAGCCTGAGATTACAACTTATGACTTTGAGTACTTTCACAGATGTCAGAGTGAGCATTTTATTCACTAAGTTACCTTTACATCATTGCCACATTTTTAATATAACTCTATTTCTGATGCACGTCAGCAATATTGTATAGTTTGCTGTGACGGTGGACTTTTTGTTACTTTCCCCAATCTTATGTTTCATGAAGAAATGGAGTAAGTCTTCTTTTACACAAAGTTCACGTATTTCTAATGTGAAATACAAAACTTGCAACCTGCTTAAAACAAGCATTTGCAATGCAATAGGTCTCGCAATTACGTGAGTTTGAGCTGTTGCCATTGTATGACAATGCTTTTTATTTTTGTTTTTGTTTTTCAAACATAAATAAAAGGCATGTTATTTACATCAAGGAGACAAGAGAGGTCGCTGTACTGTTCCTATGGAGAGTGAGGGAAGTGTTTAGCTGGCATGACCACAGATGTTAGAGTAACATCCTGGGGCATCCATTTCGTTGGATTTAATGGCCTCACACACCCCGAAGGATGTCATGCTTCATCATCGGCAGTTGCTCCTCGTCGGGGAGGCGGTGCAATCCCCGACGGGCTCACCTCAAAGAGGGGCTTTTTGGCGGAGATCTTTTTCCAACTGCCTTATGGTGAGGTGGGGGTGTGTGGACCGAGCTAGGTGTGGTGATGTGCGGGGTATTAAAATGTAGCAAGGGGTACCGGAATTCAATTTATTCTGGGGGTCCCCTGGCTGCAGTTAAAAAAGGAGGGTTAGGCTCACTAAGAGTCAACAAGTTAGGTCAGGTGACCCTAGATGAGGCTAAAGGTGATGAGGGTCGACATGTTTCACGCTTTGGGTCTAGTCACCCGCGATTCATCAGGACCGTATAAATGTGCAGTGTCAAACATGCTAGTGTCATGTATGTCTTATGTTACCTCTGTGGGTACTCCTATGCCTGGACATAAGGGAGAGAAAAAACAGGTTGCTTTTAGCCCACTTTTCACCACCAACCTCCTCACAGGCTCAACAGTTGTGTGTGCTTCTCACTTGGCACCCTGTTGCTAGGCATGCTTTCTCAACTCTAAAAGCATGCTTTACTATTTAAACACTCTGGCATTGACTGGAATTACTGACATGCACAGCAGCATTTAATGTTTTTCCTGTTTTTTCGCTCCCTTATGTCCAGGCATAGGAGTACCCACAGAGGTAACATAAGACATACATGACACTAGCATGTTTGACACTGCACATTTATACGGTCCTGATGAATCGCGGGTGACTAGACCCAAAGCGTGAAACATGTCGACCCTCATCACCTTTAGCCTCATCTAGGGTCACCTGACCTAACTTGTTGACTCTTAGTGAGCCTAACCCTCCTTTTTTAACTGCAGCCAGGGGACCCCCAGAATAAATTGAATTCCGGTACCCCTTGCTACATTTTAATACCCCGCACATCACCACACCTAGCTCGGTCCACACACCCCCACCTCACCATAAGGCAGTTGGAAAAAGATCTCCGCCAAAGAGCCCCTCTTTGAGGTGAGCCCGTCGGGGATTGCACCGCCTCCCCGACGAGGAGCAACTGCCGATGATGAAGCATGACATCCTTCGGGGTGTGTGAGGCCATTAAATCCAACGAAATGGATGCCCCAGGATGTTACTCTAACATCTGTGGTCATGCCAGCTAAACACTTCCCTCACTCTCCATAGGAACAGTACAGCGACCTCTCTTGTCTCCTTAGTGCAAAACACGGACACAAGCTGCAACTGGACCTTCCACCCACCTCCATGGGTGGTTAACCGTGTCCGTTGATCGATTGATCACCTTCTCTAAACTCCCTTCCTTTGATACACATGTTATTTACATCGGCAGTAGCTTAAACTCGCGTAAATGCGAGACCTATTGCATTGCAAATGCTTGTTTTGTATATATTATGTGAGCGTACCTCGCTATATCTCGTGCCTATTTGAAAGCCCATAATTTCAGGTGATATAGACCAGTCCTTCTTTTCCCACAGATGCAGAGGACTTTGCAACCGCTGCGGCCAGGGCGACTGACTCCGGAATCTGGGGATCACGGTTCGATCCCCGGCTCCGGCGGCAGGTTAGCCCAGCACCATGTGACTCTGGGCAATAGCTTGCTCAATCTTCCCGACGGCCCCCAGCGCCTAGAGACCCTAACTGGTGATTGTGCGCTTTACAAATGTGGACTTTGCTATTGGTTCTATTTTAAACATTATAGTTTGTTGTCACAATAGCATGTATTTTTTATGTTTTAATTCAGTTTATGTTTTTAAATTAATTGTCATTTTGAGAAATTGGGGCATATGTATCAAATGCTGTTATTGCGATTCTCAAATAGTGATTGTTAGAGAATCGCTATTTGAGAATCGCAAAACAGGATGTAATAAAAAATTCACAAATATTTTGCAATTTCTTGGCATAGCTTAATTGCGATTAGCAAATTGCGAATCGCAATTAAGGAATACCTTCCCATTCATTCCTATTTTCCAAGCAGAATCCTGCGGTCCAAACCTTTACCTTTAAGAAAACTAACTGGGGAGGCT
Organism: Lissotriton helveticus; assembly: GCF_964261635.1. Classification (NCBI taxonomy): domain Eukaryota; kingdom Metazoa; phylum Chordata; class Amphibia; order Caudata; family Salamandridae; genus Lissotriton; species Lissotriton helveticus. Next base: position 35,317,660 of record NC_136059.1, on the reverse strand, counting down.
GAAGCTTTCTCCACTGTGCCTACAAAGCATGGAATGAACTTCCATTCCATCTCAGAAATGCGCCTAACCTTTTCTCTTTTCGTAAGGTAATAAAAACTTGGTTCTTCTCCCACTAAACAGCTGATGCTCCCCAGGTCACCAGTACTCAGCGCCAGGACACCCTAGGGTATCAGTGCGCTTTACAAGTACAAATAAAATAACATAACATGGGCTAAGAGGCCCATAGGAATGAGTGGGAAGACGTTCTCAATTTGCGATTCGCAATTAGAGAATGGCAAAATGAGAATGCAATTTCAAGGGTGCCAGGGTGTCAAAAGGACACCCTGTTGCACCCCTGAAATATGAATGTGTTCACATGTGGCGCACATGGGCATGTATGTGCGCCACATTGGCACTTTGAAAAATGCAAAAAAGTGAATTTTTCAAAGAAATCGCAAATTACCACCAACTTGAAGTTGGTGGTAATTTGCGATTCCTTAAGGCCAAATTGCACTTTTTCTGTGCTTCATACATTTCATTTAAGGAATAGTCCTTAAATACATTTGCAAAATAGAGAATCCCAAACTTTACGATTCTCTAATTTGCAATGCCATTTTGGGATGATACATCCCAAAAGGCCTTTTCCAGTTTGCAAACGGGCCGATTCTGAGAATCGGCCCGTTTTCAAATGGGGAAAGGGCTTGATACATATGCCCCTATGTTTCTTAATCTAATAACGTTTTTTGATTGATTAGAATACATTAATTTTCCTTTTGTTTTCATATAATTTTTACAATTCAATTATCAACAATATTCCATCTTTTTACCACCGTTTTGAAAGTTTGCTGCTTGCTACAGCCGAAGGTTCAGCATCATTTTGTGCTTTTGGGTGCACAAGTCTTGCATGCTGCGACACTCCACTGTTTTTTTGCGGATCTCAAATCACAAAAGGTACAGAGGAATTGTAGCTGTATTTCATTTTCCTACATTTGCATTCGAAGTAGTTTAGTTTCTATGTCACATTTTGAGTCATATGTTTTTAGGAAGCATCTCTTGTGCTTGTTGGGGTTGTCTTTTAAGTTCTTTGAAGGTTCTCATTATGTCTCTGCAGAGATTGCAATTCTATTTTTCGTTGAGATAGTCCCAATATGTGACTTTCTTGGTGAAGTCCCTTTCCTTGTCATTGGGTTTGTCAGTGACCTCATGAACGTCTGTCAGTTTCTCAAGTCCTGTTATGTTTGCTATGCGTTTCATTAGTGAAGCTACAATTTTGACGCTTTCACAGAGGTCGATAATTTCCTCATTTTCGCTTAGTACAGAGAGTGAACGTGGCAACAAAGTATGATTCAATTCAATGCTATCCATGGGGATTTTAGAACTTGGTGAAAAGTTCGCAAAATCAATAAGGAAGTAACAGCCTGATTCATCAAGCCGAAATCGGCTCGCAAAGGGCCAGATTCTGACAATCTGGCCCTTTGCGAGCGCTATTTTTGCATTTGGGATTCATCATCCCAAATGCAAAAATCGGTAATAGCGATTTCACTATTTTGCGAGGACTTACATTTAAGGAATCTCTATTTGAGATTCCTTAAATGCAATTCATCATCCATTTAAAAATTGCGAATTCGCAATTTCGGCCCGCTATTTACCGCGAGGTCAAACCTCGTGGTAAATAGCGAAAACTTAGAAAAATGCTTTTAAAAGCATTTTTCTAAGTTGCATGTTGCACAAACACATGTCCTTTGAACATGTGTGTGCGCAACACCTGTTTCAATTTGCATTTAAGGGGTGCTACAGGGTGTCCGTTGGACACCCCTGGCACCCAAATTGCTAATCGCAAATAAGGAATACTCCCCATTCATTCCTATGGGCCTTTTGGCCCATAGGAATGAATGGGGAGTTATTCCATATTTGCGATTAGCAATTTGCTAATCGCAAATAAGGAATGTGTGGGAATCGCATTTCTTTATGCAATTTCTACATGAATCCCGTTTTGCAAGTCCTTAATAGCGATTTGTTATGAATCGCTATTAGGGGCTCGCAAAACGGGAGAATGATGAATCAGGCTGTAAATAATTTGTGACAGCAGCTGCTTCATCATCTTATAGGGTTTTTGTAATGCAGGATATGAGAAGCTGGCTTGGTATATGGTGCACACTTATGTAAGTGGGCACCATGCACCAATCCAAACAATCCTTATGGTGATTTAAGATGTCTCAGACAACCTTAGAAAGCTCTCTAAGTGGTAGCTGGGGAGAGCAGCCTTCAGGCTTAGTCCAGGAGGAGTGTAGAGCAGCTTGTTTTACCATACCATAATCTTATAGGTGATGATTAAGTGAAAAAGTCCCACACAGTGTATTTATAAAAATATGTATTTAATATAAGGCACTCAGTAGCACATACAGGTATCTCCTGGCTGTAGATACACACAATGCACACAATACTTTACGATAGAAACAGGTAGGTAGCACAAAATACATAGTGGTCACCCGGGGGGAGACCAAACCATATACTTAAATAGTGGTATGTGAATCACAACTCGAGTCAAGACTATACCCAGAAGACGTAGATGTGCCGGGGACCCAAGGACCCACCCAAGGTAAGTAAACAGGAGCCCCACGGAGGCCGTGTGCAGAGTAGGAACACTACTGCGGGATCAATGCAAGTCAATGGGTAAGTCGCGGTTGCAATTTTAAAGAAGGACCCTTCTCAGTGGACACTGAAGAAACCCCTTGGAAGACAGAAGGTTCATGAGCCACCCCACCCGTGGATACCTTAGGAACCAGTATACCGCTCCAGGGAAGCCTGGTGCATAGGTGTGAAGAGGCGTAGTAAACCGCCGTAGACCACAATAGAGGACTCCAGGAACATGCCGCTGCTGGGGAAGGTGAAAGTGTCCGGTGGAACCCAAAGGTGGATTCAAGATATGAAGAACCTGCAAGCAGAGGGGACAGAGTCTATGCCACTCGTGAGTGACCAGGAGGCACGGAAGATGAATGCCCATCGATATCGGGTGCTGTAAAAGAGTTGATGGTGACCTTGGAACTGCAGTTGGGTGGACCAGGTGATGCTGTGGAAGACCAGGAGTCACACATGATCTGTCCCACATTGGATGTCGAGAGTTGATGGGTCGGTGTCCGACTGAACACAAACAAGCCCTGGCAAGTGCCACAAGCAGAGGGTCAGGGCAAGCCCCGTACATTCAGTGAAGCTCAAAAGAATTAAAAAGTGACCCTCGACAGGACCAAAGGGCCACAGGCACTGGAGTCACAGAGGATCGCAAGCAGCTTACCAAAGATGCAGGCCCACAGTGCCACGGATGTGGTGAGGACAAAGATCTTGGTCACTGGAGATGCTTGAGGTTGGAGCTACTTAGAGCCCGGCGATCTTGATGGAAGGAACGCAGTACACAGGCGTTCAATTCCTGCGGCACCAACGAGGGATACTGACCTCAAACTTGATGAGAGGGCAGGGCAGGCCTTGAGGGATGTGAAGAACCACCAACTCTATTGCTGAGCCTTTTGGAGTCCGTGGGAGCCCAGGATCAGCAGACTGGTCAGTTTAGTTGCGGTGCCTGCAGATGCAGGGAAGTGACTTCTTCACTTCAAGGGAGATTCCTTCAGGTGTCTTGGATGCCCACAAGCCTTTGAAGGTTTCCTGTATGGAGCAAAGTCACGGATGTTGCAGCAGACAAACAGAACGAAGAGATCAGGAGCAGCAGGAGTCTTCCCACTTGCAGTCTTGATGCCCAGAGAGAAAGAAGTTAGGCGAGGTCCAGAGTGCCCGGACAGTCGAAGTTGATGTGGTGTCTGAATTGAATCATATTCCACGACTAATCTAGGGACCCACCCTCAGGTAAGCCCTTAAATACCCTAAGGAAAGGGTTGGGATGATTCAGGGGTCCCTTCCTAAGGAGTTGCTGGACCAGGCTAGGATACACTTGAATACATATCTTCACATTGCATGTGACCACATCTCATGCCATTGCCATTACAGCGCGGTCGTTACAACAACCTCATTGTAACAACACGAACCAGTACATCCCAAGTCGTTACAACGACTTGCTGTAGAGGGTGCGCTGGACTTAGGAATAGTATTATTTACTATTCCTGCTCCAGTTTGCGCAACAGCAGGGAAAGTGTTGGATTGTAAATCCAACACCAGCGCGCCCCCTACAGCAAGTCGTTGATACAACTTGCAATGTAATTGAACGCGTGGTAACAACATGGTCGTTGTAACAACCGCGTTGTAATGGTACCACGTCCCGATACTCCTCTGTCCTTTGTCCAGTTTCATGCCAGAGCGGGAGCCAACGGCTATGCATGGAGGGCATCAAATGTGCCCTGCACGCAGACTATGTGGTGCTGGCAAGCGCTCCCACCCAGCCCTAGTACACTAACCCCTGTCTGGAAGGTGGTCACACCTCCCTCTGACAGGATGCCTATTGTTCTGACTTCCCCTGCTCGAGCTTGGCTCATCAACAGGAGGGTAGAATCGTGTCTCTGGTCAGCAGCAGCCATGTTGTGCTGTCCGGGTCTAGAAGACTGGTACTGGGAGCACGAAGGACCCAACGGTGGGCCTTTACGTGCTTGGAATCATACCTTACACACCGTTTATGGCGTGGAGGTATGTAACTGTGTGGGGGTATGATTCCAACATGTTTGATACCAAACATGATAGGGTTCATTGCAGCAAGTTTTGAGATGGTCATCGTGTAATGGCGCAGTGCCCCTCTATATGTTTTATGGCTGTCTCACTTACAACCCTGGAGAAGGGACTCAGTAGGCTGTAGGGGTGTCCTGCTCATGCAGGGGCAACCTCACACTAAGAACTGAGCACCCTGCCTTCAGGATTGAAAAGGCCTGCTGTAAGGGTGACACAGGTTTTAAGTGCAGTGGCCTCAGATATAGGGAAACCTATTTCTGTTGTAAGTTCTGCTAGCACCAGCTTGCACATGCTGCAATGGCAGGCCTGTAGTCACAGTTTGAATGATCTTCCATAGGTGGCAAAGTACATGCTTCAGCCTATGGGGGACCTCTGAGGTACCTATGCCCTGGGTACCTTAGTATCATACACTATGGACTGATAAGGGTACCCCAGTATCCAATTTGGGATGTACCTAAGTACTTACCATATTAATTATGGGGAGAAATCAAAGAGACTGAGGTCCTGATTAGCAGGATCCCAGTCAGACTAGTCAGAAAACAGCATCACATCAGCAAAAAGTGGGGGTAACTATAGAAGCAGATCCTACTTTCCTACACAGGGCTTATTCTGGATTTGGGATCATTATATTCACCATTTCTCATTATGAATGTCATGACCATGATAGATACTTTTTTGGCGGATCCCTATAGACTTCTCAAAGAGATAAGGCTGTAGAGATAGCTACCAGCATGACCATCGGGAGAAAAAGATCACATAGACTCACCAGAGGTTAAGAGAGTCATAGTTAATCGTGCCGTTTACCCGCACTTCATTGAATTTCTTCACTTTAACTTTCAGAGCACTGGGCAGAAATCACAATGCGTCAATACCCGCTTTGTGCCTTTGCACTAGTTCCAAGTCGGCTGCTGGGCACCAGGCATCAGTTCAAAGTCAACTGCTAGACGCTGGGTGAAGCAGATCTTTGGCCCATCGCCCCAGCAAGGGGCATGTGGAGAGGTGACAATGTAGCTGGGGTGATCCACAGGAAGGGTCTGGCTTCCGTGCAGAGTTGTCGCAGCCCCATAGGGCAATGCCTTTTCCAGGCCACGCCCAGCCACGCTTCGTGCTCCAGCCTGAACTACCCAGGTCTCAGAGCCACTTCTTATCGCAAAGGTATGGATCTGACTAGCTGACTTCCCTTACCTACATTGTTCCAAGCTGGGAGAGGCTGTTCGCCTTGGAGAGCGGTTGCGGATATGTGTATGTCCCATATCTCGGGGTGTACCCACTCCAGGGTGCCCTGCATTTCAACAAAGAAAAGAAAACTCTACAGAGGCTCCCGCAGGCTTCTCCAGGATCGTTTGCATTACTGCACTAGATGCAGCAAGAGCACCCATCTTAGCCACTCCGGGGATCTGAACCCAGCTCACGTTTGATTGGCTGACAGCAACTGAGGTTATCACCCGTTCCTTACAAACAGCACTTGCCCATCTCTAAGGACCCTCAGACCCATGTCCAGCCACTGTTCACATGGAACCCTTCTCCACTTCAGCCTCACAGCTCTTGTTGGGAGAGGATGTAGCATAATGTTCAGAGCTACTGACTTTGGAACTGGAGAATCAGGTTTGAGCCTCAGCACTGTCTCAACATCCTTTGATTCTGGGGTAATCACTTAATCTCCCTCTGCCTAAAAAACATGAACGTGTCCTTGTGTAATGTAACTGGTGCTTATTGTTGTAATACTTTATTCGAAAAATATTTCATAAAAGTACAGACATAAAAAAATACATAAAACAATTTATCAGGTATTACAATTTCATTTAAGATGTCTCCACTAAAAACAGTTTAAGAGATAGAAGAGGGAAGTTATTAAAAAGAAGAAAAAATCCTTCTTATGGTGGGTCTAAACAGGCATTAGATAAGAGCTTTGACCGAACAATCCAAGCGCTTGCCAAATATTTAGCGACCCCACAAACAATGTACATGCAGGAAGTGTTGGTCAGAATAATGCGCAAAGCTGATCTATGGTCCCTGACCCCAAGCTCCCTGCACACAGGTTTCAACCATTTTGCTCTGGCCTGCTTATAAGCGTTACATGCAAACAGAAAATGGGCAAGAGATTCTTCTGGGCACGAACAACCTGGGCATTTTGAGTCGTGCTCCCTCCTGACCTTCCACTCTTCCTTAAATTTTTTAAGGGGGAGGGTGCTGTATCTTAATTTCAGGAACAAGGTTCTGTCACGGGGAGTCTGAATGAAGTCCAAAAATGGTTCTAACTTTCTAAAAGGCTTATGGTCAAGAAAGTTATTTGTCAGGGGACCCCAGTTAGAATTCTTTAGGTCCTTGGCCTCTACCCAATCCCAATATAATTTTTTAACCATTTGTTTGGGTGGGGGGGATTGTGAGGCCCAAGACTCAGCCAAGCCTATAGACTCCACCAACTTCTTTACATTGTTAAGCCACTTTATTTTGTTGGATACGTTTGAACTAATTAACTCATCCAACACTAGAGCATAATTTGCTAGTTCAGGGGTCCTTCTGAGGCGCACCCAAAATAGCAAGGGGCGAAGTTGGACTATTTCAGAAATCGATCTTTTACCCATGTTAGAGAATAGTGGGTTCAAAGGGGTCGAGGGGGGGAAGCGAAACTATGTCTCTCATAAACTTATTTTCTGCATGCCTTTACCAAGCATGTCATTACAATACATGCGTTTACAAGCATGTCATTACAATACATGCATTTACCAAGCATGTCATTACAATACATGCCTTTACAAGCATGCCTTTACCAAGCATGTCACTACAATACATGCCTTTACCATGCATGTCATTACAATACATGCGTTAACCAAACATGCCTTTACCAAGCGTGTCAATACAATACATGTGTTTACAAGCATGTCATTACAATACATGCATTTACCAAGCATGTCATTACAATACATGCGTTTACAAGCATGCCTTTACCATGCATGTCAATACAATACATGTGTTTACAAGCATGCCCTTACCAGGCATGTCATTACAATACATGCGTTTACCAAGCATGTCTTTACCAAGCATGTCATTACAATACATGCCTTTACCAAGCATGTCATTACAATACATGCGTTTACCAAGCATGTCATTACAATACATGCGTTTACCAAGCATGTCATTACAATACATGCCTTTACCAAGCATGTCATTACAATACATGCGTTTACCAAGCATGTCATTACAATACATGCCTTTACCAAGCATGTCATTACAATACATGCCTTTACCAAGCATGTCATTACAATACATGCCTTTACCAAGCATGTCATTACAATACATGCGTTTACAAGCATGCCTTTACCAAGCATGTCACTACAATACATGCCTTTACCAAGCATGTCATTACAATACATGCCTTTACCATGCATGTCATTACAATACATGCGTTAACCAAACATGCCTTTACCAAGCATGTCATTACAATACATGCGTTTACAAGCATGCTCTTACCAAGCATGTCATTACAATACATGCGTTTACAAGCATGCTCTTACCAAGCATGTCATTACAATACATGCATTTACAAGCATGCCCTTACCAAGCATGTCATTACAATACATGCCTTTACCAAGCATGTCATTACAATACATGCCTTTACCAAGCATGTCATTACAATACATGCGTTTACTAGCATGCCTTTACCAAGCATGTCACTACAATACATGCCTTTACCAAGCATGTCATTACAATACATGCCTTTACCATGCATGTCATTACAATACATGCGTTAACCAAACATGCCTTTACCAAGCATGTCATTACAATACATGCGTTTACAAGCATGCTCTTACCAAGCATGTCATTACAATACATGCGTTTACAAGCATGCTCTTACCAAGCATGTCATTACAATACATGCGTTTACAAGCATGCCCTTACCAAGCATGTCATTACAATACATGCCTTTACCAAGCATGTCATTACAATACATGCGTTTACCAAGCATGTCATTACAATACATGCGTTTACTAGCATGACTTTACCAAGCATGTCACTACAATACATGCCTTTACCAAGCATGTCATTACAATACATGCCTTTACCATGCATGTCATTACAATACATGCGTTAACCAAACATGCCTTTACCAAGCATGTCATTACAATACATGCGTTTACAAGCATGCTCTTACCAAGCATGTCATTACAATACATGCGTTTACAAGCATGCTCTTACCAAGCATGTCATTACAATACATGCGTTTACAAGCATGCCCTTACCAAGCATGTCATTACAATACATGCCTTTAACAAGCATTTCATTACAATACATGCGTTTACAAGCATGCCCTTACCAAGCATGTCATTACAATACATGCCTTTAACAAGCATGTCATTACAATACATGCGTTTACAAGCATGCTCTTACCAAGCATGTCATTACAATACATGCGTTTACAAGCATGCCTTTACCAAGCATGTCACTACAATACATGCCTTTACCAAGCATGTCATTACAATACATGCCTTTACCATCCCTGTCATTACAATACATGCGTTAACCAAATATGCCTTTACCAAGCATGTCATTATAATACATGCGTTTACAAGCATGCCCTTACCAAGCATGTCATTACAATACATGCGTTTACAAGCATGCTCTTACCAAGCATGTCATTACAATACATGCGTTTACAAGCATGCCCTTACCAAGCATGTCATAACAATACATGCGTTTACCAAGCATGTCTTTACCATGCATGTCATTACAATACATGCGTTAACCAAACATGCCTTTACCAAGCATGTCATTACAATACATGTGTTTACAAGCATGTCTTTACCAGGCATGTCATTACAATACATGCGTTTACCAAGCATGTCTTTACCAAGCATGTCATTACAATACATGCGTTTACAAGCATGTCATTACAATACATGCATTTACCAAGCATGTCATTACAATACATGTGTTTACAAGCATGCCTTTACCAAGCAAGTCACTACAATACATGCATTTACCAAGCATGTCATTACAATACATGCGTTTACAAGCATATCATTACAATACATGCCTTTACCAAGCAAGTCATTACAATACATGCGTTTACAAGCATGCCTTTACCAAGCATGTCACTACAATACATGCCTTTACCATGCATGTCATTACAATACATGCGTTAACCAAACATGCCTTTACCAAGCATGTCAATACAATACATGTGTTTACAAGCATGTCATTACAATACATGCATTTACCAAGCATGTCATTACAATACATGCGTTAACCAAACATGCCTTTACCAAGCATGTCATTACAATACATGCGTTTACAAGCATGCTCTTACCAAGCATGTCATTACAATACATGCGTTTACAAGCATGCCCTTACCAAGCATGTCATTACAATACATGCGTTTACCAAGCATGTCTTTACCATGCATGTCATTACAATACATGCGTTAACCAAACATGCCTTTACCAAGCATGTCATTACAATACATGTGTTTACAAGCATGCCTTTACCAGGCATGTCATTACAATACATGCGTTTACCAAGCATGTCTTTACCAAGCATGTCAATACAATACATGTGTTTACAATTTATTTATTTAGGAGATTTATAAAGCGCATGGTTACGCGCACCGGCGTGTCCCCGCGCTGAGAGTAAACAAGTGAGAAGAAATGAGTTTACAGCAATGCTAGGTGGAAGAGATGGGTTTTGAGGGCTCTACGGAATTTGGTGTCAGAGGGTTCAAGCCGTAATTCGGAGGGTAGCATATTCCAATTCTTGGCTGCAAGGAGCCTGAATGATCTGCCCCCCATTCGAGCTTTATGTATTTTGGGGACAACAGCCAGACCCGTGCCAGAGGATCTGAGCATCCGCTCTGGTCTGTAAGGGGTGATGAGGCTGTTCAAAGGGCTGGGTGCTCTACCTCCAAAGATGCGGTGGCACATGCATAGAGCTTTAAAAGTAATCCTTTCACGGATTGGAAGCCAGTGAAGGGACCTTAGCGCAGCTTTGGAGGGTGCTCTCCTGGGAAGCCTCAGCACCAGGCGGGCTGTGGCATTTTGCAATACCTGGAGACGATTGAGATTTTTGGCCGTGATACCCAGGTAAAGTAGGTTGGCATAATCAAGTCTCGATGTGACCAAGGCATGCACAAGCGTTTGTCTGGCACCAACTGGAAGCATATCAAGAACTTTGCGTAGGCTTTTAAGTATCCCGAAACACATTCCAACCACCCTGTTTACTTGAGGGGTAAAAGACAGGTCAGAATCAATTAGAACCTCAAGGTTTTTAGCCTGTTGACCTGGTACGGGAATAGGACCGAGGCAGTCCGGCCACCATGCCGAGGTCCACACAGAAGGGCCCCCCCCCCATCACAAGCACTTCCGTTTTGGAGCCGTTCAACTTCAGGCAGTTGTTAGACATCCAGGAGGCGAGCTCCTGCATGCAAGCACTGAAGTTGAGTGCCGCAATTTCGGGTGCCCGCGATAGAGAGATGACCAGTTGTGTGTCGTCGGCGTAAGATACCAGTTGGATGCCGTATCTTTCAACAATGGTGGCTACAGGGGAGGCGTAAAGGTTAAACAGGGTGGGGCTGAGGGCTGAGCCCTGAGGGACCCCTTGATCGAGATTGAACACATGAGAGTAGTGTTCTCCCTGTCTAACCTGAAAACCCCTCTCAGTCAGAAAGGACTGCATCCAGCTGAGTGCCATCCCCTTCACTCCACCACTGTTGAGACACTGTAGCAAGGTGGAATGTGCTACAGTGTCGAATGCGGCACTTAGGTCGAGTAAGACAAGAGCCATAGTATGTCCCTCATCTACCCCTTGCCTAATGGTTTCGGTGGCCAGGAGCATCGCAGACTCCGTAGAGTGACGTGCACGAAAACCAAACTGGGTGGGATGAAGAAGGTTGGCTTCCTCCACAAAAGTCATAGGTTGGCGATTGGCCACCTTTTCTGCCACCTTGGCCAAGTATGGAAGAAGGGAGATGGGCCGGTGATTGTCTAACCGCTCCCAGCTAAGGTTAGGTTTCTTTTGGAGTGGGAGCACAATCGCTTGTTTCCACTTTTTGGGTACTGTGCCAGTCGAAAAAGAAAGATCCAGAACATCTCTAATGTAGGGCTCAAGAATTTCCAAACTTCCTCCAAGAAGTTTAGGAGAGGCCGGATCACGGGGGGAGCCTGACTTGATCGAGCGACAGATCTGCTGAAGCTCATTAGATGGAGGAGTGATAAAGTTGCCAAGACTGTTTGCGCCCTTAGCTAAAGATGGATTTTCACAGAACTCTATTGCCTTCTCCTTTCCCCCTGTGAAGGCAGAATAGATCGTGGCCACTTTATCCGAAAAGTAGGTGGCAATTCGGTTACAGGATTCCACCGAAACCAGGGAGGGATCAACGGATGAGCTACATAGGGAAATTTCTTTATAAATTTTAAATAATTCCTTAGTGGAGTTGTAGGCATCTCCAATCCTGTCTGAGAAATAGTTGGTTTTGGCCCGCATGATCAGATTATGATATTCCCTGCGTTTGCTTATATAACTCAGTTTGGCTTGATCAAGATAAGCTATCCTCCATTGCCTTTCTAATTGCTTGCAATCAGTTTTCAATAGGCGAAGTTCCGCATTAAACCAGGGGGCGGATTTGTGAGGTCTACTCCAGGGTTTCTTATGGCAGAGGGGGGCTATGCTGTCCAAGGCATTAATAATGCGCTCATCCAGTCTATCGGATGCTATAACAGCATCCTTCCCTCCAGGTCTGCCACCACTAGTGAGGGCGGAATCAAACCCTGCCTTAGAGAACGCCGTCCATTTGCGACTCAGATACTTCATGTTGGAGAACTTTTGGGCATTACCGGCAGGAATTGTTATTGTAAAAGGTACTAAAAAGTGGTCGGACCAGGGGACCGGGACTGGGGACTGGACTTCTACCCCTGCCCAGTTGGAAAAAATAGGATCCAACAAATGACCCTTAAGATGGGTAGGGGCTTTAGATCCAATGGATAGTTGAAGGGAGTGAAGTTGCTGATAGAAATCAGTGATATTTTTATCTGCTAGATTATCCAAGTGTATATTAAGGTCTCCCAACAGTAAAAACTTGTCCCTACGCAGGGCCGTCTCGGTAATAACTTCAGTCAGGCTGGTGATAAAATGGGTAGAGGGGCCAGGGGGACGGTAAATCAGGAGGCCATTCATCGTATTCCCCGTATTAACCTTAATTGAGAATGCTCCTGCCTCACCGTCGGCAACAGCAAGAGGTTCGATATGACAACTGAATGACAGTTTGGATATTATCCCTATCCCCCCGCCTCTACCTATGGGTCTGTCCAAATGAGCCAGAGTGTAGTCGGCAGGAAGAGAGGCGACTATATCCGGCTCAGAGTTAGAGTCGAGCCACGTTTCCGTAAGAAACAGTAGGTCGAGTTTCATGTCAGATAGCAGATCATATATGTCCAGAGAGTGTTTCCTCATGGACCTGGTGTTAAGTAGGCCACACCTAAGTTTAGTGTGTTCAGCCCTGGTAGGAGGTCTGCTCCGCCAGTTATAGTGACATACCTTACAGCTCATGGAGTCTTCCACATTCAGACTATGGAGGCAGGCTTTGGCATAATCGGGACATAGGTCATGGAGTTGCGCCTCCGGTATGAGTGCTCCATTTTGTACAGGTCCGGTCGTGAGATGGGGAGGGGCTTAGCACTAATCTGCTTCCCCTCACCTTCCTCCTCACCCAAGATGGCGGGGCCTTAACCAGCGTTTACTCGGCTGGAAAAGGCAAAGTCAAGGCAGGACTCACGATAGAGTGGGCGGGCCGGAGTCTGCAGCAGAGGGGGAGACACGCTGTGTCAAGCGACCAACAGCTAGTAGGTTTAAAAAATAATTAAAACCAAATCGGCGCTAAAATTACAATATTTCACAAAGTGACAAAAAAAAATGCACAGTTTTAAAAATGAAGCTTCTACACAATAAGTCCCGGCTTTCCGCCTCAGGACATCAGCAAACACGCACCTCTCACAATATTACTCATTGGGGGGGGCATGCGCTGTGGGGCTTTTGTACAGGTCCGGTCGTGAGGTGGGGAGGGGCTTAGCACTAATCTGCTTCCCCTCACCTTCCTCCTCACCCAAGATGGCGGGACCTTAACCAGCGTTTACTCGGCTGGAAAAGGCAAAGTCAAGGCAGGACTCACGATAAAGTGGGCGGGTCGGAGTCTGCAGCAGAGGGGGAGACACGCTGTGTCAAGCGACCAACAGCTAGTAGGTTTAAAAAATAATTAAAACCAAATCGGCGCTAAAATGACAATATTTCACAAAGTGACAGAAAAAAATGCACAGTTTTAAAAATGAAGCTTCCACACAATAAGTCCCGGCTTTCCGCCTACAAGCATGCTCTTACCAAGCATGTCATTACAATACATGCGTTTACAAGCATGCTCTTACCAAGTATGTCATTACAATACATGCGTTTACAAGCATGCTCTTACCAAGCATGTCATTACAATACATGCGTTTACAAGCATGCTCTTACCAAGTATGTCATTACAATACATGCGTTTACAAGCATGCCCTTACCAAGCATGTCATTACAATACATGCGTTTACAAGCATGCCCTTACCAAACATGTCATTACAATACATGCGTTTACCAAGCATGTCTTTACAAAGCATGTCATTACAATACATGCATTTACAAGCATGCTCTTACCAAGCATGTCATTACAATACATGCGTTTACAAGCATGCTCTTACCAAGCATGTCATTACAATACATGCGTTTACAAGCATGCCCTTACCAAACATGTCATTACAATACATGCGTTTACAAGCATGCCCTTACCAAACATGTCATTACAATACATGCGTTTACCAAGCATGTCTTTACAAAGCATGTCATTACAATACATGCATTTACAAGCATGCTCTTACCAAGCATGTCATTACAATACATGCGTTTACAAGCATGCTCTTACCAAGCATGTCATTACAATACATGCGTTTACAAGCATGCTCTTACCAAGCATGTCATTACAATACATGCGTTAACCAAACATGCCTTTACCAAGCATGTCATTACAATACATGCGTTTACAAGCATGCTCTTACCAAGCATGTCATTACAATACATGCGTTTACAAGCATGCTCTTACCAAGCATGTCATTACAATACATGCGTTTACAAGCATGCCCTTACCAAGCATGTCATTACAATACATGCGTTTACAAGCATGCCCTTACCAAACATGTCATTACAATACATGCGTTTACAAGCATGCTCTTACCAAGCATGTCATAACAATACATGCGTTTACAAGCATGCTCTTACCAAGCATGTCATTACAATACATGCGTTTACAAGCATGCCCTTACCAAGCATGTCATTACAATACATGTGTTTTCAAGCATGCCTTCACCAAGCATGGTAAGTATTGCCAAGCATGGGCTCAATTCTGATTAGGGGTTTGAAAGCACATTTTTATTTAATAAAGAATGGGGCATTAGGAATTCAACCCCAAAATATTATATTCATATTTTTTGAAAAATTAGGGGCCTTGGGGAGTTTACTTTTCAAAAACAAAAGAAAAAAGTTTTAATTTGTTGAAAAAAATGTAAGACATTGAGGAATGTTTTTTTTTAAAGTAATCTGGGTTAGAGGGTTTACCCCTCAAAACATCTGTAATAAAGATTCATTTTAAACATAATATATAGGCGGTTTGGTGGATAACCCCTACAAGTTAATGAGCAAGTTGCTTTTAGATGCCTTTTAATTTTCAAGCATAAGTTAAAAAAGAGGGGTGTTTAATAATACACAGGTATTACTCCAATCAATCAATTAATTACTGCTTTATTCAGCAATACATGTCATAAAAGTGTAAGGCGAATACAGAATTATTCATAAAATGCAACCTATATAAAACATGATAAAACAATAAAAAAAAGACAACCAATACATTACAGAGTGCCATCGTTAAAACCAAATGAAAGGGTTTGTTAAAAAATTGTTCAGGCAGGTGCATCCCCTATTTACGTGCAAAGAACAGGGCAATGGAGTGAATAGGAACACATTCTTATAAAATCCAAAAGATATATATACAGGTACAGAAAGAATCATCACACAAATGTTCACAGGAAATTGATATGGACAATTGTTTTAATAACCGCTTAAACACTTCAAAGGGGTCAAGTGGAGTGGTGTGGCTCACTGGTTAGAGGTGGCAGACCCGGGAGCAGAAGTCGGCCCAGGACCAGGGTTCAATTCCTGACGCGGCAGGGTCCTGGACCAGGGTCAGCGGACTCGACAATTCTCGTCTCGGTGCCTACTCTAACCTGGGGACCCACTCGGCAACTCTGGGCATTAGCTTGCCTCATCTCCACAACGGCCCCATCAACGCCGGGTGATGCCTGGCTCCACCTTGCGGATTCCCAGTAGGGACCATCCCACAGGGAAAGCCAGGACGGGTTCCCCAGCGGTATACAGCGCCGGGACGCCCCTTTGCTGGGGCAGCTGTGCGCTTTACAAGTATACGACATTTACGACACAATAGGATCACACAATGCTTGATATTGCCTATGTATGGATAACCCACATTCTACCCGGAAACTTGGCAACAGGACATAAAAATACCTGATTTGGGTCCAACCTGAGCATCCTGAGGGCACATTGACTCCTGGGAGTGCTCCTCAGCCTGCATATGGCTTTAATCCATGTATGGTGAATGTTGTTGTATCCATAGCAGGCAAAGAAAACATGGCAACAGATTCAGAAGCAGCATTACACACTGAACACACATCATCTGTGTCAGGGGCCCATCTAGCAGTAAAAGTCTTTAGAGGCAATGTACCTGTCCTGAACTGGAACTATATTTTCCTGTCTAAAGGTAGAGTACGATTCCAGATGAAATGTGGATTTATAATCCTGAGGGCTTCCAATCAGCGAGCGAAAATTACTCGATCTAACTACTTTTTTATCTACCCATTGACAATAAGGTTCTTCAGCAGCCTAGCTGTTGAGGACGGGCTTCGAAGTGGATTAAGCCAGTAGTCGCCAAGACCAATGGCTGCAAGCAACGTGTGGACCTGTCTCATCTATGGGATTTTACAGAATGTGTCCGCAGACCTCGCGTCCCTTAGTGCTTCACCATATTGTACCAACTCAGGCTGAATCCACAGCCTCCTCCAAAATAACAAGGGCCACAATTTGACTTCATCTGCCAATGTTCATTGTCCCAGGTCCATCATCAAAGGTTTAAGGGGGTACTTTGTGGTAAATGGATAAATTCCACAGAAAGTAATTGGTATGTAATGTTTACAACGCAATTTTTACAACGCACTACCATTACAATGAAACTTTTACAACGCAAAATCAATTACAACGCATGCATTTACAACGCAGTCATTACAGCGCATGACACTACAACGCACACCACTACAACGCATACCATTACAACGCAGTCATTACAACGCATACCATTACAACGCATAACTTACCATCCAACACTTACCCTACTGTTGAACCCCCTGGAGTTAGAATAGTAATTTTAACCCCTACACTATCCAACACTTACCCTACTGTTGCACCCCGTGGAGTTAGAATAGTAATTTTAACCCCTACACTATCCAACACTTACCTTATATGCAAAGTAGTGTAATGCGTTGTAATGGTATGCGTTGTAAATGTACTATGCGTTGTAGTGGAATGCGTTGTAAAGGTAGTTTTAAAGTAGTTTTAAAGTATTCGTTGTAATGGCATGCGTTGTAATGGTGTGCGTTTTAATGGATGTTGCGGTGTAAAAAATGCGTTGTAATGGTATGCGTTGTAAAAGTGTGCTTTGTAACGTCATAATTATCTGTTCTACTCAGGGCAGAAAGATCTGAGATACTCTCGCACCTCTGAGCCATAAAAGCAGGCACTGATGGCTTTGGCATCATAGATTCTCAAAGTGTGACAATGGGTTTCGTTAGAGAACTATTATACTCTATAGCTCCTGTTATTTTCCTGTGCTTAAGAGTAAGTAAATCAATCTGAGGTTTCCATGAAAGGTTTGAGGAGATAGTTTCTCCCAAATAACTAAAAATCTCTACACTAGCCTGTGACTTGCCCCCTAACTCATGTTTCCTCTGAAGATTTATGTTTATTTATGCTTATTGAAGAACATTATCCTTTTCTTTACCAATTGATTTCCAAACCTCTGTATGAGCAAAATTTCAAAAAACGATCTAGTGCTTGTTGCAAGCCACTCAGAGTTTTCAAAATCAATAAGGTGTCATCTGCGAAGAGGAGGAGCTGTGTCTTTCTCAGGGAGAGAAATCAGGAATAGCAAAAGTTTGTCAGGAAGACCTAAGCTGCTCAGGACCTGCTGTAACCGATTACGCAGGACCAGATCGAAGGCAGAATCAAGATCGACAAAAGCAACATATAGTGTTCCTCCGCTGACTGTCACAATCCTCCAATAAAGTAAAAGCAAACAGAAGATTTGATCAATTGTAGACAGCTTCTTCCAGAAACCAGCCTGAAAGGGGAAAATCATGGCCTTTTCCTCAGTCCATACCTCGATCAAACTGATCGGCTTGCGCTTCGCAGCGACGGATCTATCCCCCTTGTTATATATTGGTATGATCTCCAATTACCTCTGTCTCCCTGAGCAAAATCAATTCATTCAATGAGACAGAACCAGAATAAAGACTAGAGAAAATGATTTAGCCATGATTGTGGGACTATAATAATGTACATGGGATCCACAGATATGTCCCTCCCTCCTATAACAAGTGTCCAAAACCAAGTGGAGTCCTTAAGAGTGGGCCTGTTTAAGGTCCTGCCATCTAGCTTCTCCCGAAGCCTTCTTAGTCTCAAACTGAGCCCTTTTGCATCTCTTCCTGGTCAGGAGAATTTCTCCCACATCCTTCGCTCTTAGTGCCCGTCCGAGAGCTCTACGACAACGTCTACATTCTCTGTTGAACCACTTATGCTCTTTAAGAGATTTATTTTCATGATTGGTGCAAGGAACCAGGAATTAAGGTAATATTTACTTGAAAAACACATCTGCAGGGCTATCGTGTTCATAAAACCAGCTTTAGATCCATACTTATTTGGTCTAGGACCATTGGGGACTCCACGACCTGGGACCCTCTGAGCCTTCGGATATAAGTCATTGACATCACATCTCTAGTTGTAGCTGTGGATAAAGGTATTACTATTCTTTGGTTATGTCTAATAAAATAATGAGTCAATATATAAAAAAATATATCATGCATAATAATCATTTGAAACATATTAGTGAAAAACACATTTGTTAAAATATTGTATATTTAAAGTTAAGTGTGGTGTATTATTTAAAGATTTAATAATAAACACAGTAGCATTATTTAAAAAAAAATAACTAAAATATGTATAGGTTATTTAAAACATAAAAAAGATGCCAAATCATTCAAAATAATAAATGTAATTAATACAATATTTTGACATTGTATTGATTGCCATTGTAAGGTCGAGCCTGAGCCAGCAGGCATGCACAACTCTGCGAGACTTATTGTGGACGAGTAGCAAATAGAAGCCTTGCCACTCTCCGCCCATGTTTGCCATTGACTTGTGTCATTATTTGTCCTAAACACTGGCTTCTGATTCGTCAATCCGCTCATTAGTCCCTCCTTAGCACTGCCTCCTCTTCATTTGTAACCTCCCAAGGTGATTGGCCCCTTTACTTTAAGTGTTACACAGTACATTATATTTAGACTTTGAACACTATTTTCTTTAAGGAGGTTTTCCTACTGCCTTCTTTAATGCCCCCTCTGTGCCTTCTCCTCCCCTACCGCGCTTGCACTCCCTTTGTTCATGCCTTCTCGCCCTCTCACCCCCACCCGCACTCCCGTTGTCGGTGCCGTCTCGTTTTATTTATGATTGGTCTGACTAAATAGAGCATTGTGTGCTCACATATCACTTAGGCTTTCCCCACATCATGAACAGCTGCGCTGCCTCAGCAGCGACAAGGGCGTTGTGTGCTCACATATCACTTAGGCTGTCCCCACATCATGAACAGCTGCGCTGCCTCAGCAGAGACAAGGGCGTTGTGTGCTCACATATCACTTAGGCTTTCCCCACATCATGAACAGCTGCGCTGCCTCAGCAGAGACAAGGGCGTTGTGTGCTCACATATCACTTAGGCTTTCCCCACATCATGAACAGCTGCGCTGCCTCAGCAGAGACAAGGGCGTTGTGTGCTCACATATCACTTAGGCTTTCCCCACATCATGAACAGCTGCGCTGCCTCAGCAGAGACAAGGGCGTTGTGTGCTCACATATCACTTAGGCTTTCCCCACATCATGAACAGCTGCGCTGCCTCAGCAGAGACAAGGGCGTTGTGTGCTCACATATCACTTAGGCTTTCCCCACATCATGAACAGCTGCGCTGCCTCAGCAGAGACAAGGGCGTTGTGTGCTCACATATCACTTAGGCTTTCCCCACATCATGAACAGCTGCGCTGCCTCAGCAGAGACAAGGGCGTTGTGTGCTCACATATCACTTAGGCTGTCCCCACATCATGAACAGCTGTGCTGCCTCAGCAGAGACAAGGGCGTTGTGTGCTCACATATCACTTAGGCTTTCCCCACATCATGAACAGCTGCGCTGCCTCAGCAGAGACAAGGGCGTTGTGTGCTCACATATCACTTAGGCTTTCCCCACATCATGAACAGCTGCGCTGCCTCAGCAGAGACAAGGGCGTTGTGTGCTCACATATCACGTAGGCTTTCCCCACATCATGAACAGCTGCGCTGCCTCAGCAGAGACAAGGGCGTTGTGTGCTCACATATCACTTAGGCTTTCCCCACATCATGAACAGCTGCGCTGCCTCAGCAGAGACAAGGGCGTTGTGTGCTCACATATCACTTAGGCTGTCCCCACATCATGAACAGCTGCGCTGCCTCAGCAGAGACAAGGGCGTTGTGTGCTCACATATCACTTAGGCTTTCCCCACATCATGAACAGCTGCGCTGCCTCAGCAGAGACAAGGGCGTTGTGTGCTCACATATCACTTAGGCTTTCCCCACATCACGAACAGCTGCGCTGCCTCAGCAGAGACAAGGGCGTTGTGTGCTCACATATCACGTAGGCTTTCCCCACATCATGAACAGCTGCGCTGCCTCAGCAGAGACAAGGGCGTTGTGTGCTCACATATCACTTAGGCTTTCCCCACATCATGAACAGCTGCGCTGCCTCAGCAGAGACAAGGGCGTTGTGTGCTCACATATCACTTAGGCTTTCCCCACATCATGAACAGCTGCGCTGCCTCAGCAGAGACAAGGGCGTTGTGTGCTCACATATCACTTAGGCTTTCCCCACATCATGAACAGCTGCGCTGCCTCAGCAGAGACAAGGGCGTTGTGTGCTCACATATCACTTAGGCTTTCCCCACATCATGAACAGCTGCGCTGCCTCAGCAAAGACAAGGGCGTTGTGTGCTCACATATCACTTAGGCTTTCCCCACATCATGAACAGCTGCGCTGCCTCAGCAGAGACAAGGGCGCTGTGTGCTCACATATCACTTAGGCTTTCCCCACATCATGAACAGCTGCGCTGCCTCAGCAGAGACAAGGGCGCTGTGTGCTCACATATCACTTAGGCTTTCCCCACATCATGAACAGCTGCGCTGCCTCAGCAGAGACAAGGGCGCTGTGTGCTCACATATCACTTAGGCTTTCCCCACATCATGAACAGCTGCGCTGCCTCAGCAGAGACAAGGGCGTTGTGTGCTCACATATCACTTAGGCTTTCCCCACATCATGAACAGCTGCGCTGCCTCAGCAGAGACAAGGGCGTTGTGTGCTCACATATCACTTAGGCTTTCCCCACATCATGAACAGCTGCGCTGCCTCAGCAGAGACAAGGGCGTTGTGTGCTCACATATCACTTAGGCTTTCCCCACATCATGAACAGCTGCGCTGCCTCAGCAGAGACAAGGGCGTTGTGTGCTCACATATCACTTAGGCTTTCCCCACATCATGAAAAGCTGCGCTGCCTCAGCAGAGACAAGTAAGACAACACTAAGGGTCTTGACTCTTTACTCAGCAAGGCTGAGCCAAACATCAATAATCAAACAACACAATTGCCAGTGCTGAGAACAGAAACTACAAACTATTATCCGCTGCGTGGTCGCGACCCAGACGTCATGTTATAGGGGACAGGGGAGAATAACCTAGAGCGCTAACCCGAGCGCAGCGTCGTCAGGAAGTGTAGATTCCTCGCCCTCCGCACAAACGCCCACAATGGACGCGGCGGACCGGGGCAGGAGAAAGATTGAGGAAGAAGGTCAGTGGAACCAAAGTACACAGTGGAAATCAATTAAAAGTGCTCTCCAAACGTTATGATAACACAGTATTATAAAATCAAAGTAACAGTTTTATTTAAAAATCGCGGGTCCCTTCACCGCATAGACCTCCCTTTCACCCCCCACGTCGTGGTGATTATTAGCAAAATGAGCGTTGGACTCTCTGTCCCTGCCACAGACAGATTGCACATCTATCATAATATTAGTCTGCCGCATGAGGACTCATGCCCAAGTAAGTGTCCCTCCCCTATAAACCATAGGTTGATGGCTAACTAGCCAGAACTGCCCTTTGAGGATTTTGTCCAATTTTGTCTATTTCAGAATCGATAGGAGCGCCCTCGAGCCCACACCAAGACGGGACATCCATTGACCGTTAGTTTCATGTAGGTAACTCCTACATTTTCCAATACAATTATAGCCACCCCACCACGCAGACTAATATTAGTTTCTACATTGATTCATAGGCTCTCTACCATTGTCCTGATGAAGACCCCAACATGAGGCTGTCCTAACCCTTCGGCACACAAGGGGTCGAAACGTAGACTACGCCAACCTGACACACCATAGGATTCAATGCAAAGAATGGCCCTTACCTATGTGTGATGTGTTTTGGGGAACATTAATACTACCTTGATTGTAAAGGCGTATCTGATTTTACTGTGATGTTAACAATGTCACACCACCTTTACCCAGTCCCTCACATACCTTTACACTTCCCTTCCCTCTTTCACTCCGAGAGCACTTTTTAATGTAAAGAATTTGCAATTACAATGAATGAACTCCGATCATAATATGATGAATTCCTTGTTTGTAAGCTACTAAGAGTCAACTTTAGCTGCGAATAAATGCATTTTGATTAAGAATATTGCATCTAAAACTAAAATTTACTGTACTTAAATTATATGTGGTGTCCATTGGTATGAAGTAATACTTCTGTGCACAATTGATTGATAACTCAGACCACTTCTTTTTGTACTTACACAAGGCCCAAGGTCTAGGAGTTTTTAGGGTAACCCCTTTACAACTTCCACTATAACTAGTGGTCAGCATATACCAGGCCAACTTCTCACAGTAAGGATAACATGGAACCTTTCCAGCACAAAAATACCTTTTCCACTGGAAACTAAAGATCCTTCCAAGACTTTGTGGTGCTTTGCGGGACTTTGCCGCAGCACAAAGTCTTAGTTAATCAGTTCCTTAGACTATTATTAGGATCTCAGCAATCTTTTCTACTTTACAAAACTTGGCACACTTAAAAGAAAGAAGAGAAGTGCTCTAGTGATATTTTGCCAAACAGTTAAATGCCCCTGCGGCGTTGCATCCTGTACTCTGAGCGCCCTCCTCCTCTAAGCAAAGTCCCAGGTACACAGTTGCCATGTGCGCCCCAACCATGCAGACCTCAGCCAGCCCCCCCTATTGCACATCTAACCTAGACTCTGCGGGAGGACTGCAGCCTGCCGCTAACGATACTATCCTGCTGGGGGATGCTCTGTTAATGGGTAATCCCAGGGCAGAGGTCATCAAAGAGGCAACCTATGAAGTCTTTACCTGCAACTCAGCAAAACACAAGAAATCAGGAAACTTCACCCAACTTCACCAAGGACGAAGTTTCACGACTGTAGAAAATGCAGCTGTGATAAAAAAAGCTTTTTCTAACACTAATCTCTATATAGAGGTAAGTACGGAAGTGTTGTAAGTGCCTGAGCAAGACCTGGTCACCTACCAGACCAGAGGTGTCCATCCCTTTCTGCAGTGAGAGCTACTTCTGATCAGTGAAAATCATTGTGAGCTACTGAAGGATGTGGTTGTGGATTGGCAATCATTTTTCGGGACTCCTACCAATGCCACACCTTTGAATCTGATCCTGAAAGGCGCAGAAAGTCTCTGCTTTTGTTTCAAGCTTAGTCTCTCAATATCTATGGCAGGAATACTGATTTATCTTGCCCTAGGCCCTTGTTCCAAGTTTCTAACAACTTTATGAGAAGTAGTTTCCCCCCAGCCCTTTGCTACATGAATTTCTCCATTCTAGGAGAATTCAACCTCCACCTTGATTGTAGTAACAACCCAGAAGTAATCAACTTCACAGAGACTTTAAACAGCATCCGTATCCACCAATCGGTGACACACTCTGGATGGTATCATCTCCAACCTTTTAAATTTCACAGTTGGACCCCCCATCCAGCAGAGGTGGTCTGATTACATGTTCACCCCACTCCCCTTCCCCACTCAGATAATCAGGTCGCTCCACCCCGTGATCTCCGCCCTATCAATCTATACGTAAATGGACCAATCTGTTAAAGGTTCCATGGTACACCCAGACCTTAACAGACCAGCACTTTTGCTGCAAACAGCATGAGCGTAGGTGGAGAAGAGCTTATAAGAAAGAAGACTTAGTTCAGTTTAAACACGCTCAAAACATCTATCATGCACAAATTAAGATAGCTAAGAAAGTGTATTTCACATTGCAGATTAGGGAAGCCCAAAGCAACCAAAACTTCATATTCTCAATCGCTAAATCATTCTTACAACCAACAGCATAAGCCACAGAGATTTACACTTCACAAATCCTCTGTAATCAAATCTCTGAGTTCATTGAAGAAAATATTCATAACATTCAATGAGAGTTTAGTCCAGGAACCAGAGGTAGACCCCCACAGACGGAACTCTTATTGCAAGTCTTTCAGAGAATTAGCCTAGAACAGAATATATACCATTACATCGCATACATTTACAATGCATGTGATTACAACACGGTTGTTACAACGACTTGCTCTAGATGGCGAGCTGGATTTAGGAATAGTATAATTTACAATTCCAACTCCAGTGTGTGCAACAGTAGGGAAGGTGTTGGAATAGTAAAATATTCTATTCCTTAGTTTAAAGCACCATCTACAGCAAGTCATTGTAACGACTTGCATTGTAATGGTACTGCGATGTAACAAAGCGGTCATTGTAATGACCTCGTTGGAAAGGTAACACGATATAATACCGCGTTGTTATGGTTGTTTCACCTTAGAACAATTACAACAGGCAATTCTTTCCTGTAAATCAGGCTCTCCATTTGATTCTTGCCCTCCTTCATAAAATTGTGGATATAGTGAATCCATTTATCAATTAAATTATAGATACCTCTCTGACCACCGCAGTAGTTCCAACCAACTGGAAAGCCGTGGTGGTTAAACCACTACAAAAAAGACTTCTCCTAGATTCAGCAACCCTTTCAAATTTACACTCTATCTGTCTACTACCATCACTAGTCAAAATCACTGAAAAACTGGTAAAAAGCCAGATGATGGCATTTCTCGAAGAAACCAACATTCTCCACCCTAGACAGTCAGGTTTCTGTCCCAAACATTCTACAGAGTCATTCCGACTGGAAGTGGCGGATACTCTTAAATTAACAAATTAACACAAAACACAGGTAAAAATGTGGCATTGATTTTATTAAATATCTTAGCCACATTGTACACTATTTTACATGATCTTCTTCTACAACACATCAAAAGTGTGGCATTACTCATTTCACCCTAATCCTGGCTAAAATCTTTTCTCTCAGACCGTGGGAGGTTCAGGACTCTTCCTATCATCACAAAAAAACATCACATCAGGGGTCCCACCGAGCTCCTCTCTTAGCCCAGCATTGTTCAACATATATATGGCCCCCCTCATTGAGCTGATTTCTTCTTTTGGTGTCAAAACTCCATCATATGCAGATGACACACAGCTTATCCTGGAAGTGGACAATGCATCTAGAGTTAAACTTCAATCACAGTCTAACTGAGGTAATTCAATGGATGCAATCCAACCCTTCAAATGCAACACAGAAAAAACTGAGATCATGCTCTTAGGTAAGACTAATGCCTTCGATTCTGGACCCCCCTCGGACAAACAGTGTTACGGTAGTGAAAAATCTAGGGGTAAAATTTGCTGCTGCTCCATCCTTTAAGACACAAGCTCTTGCAGTGGCAAGCACAAGCTTCAACTTGATAGCATCACAAAAAGATGTTTTTGATTATCTCCCATTTGCAACTAAAACGACATTTGCACTAATTACTTAGACTGGACTATTGTAACAGTCTGTGTGCAGACACAGCCAAACAAACTCTTCAAAAACTGCAGGTAGAACAACATGCAGCCACTAGGCTTGAGCTGAAACTACCACGTCACTCCTCCACCTCAGCTGCCCTCAGAACACTCCATTGGATCCCCATTCATAAGATTTAAAATCCTCCTGCTCACCTTCAGAACATACAGATTAATAGGTCCCAAATATCTGCCTTCTAGATTTACTCCCAATACCTCCTCCCGCACCCTGAGATCCTCCTCAGCTCACCTTCTTAAACCTTCTACTTTTAGGTGCAAGACTAAAGGCGGGAAATCCTTTGCAGTTTTAGGAACAAAGGCTTGGAATCAACTCCCTAAAGTGATGAGATTTATCAACTCTGAATCCCTGTTCAAGAAAAATCTCATAACGTTGATAGTTTCACCCACTGACTCAATGTGCCATGCACATTCGATAAGGTCAGCATCCTTTCAACTCCCCGGTGTCCAGAAATCCTGCTCTTACCCGCAAAACACCAAGATGCTCCTAAGGGAGTGAAAGTCGCGCTCTACAAATATGACATTCAATTCAATTTAATTCAACATGTGTGCGTATGAATGGGATAAATGTGTATGGGTGACTGAGCGCCTATGTTGTATGCACTTGTGGCATTGAAATACCTTTCATCATATGTGGCACCATTACATGTATAATACAAACTTAGAACCCTTTTTTTAATGAGAAAAATTAAAAGTGCCGAAAATGTTCTGCAAAACTGTTCAAATGCAGTCAAAGAAGGGAACCACAGCACGGAGACCACACTCATCGCTGCCACCAAGAACATCTGCTCCCTCCTAGCCTGGGGTGAGACCGCAGCCCTCATCCTTCTTAGCCTATCAGCTGCCTTCGACACTGTCTGCCACTACACCCTAATCACGAGACTCCACGATGCTGGCATCCTCGACAAGGCACTGCACTGGTTCCACTCCTTCTTCACCGGCTGGATTCAGCGAGTTCGACTAACCCCATTCCTCTGAGAACCTACAGAGATCAGCTGCATATGCCCCAGGGCTACTCCCTTAGCCTTACTGTTACATCCTACACTGTTACCTAATCTTTCATTACTTCCCCTTTAAGTGCATGAGCCTTTCTGCATAGTGTTCTGGTTCTCAGAACTTTCCTAATGATGCATTCTGCATCTCAATGTCAGTTGTTCTTGGACCTGTAGCTGACTACATGATGCTGTGCTGCTGAATAAACCTATTTGAATTTCTACCTGTTTCCTGGATTATTACAAAATTTGGCGACGAGGACTCCAGCCATCTACAGCACAGGAGCGGAGTGAACCCTATTTCATTTCAATTTTGACCTCTTCATAATTTTTTGGGGGAATTTTTGCCTTTCCTGAAGAAATATTCATTTAATATTCTTCACATTCGTTTTATACATTTTATTGGATATATACCTTCATTTTCCCACCTTCTGGGAGAATCTACGTTGTGTTTTACATGAACTGCACCTAATTGAACTTGTGCATCTTTCAACTCTGACCAACGCACAAACCTCGCTGAAGATTCCAGCCTGCTGCCCAGCCGCGGAACATACTTCACGCTGAAGTTCCAACTCATTGCTCGGATACCGTTACCAAGCAAACGGAGCTTCGTGACGTCTGTGCCTTGTTGTGACAAATTCTGCATCGCCCAGTAACCAGATCGTCACTGACGTGCTGCGCTCCATCTGGAGACTCAATCACCGTCACACGCAGCGCATGCAACGTCATACGCACGGACGCTGCGTACAACGTGCAGCCATTTTGTTTATTCTTCGTTTCCTAGCAACGCTAAATTCACACGGAAGCCGATTTCTCCGTTTTCTTCACTGCGGAGAAGCTGTTTACTTCAGCGTTTCTTCATTTATACACAGCGCTTGATATATTTAAAGCTCAGCGCTTCTTAAACATTCAATTTCTGACTTGTGGAACCGTTTTGTTCGCTCTATTCACAAAGGTACAATTTCTTGACATTACATCCAGGAATTTCATCTTCCAGTAGTACAATGACAATTGTTATTACATTATTATAATTGTTTCTATTCACAGATTGTTACCCATGATATAATATAAGGCGCTCATAATACTACTTCACATATAATATTTAGTACATTTCACAGCTTTAATTTAGCATATTTTATTGTAATTGAGTTATTTAATATGCAATTTGACCCCCCAGCTAAGTTTTTACAAGTCAAAGGTGATCCTCCTTTACCTTGGGCAAGATGGAAAGAAGAGTTTTTCAATTATATGAAGGCTATTGATGGAGAACGAATGGGGGCAGAGAGGAAAAAGAGTATTTTACTACACTGTCTGGGCTCAGAAGGGCAAGAAATTTTTAGAACTTTGCCTCTTATTATACAACCTGCTGGAAGTGGTGATAATCTTAAAGTTTACTATGAAGCACTTGCCAGACTAGAGAAAAGATTTAAACCTACTGCTAATATTGCCCTTAATCGTTTCAAATTTTATACCAGAGCACAGGAACAAAATGAATCGTTTGATGATTTTCTCACTGCCTTGAGAGCGTTAACTTTACGCTGCAATTTCGGTACAATGGCCGATGAAATGATAAGGGACCAAATTATAGTTCATGTCAAAAACAAAAAAGTCCAAGATAAGTTATGGTGTTTAGGTGATCCTACCCTGGAGGAGAGTATTGCCATTGCTAAGTCCACAGAGATGTCTGAAAAATGGATGAACATTGTAGAGAAACAGAGTACCAGTTCTAGTAAAACCAATGTTGAGGAAGAAGTATGCCTTGTTAAGTCCAAAAATGAAAGAAGAAATTATTCTGCTACACATATGGGTACTAAGAATACACCAAATAGTAATTTCAGAAAACCTGATTTTAATAGCAATTCAGTTTCTTGTTTCAGATGTGGAAACAGATCTCACATTGCCTCTTTCCAAGGTTGTCCTGCCCTTAATAGAACCTGTAGTATATGTGGGAAAATGGGACACTTTGCAAATGTCTGTAGAGAAAAACATTTCAATACACAAAGGCGAGCGGGGTTTCCACGTCCTTTTTCTAATTTTCCTACTTCTGCCAAAATTTCTTCTGTTAATACTCCTGAAACCACAACACAAGAACTCGATAAAGGATATGTTGTATCTATCATCCAAAGTGGTATTGTAGTTTCAATTAGTAAGAAATCACCTAAATGTATGTTTAACATTTGTGGAATTGAAGTTGAATTAATGGTGGATTCTGGATCCCCATGGACCATCATTACTAAGCAGTATTTTGATGAAATGTTACAGAATGTATGTGATTTTTCCAAGCTACAACCATCTGATATTTTAGCAGAAAGTTTTAATGGAGGCAATATTTCTATTGAAGGATTTGTATATGTCCCTCTAGCCTTCAGGGGTAGGTTAGCTCACATCAAACTATACATTGCTATCAAGGGTGTAAATGTTTTAGCCTGGCAAGATCAATGGGAGCTTGGCATCAAGTTGAATCCACGAGCTAAAGATCCTATTGAGCTTTGTAGCGACCAAGAGATGATTAACACTATTAGTGATGGAGGAGAGGATGTCACTTCATTGTGGAGCAGTAAATTTAATAAAGTGTTTTGTGATCAACTGGGGAAGTTGAAAGGGTTTGCACACAAAATAGTGCTAAAAGATGGAGCTATTCCAGTTAAGCAGAAATTAAGAGGCGTACCTTTAAATATCAGGTCTGAGTTGAAAGATATGTTAGATGACCTATTAAAAGATAACATCATAGAACCCATAGAATCTTCAGAATGGGTTTCACCCATAGTTCTTGTACGCAAATCGGATCAAAAGTTGAGAGTCTGTATTGATTTGAGAGCTCTCAATTCCAATATTGTTATAGACTGCCATTCACTCCCAAATATAAATGAACTGGTGTCTCTATTTGATGGTGCGCAGATTTTCTCTACCTTAGATCTTAGGTCAGCGTACCATCAAATAGAGTTGACAGAAGAATCCAAAAAATTCACTGCCTTTATTACACCCATGGGTCTATTTCAATACAGGAGAATGCCATTTGGATTGGCTTCGGCTGCTTCTGTTTTCCAACGTGTAATGTTTCAAATATTCAGGGATCTTGATTCTTTCGTCAAGTGCTTTCAAGATGACATTTTAATTTTTTCGAAAAATACTGTTGAACATTCTGCACATCTTGACGAAGTTTGTTCCAGATTACAAAGCCATGGTCTTACCCTTAAAGCACATAAATGCAATCTATTTAAAAAATCAATAGAGTATCTGGGGCATACTCTTTCAGGAAAAGGTTTGATTCCAAAGAAATCTAATGTTGAGGCCATTCTCAATGCCCCGGCTCCTGGTACTAAGGAACAACTTCTATCTTTTTCGGGAATGTGCGAATACTACAGCAAGTTTGTTGCTAACTTTGCTACTAAAATGGAGCCTTTAAGGAAATTGTTAAGACAGAAAAATGAGTTTGTTTGGACCTCAGAACAAGAAAAAGCCTTTATTGAGATAAAAAAAGATATTGTAAATTCACCAACTTTGGGACCTTTTAGGATGGGCAAAGAGTGTATTATCACTACAGATGCGAGTTTATATGGTTTAGGGTGTGTATTGTCTCAGACTGATGGTGTGTCAGAGTGGAATGTTGCTTTCTCTTCCAGGACCTTGAGTGAAACAGAACGCAGGTATGCAGTTATCGAACGAGAGCTACTGTCATGTGTGTGGGCAATTGAACACTATAGGATATATATTTGGGGAAGCAAGTTCATATTAAGAACTGACCACAAGCCCCTTATTCATATTCTTTCAGTAGGAGGAGGATGGAACTCTACAGCGAGAATTGCACGGTTAACATCAAGACTACAGGAGTATAGTTTCACAGTAGAATATATACCAGGAAAGAAAAATGTCACAGCTGATTGTCTATCACGCCTTCCATGTCTTAGTGTAGTTGATGGTATCTCTGAGTGTAAGGATGTTGATTTTCTGTCTGGTTTGCAAGATTTTATTGATACTCAGTATCAAGATATTACTGAACAATTTTGGCTCAAGTGTCAGGAGAAAGATGATAGACTAAACACCTTAAGGAAATATTTATTAGAAGGTTGGCCCAACAAAGCTAATATCAGAGAAGATATTATACCATTTTTTAATGTTGCTGATGAATTGTTTTGTGAAGGGAATTTAATTTTTAAAGGTGACAAGTGTGTCCCACCTGTTGGAGTTCAGGATCTGATACTCAGATTAGCACATAAGACCCATCCAGGTATTTCTGCAATGAAGCGACTTATTAGATTGAACTTTTGGTGGCCGGGTTTGGACAGATTTGTGGATCGAGTGGTTAGAGAATGCAGTGAGTGTTGTGACAAAGATAAAATGTTGAAAGTCTTTGTTCCTCCTCTTAAATCAGTAACGTGGCCTGAATTTCCGTGGAAAAAAATTGCTTTTGACATCTCTGGTCCTTTCAATATTTTACCTGAGTCTTCTCGTTTTGCTCTGGTAATTATAGATTACCATTCCAAATGGCCAGAGGTGAAATTTGTATCCAAGATTACTTCTGAGGTCATTATTATGTTTTTCCAGGAAGTGTTTTCCAGAGAGGGTTGTCCTTCTATTTTAGTGTCAGACAACGGAGTTCAATTAGTCTCATCAGAGATGCAATCATTTTTACAATCCTGTAATATCAAACATGTCAGAACTTCTCTTTATGAACCGCACGAAAATGGTCAGGTTGAGCGTTTTAATCGGGTGTTAAAAAAACTTTATTGTTGATTCCATCAAAGAAAAAGGTAACTGGTTGAATGCTCTTAGAGAGAAACTTTGGAACTACCGAATAACTCCCCACACTACTACTGAGGTTAGTCCTTTCAAACTATTAAAGGGAAGGGATCCAGCATCTGTCATCTGTCCTTGGTGGTTCAAAGAGAAATGTAAGGATTTTAGTGAAAATACAGTGGATGTTAAGAGTCTGGCGGACAGAGTTTCTTGTAAACAAAAGAAAACAGCTGAATGGTATAACAAAAAGTGGAAAGTAAGAGAGCATGGTTTGGCTGTTGGTGATTGGGTCAAGATTATGAAACCTTCTTTTGTCAATAAAGGCATGAGCAAATATGGCAGACCTATCCAGATCAAAAATGTTTTTAATAACTCTGTTATCACACAAGATGGAAAAGTCTGGAATGTAAGCAAAGTTGCAAAGTGCCCTGTCCAATTTAATGTAAATACCCATGATGTGAATACTCATCTCAATTCTCAAAATTGTTATGATTCCACACCAAGTTTATGTCATAAGCTTCCTCCTGACACCATTGCCTCTAGAATCAAGGAGAATTCCCGCATTCGTAAAATACCTATATCTTTACAGGACTATGTATAAAATATTGTCTTGCTTGTTTTCATAATTTGTACATATGTTTTAATTTTATGATTTTGTACATATGTTTTATATCTTGTTTTCTTTTAAAGGGGAGATGTGTTACATCCTACACTGTTACCTAATCTTTCATTACTTCCCCTTTAAGTGCATGAGGCTTTCTGCATAGTGTTCTGGTTCTCAGAACTTTCCTAATGATGCATTCTGCATCTCAATGTCAGTTGTTCTTGGACCTGTAGCTGACTACATGATGCTGTGCTGCTGAATAAACCTACTTGAATTTCTACCTGTTTCCTGGATTATTACACTTACCCTCTTCAATGTTTTCATAGCCCCTCACACAGCCATTGTCAGGAGCCTCGGACTCAACATTGGCTTCTAGGTTGATGTCACCCAGCTGATCCTCTCCCTCACCAATGAACCCACAACCACCAGAACCAACTTTCACAGCAGAATGTTATGTTATTTTATTTTAAAACACGCACAGATACTACGAGGAGTGTCCTGGCATGAGCCGTGAGGGGTAGGATGAGTTGAGCTAAACAAAGAGGAATGTTTTCAGATTTTTCTTGAAAGCAGTGGGGTACTGAGTGTTGCCTAAAGCAAATAGCAATGCATTCCAGGCCAGAGCAGCTTTCAGGGTAAGGGAGCAGCCACCCAACCTTTGTAGTTTGAAGCGGGGAACCTGGGCTAGGAGTTGAGATGTGGAGCGCAGTTGCCTTGTAGGAGCATAAAAGGAGAACCGCTTTTGTAGGTAGGTTTGGCCTAAGCCATGAAGGGTGCGATGAGCAATGACTAGGGATTTACATTTGACCCGTTCTGCCACAGGAAGCCAGTGTAGTGAGCGCAAATGTTGTCTCACGCTGCTTCTAGTAGGGATGTTGATAAGAAGCCTGGCTGCAGCATTTTGGACCAGCTGTGACTTATTAAGCAGATAGCCAGGGATGCCAACATACAGGGCGTTAGCATAGTCTAACCGGGATAAGATAATGGCACAGGTGACCGTTTCTTTAGCAGCTCTCAGAAGAAGAGGAAGACATTTTCTGGGTGTTTTAAGTAGCCCAAAGCAATTACTGGCAGGATTCTTGATCTGAGTGGAAAACAAAAGGTTCTCCTCAAACAAAACCCCCAGGTTCGTAGCGGGATTCCCTGTTGAGGATGGCATGGCAAACTCAGATGGCCAGAGCATTTCTCTGAAGTTAGGGAGGATTCGCCATAGAGGAGTATTTCAGACATCTCTTCGTTTCACTTAAGTTGAGCAGCGGCTAGCCAATTAAATACCGAGGTCAAAGAATTTTTTGTGGAGGAGATGGAATCCTCGTTTTTGCCCCACGTAAATAGGAGCTGGGTGTCGTCAGCGTAAGCAATAATTTTTGCCCCCAAGTCCTCAACTAATTGGACCAATGGGGTAACGTTGATGTTAAAAAGAAGGAGGCTGAGGGAAGACCCCTGTGGGACACTGTGGCCACTATCTGAGAGGATGAAGAGATCGGTGGGAGCCAGACCTGTTGTATCCGCCCCTCCAGAAAGGACTTAAGTCATCCCCAAGCAGTGCCAGAGATGCCAATCTCGGCAAGTCGGGTGAGCAACAGTGAGTGTGGAACCATGTTGAACGCCGCCGACAGGTCAAGCAGAATCAATGCTGCCCTCCTGCCAGCATCCAGACACTCCCGGATGGCCTCCGAGATTTCCACCAGGGCAGATTCGGTGCTATAAGAAGCCGTTGCCACCTAGACGAATTACAGCTGCTTCAAGCTCAACTTGAATAAGACTGAAGTATTCATCCTGGGACCCTTCCCTTCAGCCTCGGACAACTCTTGGCGGCTAGCTGCTCTGGCACCCCGCCCACCCCGATGGACCATGCTCACAACCTCAGCATCATACTGGACTCTTTACTCACTATGAACTGCAAAATCAATACAGTTTCCTCAGCCTGCTTCATCACACTCCACCTGCTTTGAAAGACATTCAGATGGATCCCCAAAGAATCCAGAAAGACGGTTACTCACACACTCATCACCAGCAGACTCGACTACGGCAACGCACTCTATGCCGGCATCACCCAGAAACAGCTCAAGAAACTACAGAACCTCCAAAATGCCAAAACCAGACTGTTTCTCATCATCCGCCGCCACTGCCACATCACGTAACACCTCCGACAACTCCACTGGCTCCCAGTCAACAAGATTCACCTACAAGCTCCTCATGCATGCCTACAAAGCTCTGCCCGACAAAGGACCAGCATACCTGAACCACCTCCTCACATTCCACGCACACGACAGACCACTCCGTTCTGCCCAACGCGCTCTAGTCTCAGTTCCCAGGATCCACAAGAGCAGAGCTGGTGAAAGTTCAAAGTAGGGAAGCATGCTTTATAAAACATTAAGATGTAATTGGCTTAATTAAAAGTGGAGAAAACATTGATTTATAATGAAATATTTTTCTTCATTTTAAATGTCTCCCATTTATAAAAATAAGACTGCATTTTTCAGTTATAAATATGGTAGTATCTGCTGGCTCCTGGGAGCAAGATGCCGGCTGTTTGTAAATGGGACACTTTGAAATGGGAAAAAATGTAAATGAAAAGTTGACTTAATCATAAAGGTAATTTTTCATTTTATTTTTCTACCATTTGAAAGCATTCAGAAACATTATTTTGATCTCACACTCCAATATTGAGTTGACAAGGATTTGTTTAAGGGTTAAATACCTCAATGGTTCAGTTGTTCACTTCTGTCCTGAGTCATAAATCTCACTCCAGCCCTGTTCATTGTCAGGCCCAGCTATCTGCAGCCTGAAGATAATATTGTAAAATAAACATAGCCTTCCCTTAACTTTAAAAGAAAAATGTGACACTGCTTATAAAAAAAATGAACTTAAGGCTTTAAGTTACTCTGAAGGTGTCTGGGGGCTGCTGGCAGCTTGCGATCGACGAGTTGAAGACACCTGCTCTGGACTAAAGGCCCGATTCACAAAGCGTAAACGTACATGTGTAACTTACTCATATGGATAAGTTACCTTTGTGAATAGCCCCACACAACTGCCTAGTAACAATTGAGAAACTGGGATTTAATGTTATGGTTAGTTTCACCTTTGAGCTGTGACAGGATCCAAAGAACAATAGCTAGAAAGATTCTTCAAATGATTCTGTGTCCGGGACAGCTAGTTTCAACCAATGGGGTGCTGCTGTTATGTGAAGCCCATTTCCAGTGTCCTGGTGCAGTCAGTAGTTACTAGAAGGTGTGGAGAAATCACCAGGTCTCAGCAGGACTTTCATCCGATAAGATAAACAAGTTAATCCTTGAAGGAGCTGGGACATCTCGGATTACAGTAGGAAGAGGCAAGGTTAGAGGCTCAGACACACCAAGACACAGTGAACATCACAGAATTAACTCAGTGCTAAGTTAGAAAAGACACTTGAGGGTCATTTAGATTCAGGCGGAGCAGTTGAAACACTATAAATTGTCTAGTAAGTTGCCACATCAACCTCATGTTCATAGAGCTTGAAGCATCAGATTACTGTAGTGAACCCTCAGCTGAACTGTTGATAGAAACCCTTGACCTGGCTGCCTATCCAGTGCCCCCCACAGAGCCATCAGGCAAGAGCTAAGGTCACTACACCCTATATGGAGCAGTGCGATCAGTACTAGATTTCCTTGCCAGGTACCCTCATGTGAGTCATAGTAACCCCATGTAGGAAAATTAAACAATGACACAGGAGCATAGGGAGCAATCTCCTTGTACATAAAATATATGTTGTTTGTTTTTGACTCCTGCTTTTGGAGTTTGGTTTTGGAAAACCAAATAAAGAAGCAAATGTGTAGAAGAGAAGCAAAAAGACATGCTGTCCACCTGACAAAACTTTTGCTTTCAGGGCAACATGGATGTTGCATCACCAAAATGTCAGGGGTAGCAGAAGTGACATCATGCTTGCTTTAATCCCCAGTGACATCACAGGATGTGACATCAAGTGAACTGGCATGCAGGAAGTGGTGTATGTGGTGTGGAACCTTGTCTATTGGATGGAGCTCTGTTGATTGATGTCCCAATGTCACTGGCAGTAGTAGCAGGCAGTACCAGAGCTGTGCCTCTGGAGGGCGGCATTGTCCTGGTTATGATGGATAGGAGTCTGTTGAAGTCACATTGTTGCTGCCAGTGTTCAGGACAAAAGCTGTGCAGTGGAGGGCAACATTGCCATGGCTATGCGATGCAGCTCTGTTGATACACACTGTCCCCGGCAGCAGCTGGCAGCATGCAGGGCCAGAGCTATGCCAGGGGGAAGCAGCCTTGCCTGAGCTGTGAGGTGATCCTCTCTGTTGTTATCCTAATGTTAGAGGCAGTGGCTGTCGGTGAGCAGCACCGATGCTCTGCCGGAGGAGGGCAGCATTGACTTACCCATGGAAAGCCCCTTTCTATTATTAATGTACCAGTTTCTCAGGCAGTCATTTGCAGCATGCAGTACCAGAGCTGTACCAGTGGAGGGCAGCATTGCTCTGGTTGTAACATGCAGCTCAGTTGATGTCCCAGTATGTCTGGCAGTATTGCCCTGGCTATGAGATACAGCTCTGTCGATGCCCTTCTGTCATGGGCAGTGGCTGGCACCATCCAGTACTGGAGATATACCAGTGCAGAGCGGCGTTGCACTAGCTATGACCTGCAGCTCTCTGTTGGTGTCCCAGTGTCACTGGCAGTAGCTAGCAGCATGCAGCAACCTCTCTATTATCTGAAGGAAGTCCTTCCATTATAGGAAATTTTGTTCTCCATGACTATAGAAGTGCCTTCTCAGTGTGTTCTTGTGCTTTGAGTGTCTGCCATTTATTGCAGTATTATACTTTTACTTGTATTGTGTACTCTTTTGTAACATGCACACGCAACTTTTCCTCATGCAATATATCATTTGCTACCTCTTGTATTTTGTTTGCTTCTGATACATGCACAATTGCCACCATTGCCTCATGTAACACAACGTTTGTTCTTTTGTTTTGAGTATCTGCCATTTATTGCAGTTTTATACCTCTACTTGTACTTTGTACGCTTTTGTAACATGCACACATGTCACTTTTTTCCTCTTGAAATGTATCGTTTGCTACCTATTGTATTTTCTTTGCTCTTGATACATGTACAATTGTCACTATTGCCTCAGTAATGTAATGTTTGCTTTTGTAACATGCTCACTTGTAATTTTCTCCTCATGTATCACTACTGTTCCTATTGTGAAGCGCTCTGACACCTTCAGGTAAAGTCCGCACTATATAAAAACACATAAAATAAAATCAATAAATAAAAACCTAGCCGTGCCACTGGCTTTGATTTGCAGATCTCTCTTGATGCCCTTCGGTCGCTGGCAGTAGCTGGCAGCATGCAGTACCAGAGCTGTGTCACTCGAGGGCAGCATAGCTCTGGCTTTGACCTGCATCTCTCTGTTGATGTCCCAGTGTCACTGCTAGTGGTTGATAGCATCCAGCACCAAGACTGCCAGCACTGCAAGGCAGCACTGCCTTGGCTATGAGATACAGCCCTCTTTCTCTTCCTGTGTCATTGGCAGTAGATGGTTGTGTAATCCACCAAAACTGCCAGAAGAGGGCAGAATTGGCCCTGGCTCAGATATGCAGTTCTTTGTTCACCTGCCAGTGTCACTGACAGTAGCTGGCAGCGTGCGCCATTGGAGGGCAGCATTATCTTGGCTAAAATATGCATCTCCCTGTTCACCCATGTCACCACTGGCAGTAAAAGGCATGGGTAGTACCAAAGTTGTCAAAACCACAAGAAGGGACAGAGGGCTGACTAAAGTTCCAGCACACACGCCCCCAAAAAGGACTAGGAAACAAGAAGGTGTGCAGCTCCTATTGAAGGTAGGTCAGTAAATTCCAGAGGGATCGAGTCCAAGGGATGTGACCCTTCAGAAGCGAGAGCCCTCACACGCCTCAGGGGGTGTCATGCTTCATCATGGGGCATCTCCACGTTGGGCCGGCGCTGCAATGCCCAATGGGCCCTCACACCCCCGAGGGGTGTCATGCTTCATCATCGGGCAGCTCCTTGCCGGGCAGGTGCTGCAATGCCCAGCGGGCCTCGCACGGGGCTCTTTGCCGGAGCACTTTTGAGCTGTCGTTTGTGAAGTGTGAGTGTGATGGGGAGGGAGCATTGTGTGAGTAGAGTGCTAAGGATAAAAATAACTCCTAGGGAATTGAACATTAAGTTTAATTTGTTAAACCCTGGGTTATGTTAAAAACAAGTGTAGCCTAAGGTGGGTGTAATGATCCACGTTAGCTCAAGATATAGATAGTGGTCAACATGTTTCTTACCAATAAAGTCGAGAAAGAGCAAGGCAATTCATCAAGACCATGAAAAAAATTAACTTAACTGCTCCTAGGGAGACAGTCAAAAAGCACATGTCTTATCTAGTGCCGTGCTGTCCCACACAAAATGATATAGATTATACGTTCTTGCGATCAACAAATGTACCGACCTAGAGGGGAAAAAAAGAGGGGTGGGCAGGAAAAGGAATGAGAGGCACAACAGCGACACATACATTAGGTAATCACAGTATCTGTGCCTGATGTGGTGCGCATGCCAAGTGTTCGCATGCTTGAGTCCAGTGCCTCACTGGTCTAACAGTGCGTCAGGGTCACATTCAGAGGTTAAACGGAAAGAGTGAGGGCCCGATTCACAGAAGGAACTTAAGACTAAATCCTAAACTTACTCCTATTTGGTATTCACAGAATGAACTTACTACTTTCGGGATTCACAGAGTGAACTTACTACTTTCGGGATTCACAGAATGAACTTACTACTTACGGTATTCACAGAATAGATTTAAGACTACTAACTTTACGTCCGCACTCGGGCCGGGAATTCTGGCCCAGAGGCGGAGCTTCCGGCTTGGGGGCAGAGCTTCCGGCCCGAAGGTGGAGCTTGCTGCTTGGAGGCGGAGCTTCCAGCTCAGAGGTGAGGATTTAGCCATGGCTGAAGTCTCCACCTCTGGGCCACAAGCCCCGCCTCTGGGCCGGAAGCTCCGCCCCAAGCCGGAAGCGTTGCCTCCGGGTCGGAAACACCGCCTCCGGGCCGGAATTTCCACCCCGAGTGCGGACGTAAAGTTAGTAGTCTTAAATCTATTCTGTGAATACCAAAAGTAGTAAGTTCATTCTGTGAATCCCGAAAGTAGTAAGTGCATTCTGTGAATACCAAATAGTAGTAAGTTTAGGATTTAGTCTTAAGTTCATTCTGTGACTCAGGCCCTGAGTGATCGCTGTTGGTGGTCGGGCACTTATAGGTTATGAAATACAAAGGCTACATAATATGGAGTGTAGATCTCATGTGGGACAAGGTAA
Organism: Lissotriton helveticus; assembly: GCF_964261635.1. Lineage (NCBI taxonomy): Eukaryota > Metazoa > Chordata > Amphibia > Caudata > Salamandridae > Lissotriton > Lissotriton helveticus. Next base: position 35,277,973 of record NC_136059.1, on the reverse strand, counting down.
GATCCAAAAGCTCTATGAGGCACATTGATATCAAGCATGCTTGCTGCTATGAGGCTCATTCACACATATATGCCACTGTGAGGGTGGCGACCATGGCAAGGTGTGATACTAGCCGTAAAGTCAGACATACATTCACACCGGTGTGATGAGTATGGGAAATATTGGCAAGTAGCTGAAACTCTCATGCCCTATGCAGGGTGTTTCAACAGAAAAGAGTACTCCATGGTATCTTACCGCTAGATACAAGGGGCAATGCTCCAATGAGCAAAAGCAGAGTTGCGCAAAGCGTTGTCCCGCCTGGAGGGAAAAGGGCAAGAAATAACTACACAGAACATGAGGTACTCTTAAAATAGTTAGAGAGGAAGGACATGGAATTATGGAAGTACTCACGGTTCCAGATCGCTGTGGACAGAGTGCGACCTACCAGTTGCTCTGCTGTTTCTCGAATGTGAGCACTCCCGAGGGATCCCTAGTTCTAGTAGCGTCAAACTGATGTGGTGGGGGGCCACTAGGGCTACTCACAACCACCTACAACACCTTCCAAGAATGAAGAGTCGGTCAGACAGTAGAGAATGCAAACTTACATGTTTGTTGACAATACTCTTCAGAGGAGTACAATCAGAGCTGCACACTAAGATGTCTGCTGAGGGACTGACCCCCCAACAGTCTACAGTGGATAATCATTCCTCTTGTGAAGCACTAAACCACGCCCCTAATGGACAACTACTGCCTAAGCTGAACATGAACAAAGAGGCACAGTAGGATGGACTAACACCTGCCAGTTGGGTACGCGTTATCAAGGCCTCCAGGCCACGGCGCTGGGTCTCAGCATCTCCTAACGTGGGAACAGAAACTACACATTCAGATAAGCATTGCCAGGGCAAAATGACCTCTTCATTAGCAGGTTAGAAAACAGCCTTGAGCAGCAGAGAAAAATTATCACGAAATGCAGTGTTCTGCAGAGGCAAGCAATATGAGAAAGGAGGGAGGGCTAACTCGGGCCCAGTCTAAGCAGTCTAAGCAGCCTAATAGGAATTACAAAATGCAAAATGGAGTCACACTTGCTAAATGAAGCCTGCACATTACGGGGATAACTCAACGGGAACACAAATGTCTTCTATTTAGCCACGCTCTCCTAACTTAACATAGTATGAAAGAAGTGCATTGCAGGAATGGGGATTTCAAACCTAACAGACCCTTCTTTTAGCAGAAGTGGCTAAATGCTTTATTTGGCTATCCTGTATGGTCCTTGCAATTCTAAGGGAAGAGGAAATGCACAGGTACAGATATGACAAACATGTAACGATGGAACGAAGCAACACACACTATTGTGTAAACCCATCTAATACTCAGAGATGCCCTCATCTATGAGCATTAGATCCTGGATACCCTGCATCATCATAGTGGAGACTTTATTATCATCCTGAGGATCTAGGAGTAGGGGTAAGCTTAGTCACACAGTAAGTACAGCACACTGGAAGGCAATGACTACATAAACAACAGGTAAAGATGACACCTGCACTAGCTATTAAGACAAGTAACATCTTCCAACCCCATGATCTCAATAGACCCCAGAGCCATCCTGTGATGGACCAGGAACCATTATGTTGGTGAATGTCTGAGGCACGTCTGTGTAATTTCTGTATTGCGGAGTAGACAGTGGGGGTGCTATCAGGGATGTAAACGCAGCAGCTGCTGCTGATAACGTGGCAGGCTTAACCCCCAATTGACCAGAATGACGTCTAAAACCATACGATTCTGAAGAGTAATGAGTCTCGTAGCCTGGGGCTCGACTTTGATATTGGTCAGTATACCCGCAGTAGTATTGGTGACTCCCTCAGCTACTCTGGCTAGATGCCAAATATTACGACTATTGAACATGGGACCCCAGAATGGTAGAATGCCCTTCATTATGTCAGTAAACTGCTTCAGGGAGGTATCTGTCTGATCAATATCATCTAGATGGACACACCTCTTAACTCGGGGGGCTGGGACACCCCTACGCTACAAGCTGTGAGTTTTGTGGTAGTTGAGAGGAGCTATATAAACTGGGGGATGGAGGTAAGAAAGGTAGCATCGCCCGGACCATCCCTCAGGGAGCCACGCATAACTATGTGCACCACAAATGAAATAAACATAAGTTGGTGGGTGTGAGAAGTTGGCCTGACATATGCTGTCCACTATTCTAGTGGACACATTGCACCAGTCCAAACGACCTTTATTGATGGTAGGTTTAAAGACAACCTATATAGAAAGCTATCCTAGTGGTAACTGTGGAGAGCAGCCTTCAGGCTACGTCTTGAAGAAATGTAAAACAGCTTGTTTTGCCAGTCTATAATCTCATGAATGACCAAATAAAAGGAGAACCACACCAGGTATATATATATAACATATATGTATTTATTCTAAACACATCCCTCTAGTCTCTTTATGAGACTAGAGGCAAAAGTACATTCAGTAAACTTATTTAGCACACAGTAAATTAGCACAATGTATGTTGCGCCTTAGGGGCGTACCAAACCATATACTAAGAAAGTGGTATAAGAACCACGACTGACATAGATACAAGGCCTAGAGCCTTTAGAACTGCTGGGTCCACCAGGAACCACCCAAGGTAGTGCAGAGGGGACCCACGGGGGACGCGTGCAGTGTCTAAACACAGCCGCAAATCACCATTAACTTCAATGGGGAAAGTCATGGTTGGAAAATTACAGATTAAGGACACTTAGAAGAGGACTTGGAGCAAATCCCTTTAGAACTCGGAAGTTCTAGAGTCAACACCCACGGGAGAACCAGAGTACTCGACTTACCTCACCCAGGGAAGCCAGGTGCATAGGTGTCTTTTCGTGTCTGGTTTTGTCATCGATTTCAAAGGCGAGCTGCTGAAAAGTGCTGCAGGCGACCAAGTGGAAAGTGTCCGGGTGGATCGGAGATCTGAAGAACCTGAAATCAGAGGGTACAGGGTCCGGGTCACTTTCCAGTGACCAGGAAGGCGATGAGAAGATGCCAACAGATGTCGGGTGATTTCAGGTGAAGAAGGTGAAGCTTGACTCTACAGCCACGAGGACTAGGAGACATCAAGGACAACCAGGAGCTGGATTCAAGCTGTCCCACAAAGGATGTCGACTGCTGCGGTGTTGGTTTCTGGACTGGATCCAACAAGCCTTGGCAACAGCAACCCATGCAGGAAACAAATATTGGCTTCGGTGCAGACGAGCAAGGTCTGAGGGACTCACCCTTTGGAGGAAAGTCAGGGCATGTCTGGAGCAACCAGAACAGCCCAATAAATAGAAGAGTTACCTTCGTGGGGACCCACCAGTTGACGGACCATGGATCGTGAAGGAGCCTCGAGTGGATATGCTAGAAGCAGGCCCACGGAACACTCGTGGAGTGTAGGCCCAGAATCTTCAGTGCAGATAGTGCTTGGAGCTTGGTCTACAAGTAGCTCAATGCACAACTTCGGGAAAGCTCGGGAAGTTGATGCATTTACAAATTTTCACGGTGTCCAGGAGTTCCGGTCCTAAGTCACTTGTGAGGGCAGCAGGTCTCAGCTTTGCTGGGATCTTCTCTCGACCTTTGAGAATTCTGGAAGTCCATGTCTGGAGTTGCAAATCTGTTGGGATCTGGTGGTAACCTTGGAAATGCAGACCAGCAAGATGCTTCTTTGGTGCCTGTTTGAACAGGGGAGTCACTCCTTGACCCCAAGGGATATTCTTCCATCTTCTAGTCGATGTAGAATGTCGAAGTTCCAGGATATATGTTGCAGAGTTTAATTCAGGTGTAATCTGAAGTCCTAAGGACTGGGTTCCTATACTTATACTAAGATAGGGGGTTGGACTTACTCTAGGGACCCACCTATGGGTGGATCCAGGGAGGGGGTGGCTACACCCCTTTCCCTTTGTCCAGTTTTACGCCAGAGCAGAGGCTGAGTGCCCCTGCAACCGGTTTGAACTGGGATATGCACAGGGACACCAAGTGTGCCCCCAGCAGTGTCTGAAAAGCATTCTATGAATGCACCCACCCAGCCCCAATACAATAAAGCATGTTTGGAAGGTGGTCACACCTCTCTGTGACAGGAAACCTATTGCCCAGGCCTCCCCTGCCAGAGTTTCATCCAGCAGCAGGAGGTCAGACCCGTGTCTGTGGCTGCATCATCCATTTAGTGATGCTGAGGCTCTTTTAAACTATAACCGGTTAGGTAAGTGTGTACATGCCTTCTCCCTCTAGAAGGGTGGAATTCTACCCCCGCTGCCAGAACTGGCAAGGGGGGGAGGATTCCAAAGTGTTTGACGCAAAACACAACCTGTTTCCATGCAGCCATTCCAAAACTAGCATTAACCGCTGGGTTATAAAGCACTTAAGAGTATATGGTCAGGCTGCATCACATAACAACTACAGAGAATAGATTCTGAAAGCTGCAGAGGGGTCCTGCTCATGCATGCATGCACCCTCTCACACAAACCCAAGCACTCTGCCTTCAGGATTGATAAGACCTGCCATAGGAGTGACTTATAGGTTTATATGTGTCAGTGATATAAGGTAGATATAGGTAACCTATATCTCAGTAAGGGGTGCATGCACCACCTTACCCAGGCTGCAGTAGCAGACCTGTGGTGACATTTTAGAAGGCTTCCCAGGCGTGGCATTATACATGGTTCAGCCCCTGGTAGGCCTCTGGGGTACCTCTGCCCTTAGTACCTAAGGTACCATATACTAGGGACGCACAAGGGTAACCCAGTAACCAATCTGGTATGTACCTAAAGTACATGCAATCAATTTAGAGAGGAAGCAGCTTGGCTGGGGTCTTGGTTAGCAGGGCCCCAGCCAGACTAAAGTCGAAAAACAGTGAAACATCAGCAAAAAGTGGGGGTAACCATAGTAAGCAGATCCTACACTCCTACAGTGGGATCAATGGCAGACTTTTGGGCATTCTCAATATAGAAGTGGTGTTGCATTCACTGTTCCCCACCTCTATGTCTCCCCCCCCTTGAACACAAAAAACAGCTGGTACGTCTACCACTGCCAGGGGTATGGGCTTATCTTCAGTGGCATTGCAGGCTTGGAATTATTGGTAATAATTGAACTGCGAAAACCTATCTCTATCCATCCTAGTTCTGTTTGCCTTTCTACCTCTATCTGCTGCTCTGAGGCAAGAACTCAAGAACACTCGGTCAAACTGCCCATCTCCAGGGGAAACACCAGGCGGGGACCTATGTTGAGAATATACATTTATTGTCCGAGAACGGGAACAGATGCCCTGTGTTCCAAGGGGTCAGGTTGAGAGAATGAGCGGATCAAACTAAGTAAGGTAAACCATCCCTCACAGCTATTAACATATGACACGGGCATAGGCAGCAAGTTCTCACGTTGATGTGTGACAGAAGGTAACAAACCACACACCCAACATTTCATGGCATTATAAACATCATGCGTTTGATGAAATGCCTGAATAAAAACATTGTCCCTATAAGACTTCCGGTGTTCTTCTTTGTGAGGCGCTAAGGTACCAGCAATATGCTCGGGAGGGGCTGGCGTAGCACTTATCCAAGCATGCACAGGATATTTCTCACTTCTCCTCTCGGAAAGACAGCACCCCAAATACAAATTTGAGACAAAGCTAAATTATTACCACAAACACTATTTTAGTTTTGGGGGATCAAGAGGACCAAACATGGCCATGTGGAGTGGGGCGCGGAGCCGCAAAGGGCTGCTCCTCATCTGGGATAGGATGACCATCGGGATCCATTTTAGAAAGCTTCAAGGGCAACTTATAGGTGTCACAAGGGAGAGAAAAATTCATGGGCTAGAGCCACTATTGCAACAACAGTACCAGGGGGCGCAATTCCCCCAGCGTCCTTTTAGAGCCTCACTGTCAGGCTCCTATCGTTCATCAACGACAATGCTATGAAACACTCCCATTGAGGAGCTGCACGATCGCAACCCTTGCAGAAAAAACAAATCCTTCTTCTTTCAGGATATGGCAACCTCCCTCCTGGGCAAATACCCTCAACTATCCTGTCCAGTGCCTAGGGCAGTGCACCAGTGTAGTTCACCCTAGGTTAATACAGACACCTTAGTCACAGCACCTGCACCCTAAACTCAAGTCTTCCCTAACTCCTGGGCTAATCAGCTGGTGCACCGTCTTTTTTCTGGGGCCTCAAGTTATATTTGGTCACTCCAGGCACTGTTTTATCAACAAAAAGGGGCAGAAACTCCGGATCTGATGGACATAGACACTCATTGTCGGTTGTATTGGAAACAGAGGTATCCGAGGCAGCCCTTATCTCCAGGGGAATCGCCTCAAACAGGGCTGCGCCACTCTCCTCGTCCATCTTGGCCCATCTCAACCGGGCGTCAGAGAAGGGAATGAAGCATGGCACCGTCTCACATTACTGGTCAGGTATGCCTTTGTTGACCCAGTGGTCATACGGGAGCGGAAGAGGCACCCGCTTCACATGAGATGTATGGATCCAGTGCTTTCTGCCATCTACCTTGACAGTCGTGCGAGTGACGAGAAGAACGATGACAGGCACCTTCCACCTCGGCTCCAAGCAGCTTTTTCATTGAAAGTTCTTAATTAAAACATAATCGCCGGGCTGTTTGCAATGCCGGGGCCCCTCTGGAACAGGCTGCAACGTGGCATGTATCTGTTGGTGAAGAGAACGGAGATCTTTAGACAACTCGTACAAATAGACTATTGGAGAACCGGGCCTTATGGGCCGAGCGGCGCAGGGCACGCCTATAATCTCTGGGTTCACCTGCCTTGTCAGACAGAGACACGAGACACTCTGTTAGGCGTTGAAAATCGGGTTTATTAGCTGCAGCTAATCACAGTTATCCAAGAAGTACAGATGTAGATTCTTAGGAGACTGCCACTTCATTCCGTGGCGCACAATCTTATATAGGACACATATTTACAATGTCTACTCCCAAAACATACGAAACTGACAAATAGGAAAAGTTTGAAAACAAGCTATCGAGTATGTTGAATACGCCCTTCTTTCAGACCCGTGCTCTCCCCTCCCCTCAAGTTAATCAATGCTAGTGCATGTAATTCAATTTGCAGGTGGCAAGACGTATTTGCGTGCTTCAAAGGATAGTTGTGTAACAGGAGAATACAAGGAGAGAATAGTGAAGGCCAGTTAAATAAGATAAAGTAAAGGAAGAATGGTGGGACCCAAACAGTCGACTAAGACAAGGATCAATCAGTCTAGACATGGATTAACCAACTCGGCCAGACCCTGACATCGGTTTCATAAACAAAAACAAAGGGTTACTTTTTAACAGGAGAAACGCATAGCAGCTGGAAAGGCAAAAACACTATGTTCGCCGTGCTGTCTGAGTAAAGGCAACACAAAATGGCGGCTGTCACAAAATGGCGGCTAACTACGAAGCGAAGTCGAAAATCACAGAACCTCAGCCCTCCTTTTGCCATTTCTCAGGCAAAACACAAAGAACTCAAATTAGTCTGAGTCAAGTCAATGGTCATGAGGTCATTTAGCTGTTGCTGCAACATCATTTTAATGTTCTCTGTTTTCTGTGACACAGGGCTTGAGACACACAAGGTGGCACAAAGACCACAGATGGCGGGGCCACACTGTCAACAGAGACAGCAAGAAAAAATTATGGCTAGAATCATTCCAAGGAAAGTTAACACTTTCCATCCACATGTGGACAGTAGTCCCCAAAACCATCCCATCAAGACCAATCTCCTGTGTCCTGATGAATAGACTCGGAAATCATGTGTAAGTTAGAAATGGCTTGGTATACTGTAGGGGAATTATCAGGAATGTAAATGCAGCAACTAGACCCAATCAATTTACAGACTCCTCCTCTATCTGCAAGAACACTGTCTAAAACCATTCGGTTTTGCAAAGTCATAAGACGGTCCGCCTGAAGTTCAGCCGTCAAGTTACTCAAGGCTCCGGAAGTCACATTTATCGTAGCCTCAACAACACGGACTAGCTGTCTGATGTTTCTGCTATTGACCATTGGACCCCAAAAAGGAAGAAACCCTTTGATAAAGTCTCCTCCCTCTTGTCCAGCTGTGTCTCCAGAATCATTAACCCCTCTGCCGTATCTTTTTCTGTGATGACCTGAAGGAGCAGTGTATGTAGGGGGAAGAAGGAAAGCCACATAGCATGTTCCTGAAAAATAGGCGGGAAGCCATGTATAGGCTCTGTCATGACAGACAAAATATGTACCTTGAGATGGTACCAGTGGTGAAGAAATCAAGGGTGAATAGACGTCCCTCGCCACAGCCACATCTCGACCCACCTGAGAGACCTGCACTGGCTCCCCGTCAACAAGAGGATCACGTTCAGACTCCTCACCCACGCACACAAGGCTCTCCACGACATGGGCCCGAAGTACCTCAACAGCGCCTCACTTTCTACACACCCACCCGCCAGCTATGATCGGCCAGCCTCGCCCTCGCCGCCGTACCACGCATCCGCAGAGCCACCGCTGGAGGAAGATCCTTCTCCTACCTGGCGGCCAAGACATGGAACTCCCTCCCCATCCACATACGGCTGACCCAGGACCACCACTCCTTCAGGAAACAACTCAAGACATGGCTTTTCGAGCAGTAACGGACCCCTCCCCCCAGCGCTTTGAGACCCTACTGGGTGAGTAGCGCACTATACAAAAATTATTGATTGATTGATTGATGTATGGGCACAAACACTCTTTTCCTGTTTATTTTTATTGTTCCGAACATTTATTTGCAAACATAAGTTACCTTTATGAGGTATGGTCCAATTTGGTAGAGATCTTCTTTGTCTAGCCTTATCAGTGAGGCTAGTGATGTAACGAGTTACATTCCAACCATCGTATGCTCGTTTCTCATCAACGGGAATCTTACCAATGTCGGCAATTTTAGCCATAGTCACTATTCCCTTTCTCAAAGGACTATGACTATAATCTGATCCACCAGTATATATATCACCAGGAGGATGTCGAAGTTGATTCTGATATGCAGTGGAAAACATAGCTAAATAAGCCCAAGCGGAACCTTCATATGAAAACGGGAGGACTAAATATGGCATCCCTTTTTCAGCGTTATGGGGCATAAGCCCACAAACCCAACAGTCAGTAGTGTTGACTACCAGTTGATGTTGATGTAACAACTGGATGGACGAATTGCTGAAGTATTCTGTTCTCCTAATTCGCTCTTGATCTGGGAGTGTATAGAATTTATGCGGAGAAACAGTAGTAAGAGAAGGCAAAGAAACAGAAGTAGGAACAGGTGCTTGCTGTATAGTGTGGATAACCCATCCCACACAAGCTAATAAACTACATAAACATGCTAGAATACATAATTCTACGCCACATCGACTAAACAATAGTTTCTTATACTTATTTCTTTTTACAATCTTAACATCATTCCCTTCCACTTTAGTATCCATTTCTGTAAAGGCGTTGCTCATGGTAATCTTCCTGGATCACTTAGCTGTGATTATTAGCCGTCCTATGACACTGCAAGTCCTGTTGACCTAGTCACTATTCAGGTCACAGCCTAAGACTCATACCGTGACCCTGCAACTTGATGGATAGTGAAAGGAAATGTCTTTCAAAAAGAATAATCAAAGAAAAAGAAAACAAAGTTCAATTGTTTTTCGGCAACCTAGGTCTTAGGTTGTACCGTGTCTTGCCAGGTATTGTTTGGTCTCGAAACAAAGTCTCTGGGTTCGTCGTGTTTAATCGCAAAGGTGTTGGTACAGCTTCTTGCAACACGTCGTCGTCTTTTTTCTCAGAACTTGTCCAGTAGAGGCGTGCACTACTGAAAGGTACAAATCTGGGTACTTTCTCGCATTCACTATCACCAACACCTTCTCGGACCCACTGGTCGTAAGGTAAAGGTAATGGTACCCACTTACAGTGCACGCCGTGAACCCAGTTTTTCTTCCCGACGACCTTTACAGCTGTACGTGTCGTCAAAAGCACTTGTCGTGGCGGCCCCCAACGAGGTTCCAAATTCTTTTTCCTCTGGAAGTTTTTTAGGCAGACGGAATCACCAGGTTGAATGGAATGGCCTGGATCTGAGGAAGCCTCCGGCAAAGCGTTTTCGACTTGTTGATGAATAACATGTAATTTAGTGGTGAGGTCATGCAAGTAATCAACCAACAATGGGTGTAGAATATCGGAATACTTTTTAGGTCGGGGGACTCCCCAAACATTAGCTGGGCGTCCAAAAACGACCTCATAAGGACTAAGTCCTAAACGAGAATGTACTGTTGTTCTCGTAGAGAGAAGTGCCAAAGGCAAGGCGTCAGGCCAAGCGAGGCCCGTGCTGACCTGAATCTTCGCTAATTTGAGCTTGAGAGTGCCATTATAGCATTCTACCAAACCCGCTGACTGAGGGTGGTTTGCCGCATGGAATTTCTGCTTAATACCAAGACCCGCACACACCTTCTGCATAATTTGACCCACAAATTCACTTCCATTGTCACTTCAGACAATGCGTGGCAAACCAAACCTCGGGAAGAATTCCTTCAAGAGGATTTTAGCAGTGGACAAAGCAGTATTATCCTTTAGGGGTAGGCCTCTATCCATCTGGAAAAGGCACAGACCACCACCAGAACATACTTGAGGTTATTGGTACGTTCCATATGAATGTAATCTATTTGCAAAACCTCAAAAGGATACGTGGGGGGAGCAAAATGACCTGCCGGAGTTGGGGTTCCCTTTCCTGGATTGTGCATCAAACAATTTTGGAAAAGGGGGGTGGTGATGGACAGAGTTTCTGAATGATGCAGAATACTCTTACCAAGTCAAGAGATCATGGTTTTAATCCATCACCGTTTTTTAGCTCAATGCACCATCCCAGCTCAGAACCTGGCTATATGCAAATTAGTCTGTTCCTGTCCCAGTGCATGATGGGAACAGGGCAAACCAAACTACCAAGCCAATTCTTATACTGGGAAGGAAACAAGCTTCCGGGGACCGGTTTCTGGCATCACAGCCTTCTTCGGCCCGGCTTGCTTGAATCCTGATGGTGCAATGAGCAAGGGACTCACATCTGAGCATACCCTCCCACACATAGTGTGGATAAACCGATTTTGGAAAAGGGGGGTGGTGATGGACAGAGTTTCTGAATGATGCAGAATACTCTTACCAAGTCAAGAGATCATGGTTTTAATCCATCACCGGTTTTTAGCTCAGTGCACCATCCCAGCTCAGAACCTGGCTATATGCAAATTAGTCTGTTCCTGTCCCAGTGCATGATGGGAACAGGGCAAACCAAACTACCAAGCCAATTCTTATACTTGTGGAAAAGTAAATTTTGCCATGTTCTGTGTCCCTACGTGTTCCCCATCTTATGTTATATGTGCATGATCGATATGCATATATTCCCCCCTTATCGATTAAAGACGCAATTACAGTTGTGTCCATCTCTAGTATGCCAGTTTACAGTCTTCGTGAAAACAACGAATATTAGGCCTATGTAAACCTACGTTGCCACGTTTCACAGTGTGCACGTTAATTCATTGAATTATCCCCGTTTCTAGGCCTCAAAAGGGCCCGGACTCAGATTCAGCTCCTGTCTTCTGAACCCTCTCCGAGGAGCGATACAGCCCCCACCTGTATCCCTGACCCTTCACTTACTTCATGCCACGCAGTGCCCGGCTCAGCCTGGCTCTGCCTCCCAGTCTGCCAAGAGTATGTTATGATTCTAGTTATCAGTCCAGCCCTCCTTCTCTGCATTCCTAAGCTACTGAATCGCATCAATAGTTTCCGTCATGGTCTAGCCTTTATGTCTCCATGTAAGAGAAATACTGTATTAATATTCATAGAATATTCCTCACACAAGCACTACATGTAGAATTATGCATGCACCAGTCTTAATGTCTGTTAGCCTTTACCCTGATAACTTTTGGATTCTATCAACATGTTCTCTAAACACCAGATACTAGATAGGCTTTAGGTACATGTCATTCTGACTCCGCAGACTTTAGTCTCCTCTTCTAGCGCAGAAGTCATAGCCCCCAGTCCTCCTGGTAACACGTCATTGCCAGCTTGCGCGCACCACTTGGTTAGAGGTCCCAGCTGCTCAGGTAGCCCCCTCCATGTTTCCGCCCCTTTTATGACACTTCTGTTACGTTTACATCACATGTCTATGTATACGCCTCTTGTTACACCCACTTATGCCTTATCTTTCGCGACTGCTACGAACCCCGCCCACTGCTACGCCTACTGTACTGAATGTAATGCAATTGTTTTAGTATATATATGTTATGCACTGTTATTAAAGTTAGCTGTTGTCCCGATCCTGCCCCCGGCAGCTGCCATCCTATTCCCGTGCAGGTTGTCCTGTTCCTGTCCTTTATGCTATATTAAAACCTGCAAAACTCCAGCTACCTCGAATCTTGACTCTTATTTATTGAGCTATCTGTTTATATTGTATCCAGTCAAAAATAGAACCGGTAATTAATTATTTATTTACCAGGGAAACAAGCTTCCGGGGACCGGTTTCTGGCATCACAGCCTTCTTCGGCCCGGCTTGCTTGAATCCTGATGGTGCAATGAGCAAGGGACTCACGTCTGAGCATACCCTCCCACACATAGTGTGGATAAACCGATTTTGGAAAAGGGGGGTGGTGATTGTGCATCAAACAAACCATACAATGCTTTACCACATTTTCCGCACATTTAGGAATACCTTCATTCTGCCATACTGGAGCCAGAAGCTTACATATTCCTTTCGCACTGATATGAGCTGGACCATGCGCCATAGTAACTACAGGCAGTACATAGGCATCTGGTAACAGCCAACGTTGGTGTTCTGACAATTCCGTCCAACACCCGGTCGAGTCCAACATTCCCGCACTTTCTCTCCACTTACTCAATTCTTTCTCAGTTGCTTCTTCTTGAATCATTTTCACACTTTCCACTGTGTCCTCACACATACCTACTTCTCTGACCCATCTTGCAGGGCCTGCAACGTACATACGATTCTTAACATCTTTCGCTGTTTCTTTCGCTACCTCGTCTGCAAAAGCATTCCCACGACCCACATCATCAGTGATTCATTTATGCGCACTACACTTCACAATCGCTATCTGGATAGGCAAGACAAGGGATTCAAGAAGGTCAGTTACCAACTGACCATGCTGTATTTTAGTGCCGTGGGAAGTAAAGAATTCTCTTTCCTTCCACAAACGACCGAAACTATGAGCCACGCCAAAAGCGTATTGGCTATCAGTGTAAACAGTCAATCTCTTTCCTTTTGCTAACACACACGCTCTTGTCAGTGCAATCAACTCAGCTGCTTGTGCTGAATTCTGTGTAATGCGTGCAGTTTCTACTATTGTATGCACAGTGGTAACAGCATAGGCTGCAGTCGTATCGCCATTAGGAAGCTTAAAACATGACCCGTCTACCCATAGGATCCCATCCGGGTCCACGAGTGGTGTATCTTTTAAGTCTATTCTGCCTTTAGTTTCCTCCTCTGTACGAAGAAAACAATCATGCTGTTCTTGTGTATCTTTCTCATCTGGAATGGGTAACAATCTTGCTGGATTTAAAACATTACATCGCTTGATATGTATGTGACTAGCCAAAAGCGTCAACTCATACCCAGACAAGCGAGCACTCGTGAGATGTTGCGTTTTCGTTCTATTCAAGAGAGTATCCACTGCATGTGGTACCATAACAACAAGAGTGTGATCCAAAACCAGTCTAGCAGATTGACGAATGGAGATCGCCGCTGCTGCTGTTGCTCTGAGACAACTAGATAATGCCTTGGCTACTGGATCTAATGTAGCCGAAAAATAGGCACATGGCCTTTGTTTGTCTCCAAATTGTTGCGTTAAAACTGACAATGCACAACCTTCTCTTTCATGGACATAGAGTGTGAAAGGTTTACTATAATCTGGAGTGCCTAATACAGGAGCAGAACACAAAGCAGTACGTAAATCAGAAAAACTTTTCTGACATTCGTCAGTCCAAGGAAGAGGTTGGGGTGTATCTTGCAGAGTAAGTGCCAACAGAGGTTTAGCCAACAAAGAAAAATTCGGAATCCACTGTCTGCAATAAGAGGTGATGCCCAAAAAGGCACCACCTCCTTTTGTGTGGATGGTACAGACATTCGTGAAATTGCATGAATACGTTCTGGGGTCAATCGCCTTCCCTCCTTCGACAAGAGATGACCTAAATAGGTAACCTCTTGGTGGCAATATTGTAGCTTAGAAGGTGACACCTTATGATGTAAATCAGACAAATGACGCAAAAGCAAAATAGTCGCGTTTTTACAAACATCCTCTAAGTCAGCAGCCACTAACAAATCATCTACATACTGAATAAGAGTGGCCCCTGGAGGCAAAGAAAAAGCGTCAAGCTGGGACTTCAAAGCTTGGCTATAAATGGAAGGACTTTCACAATAGCCTTGAGGTGCGCGTTTAAATCGAAAACTTCGGCCTCCGAGAGAGAAACCAAAGAGATCCCTACTTTCCTCAGCAATAGGAATGCTAAAGAAAGCATTTTTGAGATCAATAACTGAGAACCAAACAGCCTAAGCAGGAATCATTGTAAGCAAAGCAGTAATATCCGTGACAACAGGAAACTGAGGGACAACAATTTTGTTGACCTCCCGAAGACCAATCACAAAACGGTATACAGGAGGCTTAGAAGGATCAGTTTGTTTAAGAACAGGCAGAACAGGACTGTTGCAAACATTTCCTCGCATTTCTTCAACGACACCCTTCTGAACCAAATCATAAACAATAGCCAACAGAGCTCTTTCGCCATCGTTAGAAATCTTATACTGAGGAATACGTGGCAATTTGACATCAGGCTTGACAGTAATCACGTAAGGTGGAATCTTAAGCAAACCAACATCATTCGGACCCGTGGCCCAAAGCGTGGCAGGAAGTGAACGCAATTCAAGTGGTAGTTGATCTTTAGACAAATACATAGGGGAGACCAATTTATCACCCAAAGTAAGATGTACACCAGAGGAGGAACAATACAATGTTGCATGTAGACGTTTCAATAAATCCAAACCCAACAAATTCTCACCACAACCAGTTGTTAAAATGAGCGGGGCTTCCAAATCATAATTTAATTTAATTTAATTGTGGGTTTATATAGCGCTAGAATCAACTCCCGGAGGAGTATCTCCGCGCTTCGACCGCTGGGGAACCCGTCCTGGCTCACCCTGAGAGATGGTCCCTAATGGGTATCTCTAAGGTGCGACCAAGCATCCCCGGCGGTCTGGGGGGCCGTTGTGAAGATGAGGCAAGCTAATGCCCAGAGTTGCCGAGTGTGGTCCCTGACTGGAGTAGGCACCAAGGCGAGAATTATCGAGCCCGCTGACCCTGGTCCACGACCCTGCCGCGTCGGGAATCGAACCCTGGTCCCGGGCCGTCCTCTGCTTACGGGTCTGCCGCCTCTAACCAGTGAACCACACCACTCCACCTAAGGACCAATAGAGATGGGCAAAGGACAAGAAACCGGGTTGTGAACTGGGGCGCCAGAGAATCCTACAGCAACATTCGTTAAGCCAGACAAAGGTGCCCCAGGGAGTTTGGAGTGAATGATATAACTTCTCATTGCACCAGTATCCAAAAGAAATGGCTCTGAAACACCCAATGCAACAACGTTAACATAAGGCCCATTCTGATCCACTGGAACTGATACCACTCCCTTGCTTTGTCCATGGCTGTCCTAGCTAGCGTGAAAATCAGAATTTTCGCTTTCTGTATAATAATCGTCATTGTAATATTGTGCAGACTGAGAATCTTGTTGATCAAAATAATTCATAGTATTCTGAGGAGGAAAGGAACGCTGTCCCTGAGACAACGCACCTCGCCCTCTACCTCTAGGCGTTGACTTAAAACCACCACGGCCTCGTGGCCCTGGCAGTCCACCATTACGCTGCAACAAAACCGGACAACTACTTTTGAAATGACCTTCCTCTTTACAATAGGCACATTGATTAGGACCCAACAAAGGTCGTGGAACAAAAGGCGTAGGCTTCTGTAACAATCTCTGAAACTGTGGAGGCTGTTGCAATTGACGCTGAGCAGAACGAGGGGGATAGGCTTGTTGCAAGAGTACCTTCGTTTTTAATTCTTTAGTCTTTTTCTCCACCTTATCCTTTTCCTCCTTATCCCTATTCTCGTAGTACTGAGCAGTAGATAATATCTGGGCAGACGAAGAAACAGCCCACGAACTCTCGGAATCTTTTCATTTATGCGATAATTCGGGAAGTCATTTAAATACAAATGTATCCACAAATAATCGCTGTCCACCCTCAGTACTCATATCTTGACCACTGTGATCGATGAACGTCTCCTCAAAACGAATAAAGAAATCGGAGACACTCTCATCTTTCTTCTGTTTACATGCAGCTAACTTATCCCAATTAACTCGTAGGGCTGGCATCATCGTTTTCATTAAAGCTACTATTCTACCAGGTAAGTCTGTAATCAAATCATCGGGTTTGGCACCACCTACTTGTGCTGTATCTGCAGCAGTTATGGCAGCCCAAGTACCACCTAAAGCTTGATCGTGGTCTTCCCTACGAATCCGAGCCCATAATGCTTGAGGGACTACATTTCCCATCAGCAAATCAATATCTGCTAAATTCATAATACACGCATCAACAGTCTGGGACAGCTCTTTATAATACCCTGCAGGATTCTTACGAGGGTCCGGTAAAGACTGTTTAAGTGCTAAGACTTCAGATCTTTTCCAAGGGACATGTACCCATATACGCTGGAAATGAGCAGGGACAGCTAGATTAGCACCCTGCGCTGGTACCGCATCTCTCCATATTGGAGGAACTTCTCGCATAGGATAGTGTTTCACTTTTTGTCTTACTGCAGGATCAGGTTCAAGAGAAGTTTGAGAGAAAAGGGAAGACCTGAAAGTGAGGCGTGTCTGGACAGCATCCTCGACTTCGGAACCCACAATAAATCCTTGTTGGAAAACGAGGCAGTATCTGTGAGGCCTGCACAAATAACATGACACATTTGTCCTTCACTGGGAACCAAACACCCTAGGGCAGCGCCTGACTCTCAGAGGGTAGCGTTGCAGAGCAGTCTGAGGCTTACTCAAGGGAGGTGGTGTGGGCTAGTAATCGCCATTTGCAGGTGCGCAAAAATAACACTCAATAATTGATTGTCCAGTCTGTACTTTGCTTTATAAAAGTAAGAGTACATTTAATAAACACACACACCACTCAATACTATACACCAATTTACAAATATACATAAGTTGTTGGAATTACTTTGTGACATTGCATAACATCTCCACCCCTCCCGCAGGGGGGGTGGGGTCTAGTACCACCACTCCCATGTATGCACATCATCTTGCCCCCAATGCAATTAGTTGAACCTATCCTGGAGCGAGGGCCCTGCGCACTGGCACCATCCCAGTGGCGACCCCCCATTACCTCAACAAGCATTAAACAGGGATACACCTGCCTTGGTGACACATGACCCTGACCAAGCATCACCGACTGACCCTAAAGTATACACCTATACATCTTAAGGGCTAACAGTCTGGGGTCTTCACCTAAGCGCAGCAGCAAGACTACATGTTTACGCACACTTTAGAATGACAGTACTCAGCACATTTGGATATCATAAAAAATGCATTGCAATTACAGCCCCTAAAGGCATCACAGATGATCACAGGATTAAGTTGTAAATACCATCAGACACCCTAGCAGGAGTGTCTAGCCACTTAAATCCACTTTGCTTGTGACATCACCTTACACCAGTACATCACATTGAACATCAGTCCCTCTAAAAGAAATAACCATTAATAAATGCATTTCAGTGCAATTACGCCATTTCACCTCCAGGGGATGCCCTTCTCGAGACATCTCCAACTCAGCGCTTCAATCTTTGATGCACTTCTCCATGAACCCCCAGCTGTAGAACAAAAGTTCCAGCCTAGGAGGTGATGCAATCTTCGCTGAGAGCTGAGGGGTTATTCTTTTTAAATCCTAAAGAAACTTAGGGTGGGACTTAGCTTTGTGCTGTGGGAGAGACTGCGCTGCTCCAGCAGCCCCCCCCAGCACCTTTTAACACTCAAGGGTGACCCCTCTCCTCTGGGGGCCACCAAAACGCCAAAAACAATCCATTCCTCATGCCTTGCAAGGCATCATGGGGCGCTTCAAGCTCCTGCCGCTTTCTGGGGCCTCGGTGGGGGGCCCGGTCCCACCCGGACCCCTGGGTAAGGGTATGTGACGCGGGGAGCCCACACCCGGCCGCTCCGTGCTTTTTTACTCGGGGGCCCGGTCCCACCTGGGCCCCTGGATCCTCTTTCCTTGTTCAGGGCCCCGGTCCCACCCGGGACCCCCGCAGGCTCTCCATGTTGGAGGGCAGTCCCCGGGACCTGACCCACCCCGGGGGCCTTTCCGGGACCAGCGGCGGAGCCTCACGTGCTTCGCCGTCAGGGGGCCACAGGTCCAAGGTCGCTCACCTTCTGGGGGCCATATCTCAGCCCCTGGAGGTCCGATCTGCCCCATTTTCGCATCTTCTTGCTCCTGGTGGCGCCCCCCAGCCACTGGGAGCACTCTCCATCCCCCTCCGGGTCTCCAAGAGGGTGCATTCTGCAGGGAGCTGTCTGCACTGGCTCCCTGCGCCAGCCTTTCACCTGGCTCTCCCCCTGCGCCTCTCTTCTCCCTGTGCAGAGGCCTCTTCTGCGCACCGGTCCTGGGCTCTTCTCCTGGCGCTGTTAGTGCCCTGGGGGGCAGTCAGGGGGTCTCTCCTTCCAACTGCCCATTGCACCAGGCTCCAGCACCTTTCGCCTCCGCAGACCACACCCCAGAGAGAGCTTCTCTTCTTGTGCAAGTACTTTTTAAAAGTTGAGTAGGGGGCTGGCAGGACGTCTCTGTGTCCTATCACACAGCGACACATCACTTCCCTGCCTCCTCCCTCCTTCTTGTTCAGCCTCTGAGTTGTTCAAAATAGAGTCGTCCAGTGTCTCTGGCCACATGGCCTCTGAAACCCAACTCCTTCCCCCCCTTCACTGCCTTCTCTCCTGGGTGCAAACTGGTGCTTGGCACCCAGCGACAGCAGTTGATGGATTGGCTTTAGCTCCACCTATCTTTTCTCCTTGGAGGGAAGATTTTGCTCTGGGAAGAAAGGTCATTAATCTAACCTGCCATGGCCAGACCCCAGCCAGGGACTCAGAGAAATATGACATTTCTGGACGACCCAAAAGCAGTACAAATATGACTTTGGACTTTGCAGAATACTCATTTTCACATCTGCTACACTGGACATTTGTGCGTGTCTGGAATCTAAAGGCTTTGTGGAAGTCATTTTAGCCATGGGTCCCACATCCCCATAGGGAAGTAATGAAGTAAAAACACAGTAAAACACACTGACTTTCCCTGGCATGTTCCTTCCCAGGGTATAAAGCCTATTCCATGTCACCGCCCAATTCTGCATAAGCTGGCCACGCCATTCACTCTGTAGCTGCTCCTGGACTGCGCACGCTAGGAATCTCCCCTGCGCAGCTCCTACACGTGTGCACATGCATGTACACCCGTGTCTACATGTAACCAGCACAGTGTCCCATACTCCAGCTGCTGCGCAGCAGCCTAGTCAAGCCAGGCGGACACCAGGAAAATCTCCATGCAGTCTCCTTCCTTATGAGTTCACTGTGGGTGAGTCCCAGATTATGAGGCTCCCCCACAGTAAAAGCTCAACAATTAGGTGCTCAAAAAGCGAAAAATCCGGGCGGCCCATAGTGTCAGAACCACCTTCTAACAATCCTTTATCAAATTTAGCCTGTACATCTAACAGACCCTGGGGAACTGAATCCAAATTCATATCCTCCCATCCTTTGACAAGAATGTCACACATGATATCAAAAACATATCTCTGCGTGGGCGCATTCCATTGAAGGGAAGTATCCAGAATATCACGCACATTATACTGCGGACCCTTCATGATCAAATTGTGAGCTAGAAAGTCCAACCTAACTCGTTCGTCAGAACCTGGAATTTGACTACGAGATTGCCTTCTAGATGAAGCAGGAGTCAAATTAAGGGACCCGAAGAGAGGTGATAAAAGACCAGAAACAGTATCAACTAATCGTTGACGAGCCGTAGGAGAATCTGACAATGAGACCGGAGACAACATGTTAAGCACGGCAGGAGAAGAACTGACAGTAGTAAGAGGAACTGACGGTAAAGGAGACTGAAGTACAGAAGTCGGTGGCAAAGGAGGTGGGGTGGAATTACTGGGAGAGGCAATTGTGGAAGAACCGGAACAACCGGTTGAGCACCAGGTTGCTGAACAATAGGTTGTAATGGAGGTGCATTAGCACCTAATACATAAGGTGGAGGTAATCTCAACAAATGAGACATTAATTGGGACACTTTGACTGTAGCACCGCCAACTCCTATCATTTGGTCGGACCATTTTCTAGTCGCATTTCGGGTAACGGTCCCGGATAGTGGACTTCAGAATGGGACAACCATCCCCAATAAACGCAGGAAATGGGCTAAGTTTTGCCCAGAGGAATTTAACAAACTAATAGAATACGAAGGTCCACTTGAGGAAGAGAAAATTGAGTCCGCCTGCGTAACATTAAGCCTACGAATACAAAAGGCACTAGATCACACAGCCCCATGGACTCGGAATGCGCCAGTCAGAAAATCTAAATCTGCCCCCTGGTTCGACACTGAATTACGAGGACAAAATTCCACATGTAAAAACCTAGAGAGGAAATGGAGGAGGTTCTATTTGGAGACAGATAGCGCCGAATATAAGAAAGGCTTAAAAGAATATCACGCCCTTATCCGAAGAAAGAAAAAAGTAATTTTTTTTTTTTTTTTTTTACTGCACCAGAATTAAGAATGCGAACAACTCCAGGAAGGAAATGTTTCTAATATATAGGGAACTGTCGGACCTTACCCCACTGGCAGCCCCTATAGCTGGATCAGTGAGAGCCTGCAACCAAATAGCAGAGTTTTTTGCCAGTAAAGTGGATAAAATCTATATGGCATTTCCCGAGGCAGCTAGAGTGGGGGATGGGAGAGGGGAAACTCCCCCAATTGCAAAGAATAGCAACTGCCTCTCGGAATTCCTAGTGCCTACACGGGAAGTAATATGCCAAATAGCAGGCAGCATTAAATCAGGATCACCGAATGACCCAGCACCCCCAAAAAAACTCCATGGCAGCCTAACCACTCTGGAGCCATATATTAGTCACCTACACATTCGCATCAGGACAAGTACCTGCTGCTTGGAAGAAAGCAATAGTTTTCCCTTTGAGGAAAAAGCCGAACATTAGCCCTGCTAACCTGGAAAACTTGCGACCTATCTCCCTTCTCCCCTATTTTGCCAAAATCGCGGAGAAAGCCGTTAATAAACAGCTCTCGGCATTCGCGGAGATCAATGGACTGCTCCACCCCTCTCAGTCGGGATTCTGGGCGCTACACTCTACGGAGCCGGCACTGCTGGCCTCAACGGAAGCCCTACGGAGATATGCGGACGAAGGACAGACAGCGGCACTGATCCTATTAGACCTCAGTGCCGCTTTCGACACTGTAGCACATCACACACTGCTACAGTGTCTTAATAGGGGAGTAGTGAGAGGCAATGCATGGGAGTGGCTGAAATCATTCCTTACTGGCCGCAGTTTCCAGGTTGCTCAAGGACAGTTCAGGTCGAATGAAATAAAACTCAAGCAGGGAGTCCCACAAGGCTCCAGTCTCAGCCCTACTCTATTTAATCTGTATGTGGCTCCGGTCGGAGCAATCACAGACAAATTTGGGGTTGAGACAATAGCGTACGCCGACGACACACAATTGATTGTGTCACTGACGCAACCAGAAGAGCAATGTGCGGCTAATTTCAAGAGCTGCATGCAGGAACTCGCCAAGTGGATGGCGGAAAACTGCCTCCTTCTTAACGGTAACAAGACGGAGGTACTGATCATAGGTAAATCCCCGTCAGTGTGGACCTCAGCGTGGTGGCCGGACGAGCTGGGTGAACTGCCCACTCCTAGTAATCTAGTGAAAAATCTAGGGGTCTGGCTGGACAAAAATTTAACCTTTGACCACCAGGCCAAACTAGTGGCAGGCACCTGTTTTAACACACTTCGGGTCCTTAGGAAAACACTGGACCTTATGCCCCTAGCCGGTGCGCCAGACCCTAGTCCATGCATTGATAACATCTAGGCTGGACTACGGAAACGTTCTGTAACTAGGAGCCAGCGAAAAATGCGTTTCTAGATTGCAACGCATAGAAAACGCGGCGGCCCGCTTGATTCTTCAACTACCTAGAAGGGCATCATCGCAAAAAGCCCTGAGATCACTCCACTGGCTCCCTGTTAGGGAACGGGTGAAGTTTAAAGCCCTCTGTATAGGACATAGGATCCTTCAGGGGAAAGGCCCCAGGTACCTGAATAATTATCTAAAGCGGTATGAACCAACGCGCCAACTAAGATCCACTGGCGTGGGGCTGGTACAGGTCCCAAAGGTAAAAAGAGCTAGAATGGGGGGAAAATCCTTCACAGTCTTGACTGCTAGGCTATGGAACAAGCTGCCAGAAAAGCTACGCTTGGAAAAGGCGGAGCTTACATTCCGCAAAGAATTGAAAACATGCCTATTTCCCCAATCTCCAGTGCAGTAAATAGGCCCTCTTTCCACAATCAGCACTAAAGGCGCAATGGGAAACAACAGCAGCGAGTTAGCGCGGGGACACACCTAAAGGTGTAACCAAGCGCTTTAACATTTTATAATAAAAATTTTATAATGATAATAATTAAGGGATCTTCGTCAAGATCTTTACTCTTTGGGGAAGTAGGCAACACAGGATAACATCTATCTATTGCCATACGATGCTGTCTTTCTGAAATTTCAATCATTTGATCAGTCTCATTATTCTTAAACTGTTGAGCAGCCTGTAAAATCGTCATATCTTGCGCTTTCTTATCTCGTTTTGCCTGCTTAATTTCTTTCTGTTTGGCTTCCTTACGCCATAGGTGGAAAGAGTCAAACATTGCCGGCCGGGCTTTTCTCTTAAACAAAATTGCTTCTAAGTTATCTAATATGTCAGGCTCAAAGCTACCATTATGTGGCCACTGCAGAACACCATCTTTCTTCGTATATCGGATCCATGTTTCATTAAAAATAATAGGACCAAGACCATGTTTCGAAGAGAGCTCATAAGTGAGAGGTCCAACCGGAGGAATTAGACAAGAATCCTCTAGCCGGGAATCCCTAGTACAGTTAAAACAGCAACATTTCTTAAACTTACTAAGTCCAGGCATTTCGTAACGAACTGTACTGTTCACAAACTTCAAGGGGGTTAAAGCAATGATCACAGCACAAACGTTTAATTACCCCTTGGCTTCGACTAGTGCAAAAGTCGAATAACAAAAACAAAACAAAAGAGTGGGCGCTACCCACGAATACTTAACTAAATGTTTTCTCACGCCAACAGGTGTCCGTCTAACGTCTCGCGATACCAATCATTACCAGAGGGCCAAGGCAGGGCGACAGTCAGGGCAGCAGTCGTCTTCAGCCATCGAGAAGGAGTAGCCACGCTGTAAAAGACTTTCGGTCCACTTCGAGATACAGCGGTCGCTTGACGTGGTTCGCGAATCCTCCAGAATTTTCTTGCGAGGCTCCTCACGACCTTCGGGCTGAACCGCAACCACTGAAGTCGCCCTACGTTGGGCACCAATTGGAGAACCGAGCCTTATGGGCCGAGCGGCACAGGGCACGCATATAATCTCCGGGATCACCTGCCTTGTCAGACAGAGACACAAGACACTCTGTTAGGCGTTGAAAATCGGGTTTATTAGCTGCAGCTAATCACAGTTATCCAAGAAGTACAGATGTAGATTTTTAGGAGACTGCCACTTCATTCCGTGGCGCACAATCTTATATAGGACACATATTTACAATGTCTACTCCCAAAACATACGAAACTGACAAATAGGAAAAGTTTGAAAACAAGCTATCGAGTGTCTTGAATACGCCCTTCTTTCAGACCCCGTGTTCTCCCCTCCCCTCAAGTTAATCAATGCTAGTGAATGTAATTCAATTTGCAGGTGGCAGGATGTATTTGCGTGCTTCAAAGGATAGTTGTGTAACAGGAGAATACAAGGAGAGAATAGTGAAGGCCAGTCAAATAAGATAAAGTAAAGGAAGAATGGTGGGACCCAAACAGTCGACTAAGACAAGGATCAATCAGTCTAGACATGGATTAACCAACTCGGCCAGACCCTGACATCGGTTTCATAAACAAGGACAAAGGGTTACTTTTTAACAGGAGAAACGCATAGCAGCTGGAAAGGCAAAAACACTATGTTCGCCGTGCTGTCTGAGTAAAGGCAACACAAAATGGCGGCTGTCACAAAATGGCCGCTAACTATGAAGCGAAGTCTAAAATCACAGAACCTCACTACAAGCAGGGGATATTCTCTCTCGGAAAAGCTCTTGGGTCTTAGGATGCCCCAGACATTAGCAGGGAGCCCAAAGACCATTTCCTTCGGTGACAACCCTGTTCTAGAATGCGCAGTTGCTGTGGTAGATAGTAAAGCCAAAGGTAACGCATCTGGCCATCCCAATCATGTGCTCTCTTGAATCTTTGCCAATTTCAGTTTGAGAGTACCATTGTACTTCCCAACCAAACCTGCTGACTGGAGGTGGTTCACTACATGAAACTTCTGCTTAATATGGAAATCTGTGCACACCAATTCAATAACTCGTAAATTGAAGTGACTTTGGATGTCACTCCAAATCACGAGTGGAAATCCATAGTGTGGGAAGTACTCTTTTAGAAGTGCCTTTGCCGCTGCCATGGTGTGGTACTCAAAATCCGGACCCTGTTGTTCTCCCGATATCGAGGTCCAATACCCGTGTCACGAAACCTCAACGTACCGAGACGATTTTGGTGTCTACGAACCGATAATGATTAGGACATCCTTCCTATGTATTTGCGTTACAATCGAGGGTTGCCAACACCCCTAAATCACAGTTTCCGTCCCATCCCTTAAACTCCATTTTGTGAACGGCATCCATCTTGCAGCTTGCCCTCATGATAAGTCAATTAAAGGTCGAGCTTGATCCAAATAGACACGTCCACCTTTCGTGACTTTCCCCTGACCTGTCCCAACTGACTCCACTGTCTTCGGCCAAACCTGTTTAGGCAGCTCCTCGCCCAGTGGCCGAATGCGATAGCATCTACGCATAACATTCCACGAACCATTCACTACATACAGACCATGCTTTCTGCAAACATGCACCTGTCCACGTTCCTTGTTTATGGCCAGGTTTATGACTGGGTTACACCTTTCTTTATTGAGGTTTCATAGATATCTGATGGGAGTTCCAGGCCTAACTGGGTAATCTATCAACGAACTGGACATCTAAAATATGGGCTTGCTTACATGACTTCGCTCTTTGTATTATTGTAGAAATATGTATATTGCCATACCATAAACTCAAGAATTCTTGCTTGAAGCCATGTATCTTGTATATAAGGAGAAGGCTGGTTCTGTAAAAACGAACAGTCTCCCAAGAACCTACTCTCCGTGTGGTGTACTTCTGGGACACGTGTTACTTGGTAGCTACCAATAAAACTTGATCTTTGACTGCGACTAGAAGACTCCGTGTTTCTGTGGTCCGGAACAAGGGAGAACTCAGAGGTCTTCGGGTGTTATCCCCTGACACCAGCGGGTTCCTAAAAACCCGTTACCTCAGTTGGCGCCCAACTCGGGGCGATATCAAGCGGTGACGGTCCAAGCCAGAAGTTCGTGAGGAGCTTCGTGTGAAAATTCCGGAGGACGGCCAGCCACTTCAGCGACCCCTGTATGTCGACGTGGTTCCGAAGGTCTTTGCTGCGAGGTTCCCCGCGTCCCGACGGCTACGAAGGACTGCTGCCCTGACTATCGCCTTGTTTTGGACCCAGTGATCCTTGGTAGAGCGAAACGATAGACGAGTCTTCTAGCGAGGTCATCGATCTTCTAATACTTCAGTTAAGTATAAGTGGAGCGTCTCCTAGTCCTTAGTTTGTCCTTAGTTTTTGGTATCCTTGAGATACGACTTGATTTGGTACTTGCAAGCCCCAAAGCCGAAGGACTCGTGTATTCACGAGAAATATCGTAACAGATAATCCTTTGAAGTTTGAAGCTAGACTAGTGAGCGAAGATGCCTGGTTTTAGCAGACTTGGAAACTTGTTTTGTCTTGGTTGTAGTAAGGACTCCCAATTGGAAGATTCTTGTCCGGTTCCTCCAATTGGAACTCTAACGTATGAACTCTATGTGAAGCACGGCGTAGGTCCTATAACATATAACGAGGTATGGATAAAATACACCCACAAGGATGGTGTTTTAAAATGGCCCCAATATGGTAGTTTCGACCAAGAAATATTAGATAACTTAGAGGTCAAATTGTTCAAGAAGAAAGCCCGGCCGGCGATGTTTGACTCTTTCCGCTTATGGCGCAAAGAAGCCAAACAGAAAGAAATAAGATTAGCAAAAAAGAATAAAAGAAGTATGTCAATGGTGCAAGCTGCCGTTGCATACAGAGATAACGAGGAAGAACAGGAGAGCGAACAGATGCTTAGGAGCAAGAAACTAGCGATAGATAAATGTTACCCGATGCTGCCAAATAGAGGAAAAGGTCAAAAGGAAGGATCCGAGAAAGATCCATTAATGTCCCACCTATTAAATTCTCCGCCACCCTATGCACAAAATGCCACAGCACCTCCGCAACCTTTAGTTGCACCTTTGGTAGCTGTAATACAGGCTCCTTTACCGCACCCACCGGCTACTCTTCAGCTGGCTCCTGTTTCTTTGGCACAGCCTCCTCAAGGCTCACCGATCACATCTACTTCTCCTACCGTTCCTTCTAAAATTTCGCCTAGCGCACCTTCTAGTCTCTCTGATACTCGTTCTACGAACATTTCTGTTTCTGCTTTGCGTGACTCTGTTCTACTACCAGTTATTCCTCCACTTTCACCTTCCGTCTGGCATAAAATGGCCAGCATTGTTACTAACTTTCCTTCACCACTTTTTCGGTCGCCTAAAACGACCCCTAACACGGAACGAAGACAATTACGAAGCCAAATGCCTGATTATCAGGAAAGGGAATCATTGAATAAGTTAGCACGAAATTGGGCTATGGATACAGCGAGATATGATGTAGAGTCTGTCATGAACGTCTTCCGTCAATGGGATGAACCAACGCAAAGATACGTCTTTGAGCAGATGTGTGTTTTCCTGTGTGAGGATTTGGAAGATAATGGTCAGAAGAGCAACCAGCAAGAGTTGTGTAGTGTGCGATTTAAATTTGGGGAGGGTATGATAGTTGGTCCCGATGTTGAAAAAGCAGTTGAGATATTATTATCACATCGAAGTACGGGTGGTAATTCTGGGTCATCCTCTGACAGTGGTACGTCTAGTAGGAAAAGAGCGAGACAGTACCCCATGAGAGAGGTTCCTCCGGTTTGGAGGGAAGGTGATGCAAACGCAGTTCCACCGGTTCTGCCTCATTTCCAGCGTGTATGGGTACATGTCCCCTGGAAAAGATCCGAAGTTTTAGCACTCAAACAGACACTACCCGATCCCCGTAAAAACCCGACTGGGTATTATAAGGAGTTGTCCCAAACTGCAAGCTCATGTATAATGAATTTAGCGGATATAGACATGTTGTTTGGGAACGTTGTTCCACATCCTTTATGGAGTAAGATACGTCATACGGATCATGACCAAGAATTAGGTGACTCATGGGCGAACATTGCGACTACAGATGCTAGACAAATCGGTGGTTTCAAGCCTGAGCCGTTAATAGCTGAACTTCCTGGTAGAATTATTGCGTACATGAAGACAATTATGCCTGATGTACGTGTAAACTGGGACAAGCTATCCGCGTGCAAGCAGAAGAAAGACGAGAATGTGTCTGACTTCTTCACGAGATTTGAGGAAACTTTCACTGACCATAGTGGTCAGGATATGGCTACCGAGGGTGGCCAAAGACTGTTTGTAGACAAGTTTGTACACAATTTGCTTCCTGAATTGTGTGCTAAACTAAAAGACTCAGAGAGTGCTTGGGCTGTCTCTACGTCAGCACAGATTCTAGCAACAGCCCAGTACTATGAAAATAGGCGTAAAGACGAGTTAGACAAGGCAGACAAAAAGACGAAAGATTTGAAAACTAAAGTTCTTCTCCAACAGGCCTATCCGCCTCGTATGGCTAGCTAGCCCAATTATCAACAGAACCAGCAGTACTCTAGAGACGCGCAAGGAAACGAGCTTTCCCATCAGCGTCCTACGTATGGCCCGAATCAATGTGCGTATTGCAAAGAAGAGGGTAATTTTAAAGGTAATTGTCCGGCTCTTGCCCGACGTTTAAACGGTGTCCAAGGTGTAAGGGGAAGAGGTGTTCAGCATGCCTCTGAGGTTCTTTGAAATCTGAACCTGTGTTTAAAATATCATTATTCTGCTATGATTTTGATATCAGAGAAACGAAAATGGCAAGTTTTATATGTGTGTGTGTTTTCATCACAATACAATGATGCATGCAGGAGTTATTGGCAAATTCATTCTGAGCCCACAGGCACCCATGTTGTGAACAGCGTCCATTTTAGGTGTTGCCCTTTACATAGGCATATACATGAGCCAATGATTCTGGTAGAGCAAGTATGAAAGGACACGTACCCCTTAGCTTGAGTTCTTCCTGACTCCCATTTGACCTGAACAGGCTGAATCTGCCTACGTGATGTTGGCCTCACCAAACCAGTCCATGCCCTCTAGTCAATCTATATTAAAGATCTGAGCAACTTGTTTTGTACATTGGCCTGAGCAAGATTAGAAGGCCGAATACAGTAGCCATGCCTGTTTATGACCCATAAGCATCCCTTATCCTACATTTCTATCTTCCACACCTGGCTCTGTTTCTCTGCTTCTGGGCTTTTACAATGGGGAGGTGACTGTTTATATGATGGGGAGGAAACCAGTTCTATTGTGAGCTTCTCCGGCCTGCACAGGAAAATATGTGAAGTTTGACATATGTTCATGATGGAAGATGGGTTGGTCAGTTTGGGCAAGTAGAATGGAATTCATAATTATGGCCTGCTTTGTTATGGTACCATGGGAGCGACCTACAATGATGTGTTTCAAAGCAAGAATGTGAGCCTAGGGCCAAACTTTTTGTATAAAAAGCCTGCCTGAGAAAGCTCAGGCAGGCTCCCTCTTTCAATTGTAAAACTACGGTTGGACGACGAAGCCTCATAATTAATTATAATAAAGATGTCCTTTAATTTTACAGATTGCCTGTCAATTCCTTTGCTGCTTTATTATGCAAACTGCTGGATAGATCCCTGGTGGGGAGAGTGAGTCATTTTCTACTTTTCTTCAAATGGCGCATCCAACTGTGGGGCCTTATAATGGAGTGGTTATCTTCAGTAGTGTTTTGTCAAAGGATGGAAAAACTGCTGGGGAAGACAAGACAGAATTCTACCAAAAAGAGGTACTCTGGGCACAGGGTTTTCTGGGGGATTATTTGTCTCTGCGGCCCAGTATGTTTTTTGATTTTTCTGACTTAAAAACTCTCCTGAAGTTGCCACTCCTGACTAAGGAACTTATTTTTTTCTTGCTGTAAGTATTTTTTAACAGACTGTTAGTGCAGTGGGGAATTGACAGTTATAATTTGGACAAATATTCGTGTATATGCAAATTGCAATTTGTATAGGCAGTTAATGAAGAGATATTTTCTCCATCTGCTTTAGTTGAAGAATAAAAGTGGGTCGCTCCCAGTCCTTTTTGGTTCTGAGTCCTTAGTTATTTATTGGTCGCGGAAATGTGCCTGTTTTGATAATCCTTTTAGTTCTTGGTTTCGGTTCGGTTTCATTAGTTCTTGGTTTCAGTTCGGTTTCATAAGATTATCACTGGTTACGATAATCATTCAGTTCAGTTCGGGTATCGATACATTTGTCTGTTCTGGTAGGCCTAAGTTCTTGGTTCGAGTGGTGTTTCCCGGTTGGAGGATTCGCGTCTGATACCTCCGGTTGGAACTCCAATTTATGAGCTCTCTTTAAAGGTCTGTGAGGCTGTCCCTTTTGCAGCCTTCTGGAAATCTGTTGAAGAATTTAAAAAAAAAAAAACGAAAAAAATAGGAACAAAAACGTTTTTGTTGTAAATATGGTTTATAACTAGTATTGGTAGGTTATTTTTGAGCACAGTCTGTAGGCTGTTCCTTGTTTCTGTCCTAAGTGTTGACCTATGGGTTAAAATGTGTGTTTAAATGTCTATGTTGTTTGTGGGTTTTGTTGTAAATTGCGACGGCGCTATGTACAAGAACGGCGCTATGTACAAGAAATGGTTAGAGCGCGCTGTTTTGTGTGTCCTGAGTGTTTGACCCGCCCTTCTGTT
Source organism: Lissotriton helveticus (assembly GCF_964261635.1). Lineage (NCBI taxonomy): Eukaryota > Metazoa > Chordata > Amphibia > Caudata > Salamandridae > Lissotriton > Lissotriton helveticus. The sequence goes on along the minus strand of NC_136059.1, from coordinate 35,247,618 downwards.
TTGTGTCTGGAATGAGCTCAATGTATGTATGTGTATGGGTCACGTCCAATAGATGTAAATAAGGCTCCAAAGAAAAAAAATGAAAAAACGAAATTGCCTGTTCTTTAGACGCACGGTGTTAGATGTTCACAGCCAAGTCTTTTCAGCTGCAGTATATCTAATAAGAATGTTCATTCAGCCAGCACCTCTTTAGTTAAACACGGGTGATGGAATTTTGCAAACAGTCCTTTTTAAATAAATATGGCGCAGTAATCTCACGCATTCCCAGTTAGGCAGCTGCGCCTAAGCTTGTGTGTTAATATGTATCTAAATAATAGGCTAGGGATATAGTGAGCGTTTTACATGTAGAACAGTCACAAATAGCAATAATTAGGTTTCATTAGGAGAAAATAATTGTTAATTATGAAAAATAATTATTAAAAACAAGTGCTACAAAAATCGTTTTTTAATATTTGTGAAGCTTAACACTCATACTATGACCCCCTAGCATTAAAATGTTTGATTTAAGTTATGTTGTACCACAAAAATGACCAAACACTTCTGTGCGCAATTTCCCTTACCCTAGGCGCAAACAAGCTCATTTCTATAAGGTATAACGTAGTATTTTCAAATGTATGACTCATAAATTAGGTAGTAGACATTCTAGTAATACCCACTATGCAATAAAATTGTAGGATATTTATTTCTTAGTATCTAGAATACCAAAGTCGATTTTCAGATAAATAGACTGTTTAAATGGTTTCAGGGCCCCTTTTTAAAGTGTCTCTTTAGTAAATACATACATTTAGATCTTAATATATATGTTTGCAGGTTGTGCCTTCTTGTGATTCAGCGAGTCAATGTGTCATAGAATTACAAGAAGCTTTTATTCTAAAAAGACTAGTATGTGTGTTATTAGGTTTGGTGATTTATTCATTAAATCTAGGTTAATAATATAAGAGTAGGGAGATGAATTTTAGCGCAAAAGAAAAAAAAAAAGAGAGAGAAATTATTGTTTTAAATAGAGTGAAATATTGCAGGTGTTTAAACTTACTGGCTTTCGTCAGCTTCAGTTACCATGAGCAGGGGACTGGCAGAACCTGTATAACGTGTTCCAGCAGTAGCGGCCGAGATGTTATCTTGTAAGGCTGTCTTGTTGACATTTGTGACCTTTTAATTAGGGCCTCGCCTGTGGAATGCAGCATGACACGGTTAAACATGCATCTGATGCTAACTTCAGCTGCCTCTTTGTATTTAAATCACTGCCCCTGCCACGGTCCTGACCTGAGGTCACTTGAATAGCCTGACTTGCTCCGATAAATTTAATTCCTGCGCATGTCCATAATTTAAAAGTGTCTTCTTAAAGCGTTACAAATTTGACATTAGCTGGGATGGGGTTTTTGTTTTTAAACTAAAATGAGCAGAGGATGCAGGGCACATGTACAGCAAATGATGATTGCATTTTAGCCAAAGAATAAATAATAGCTCCAGCATGTTCCCACAAAACGCTTCTTGTTCGGTAAATTATGTCATCAACACATTTATCTCAAATTAGAAATACGGCAGGGCTGACACAACATTGCATCCCGCTAATAATAATAAAAGGAACACTATTTAATTGTAAAACTGCAGCCTCATTTGTCAGTACCCTGAAGGATTGTAGAGCCCACACGTGGTTTGCATAGCTCACAGTTGCTTTCAAAATGCTGCACACAAGCGCTTTATATGAGATGTAGTTGATTGTATATGATTTAAATCTGTAACCTTCATTCATTGCAGGCTGGCTTGTTCTCATTTGCCGCATTCACATTACATCTGCGTTAAAAGCGCACATCTGAGATAATAAACAAATAGGAAAGGTATTCCTCATGCAAAATTGTAGCACCTGCACTTCATGTCTTACAAATTAAGCACTGTGTAAAATGAGGGAACATGATTTAAAAAGGGCAAATGCAAAAGTGATTTCTTTAAAAAAAATATCAAACATTCTGCTAAATGATCTGTAGAACTGGTATATGTGTGTCTCCATGCTAGGAACTAATGATTTTTTTTAGTTAAGTTTATTTGACAAAAAGAAAAACGAAGTGTTACAGTGAGTTTTAGATAGGCAATAAGTAGAAGCCCTTCCCCAAAATTCTGCAACTTAAAGGCCTTAGGCCTGAGTGAGAATGGGCGTTTTTGCAAGGTGCATGGACAAAAAGTTACAGGTAAATAATGAAAAGTTTTTGTATGTCACATTGTGTCATGTTTGATAAAAAGGGTTATAATTGATGTTTTATTATAAGAAATGTGTGTGTTGTGTATCTTTTCTGCTTCTTCCTACAGATAATTCATGGATTAATTCACAAGACACGTGAGTTGGCTGGTTGAAGAGAAATGTTTTTTTTGCGTAATTTCTTTAAGAAACAAATGTGTGTTTATGTTTCATTTATACATTTGGTCCACTGAAACGCGTTATTTGACGCAGCGACATAATATTTTTACAGCAGAGTATCAATTACCTGATGCCCTGCTGTCAAAAGTAGGGTATAGGATTTTAGACTTGACAATTGAGATTGGGCTGCAGGTTTATAGTATACAGTACATGTGCCATGGTATTATGCATGACCGTTTATTCATATATGCTGTTTGTTTGTCTGGGCTGTTTTTTTCCTTGTGCTTGATATACAGCAAGTATATCTTATGGCTTGAGATGGCTCGATATGTGTATTTTTTTTTATCCCCTGTGTTAGGAACACATATGACGATATGTGTTATTTCACAATAAATTGGATGAATATTGTATTAAGATAAATTTCACAGATATGGACCTCATACTGTGAGCGAGTAAGGCAGCAGTTTTTCCAGTGCATGCCTAAATTTGGCTGTAATGATATTTAAGAAAACTAAAATGATATACTGGATCAAAGTGTGCCACCCGTTGTTAGTCACTTACTGCCCTTTTCCCTTAAGGACAGGCAGCTCTGCATTTATGTATCCTTGATTGGGCCTAAGGATGGAATTATAGATCCGTGACTAAAGGTGGCCTAATTTCGATATCGCATTTTTTGATCGCATTTTTTTTGATTAGCCTATGGATTCATTTTTTTCTTTCCCTGAAGAGACAACTGAACATTAGTTAGAATTACCGTGTAGGGTATAGATTGTCAGCGGTAGAGTTAAATTTCTGTAACATTGGTCTTTCATGTATCCCCGTGCTCTTGGTGCTGTGTCACATGCCTTAGGCCACCCAAGCAAACTCTTGTCCTTCCTATAGATTTTTCTTTTTGCTTCTTACCTGACCAATGTTGCATCATGTTTAGTTATTGAAGATTTTAGTTGTGTTCTACTTCCATTTTCCCTTCTCCATCTTCCTTTCACCAGTCAGCCCATTTATTATTATGGGTGTATTGTTCATGTTCACACTTCTAGACTGCAGTGATGTATTAGAAACCCCCCTTATGCCACATACATTCCCTTTTGATTGATCAGACTAGTTTTCAAGAATTTTCTTTAGGCCCACTTCAAATGTCTTTTCAGACTGACTGTCAGGATAGTGATAGCCTGGTTAATTGACCCAATACAAGTTTTCCATCTCAATAGGAGATATCTCAAGTTTACATTCTTTTTAGTACGACATATTTTTAATGTCTATTTTTAATTTTTCAGTTCTCTTCTGTTTCTGCTGTTTCAATTTTTTTAATTAGATGTGTTCTAATCATGCAAATACCAGGACTTTCTAGTGTTTGTTCTTTGTCTTCACATTTGATTGCATAGTGCACTTAATGCACATTTTTAAGGGACTTTTCTTCATGTCCTTGATAATCTGAATCATGTTATTTTTCTATTCGAGATGTTCTAGATAAGGAATTTAGGAACACCTAGGCTTAGTCATTGAGGGAACACATGTATTTACCCCATTAGACAATGCCACTGTGTGAGGAAATTCATTTGGATAGAATTCCTGTGTAGCTATAGATGACAGAGAATAATGAAAAGAACATAAATGAAGATTCTAAAGATACTGTTTTGCCCTTTTGCCTTTGCTCTTGTATTTTATGCCAATGGCACATTGTCACTCCCTTGCAGAATTACAGGCCACATGCTTACCAGTCCCCTTGTTAAAACACATGAACTGCTTCTTGTGCTTGATTTGGAGGAAACTAACAATTGTGTTACATTCCCTGCATCACTAGGCTCTGCTAGACCTTCCAGAGTTAAAGGAAGAGTGATTCCCTGTAGACCTGTGATCAACACTAAGCTCACTCCCCATCAGTGACCGCTCTGAGATGAATAGATTTCCTGGCTCTACAATTCGTGCAACAAGAAAGTCGCGAAGCTTAACAGCGATCATCAGCGCGACATCAGTGGTACCTCCAAAGCAAGGCATTTGATTTGCGAAAGGCGTTGCAGAAGAAAGGAGGAGCTGATTCTTTTATTTGTTGTTTGGGCTCTGTACCTGTTATGTGCTGGAAACCTCTGTCAGTGTACATTCCCTTGAGCCCTTGGCCCGAGTTTTGGCCACATTCACACCTCATTTGCTTTGCACCAGTGGAACGACAGTACACCCAAGCATCCACGTTTGGAAAAAGGCACTACATTTTGGTGCCCATGAGAGAGCAGCTTGAGCGTCCTCTGACACTAAATGATGAGTGTTGGAGTCTGAAGATGCTGCTGATCTTGCTAAGTAGTGCTTGGATCTGCACGAGATGCTTTGTGCCCTTGATCAATGAACAGCACATCATTTGTAGCGTCTGCCACAAAGAACAGACACTGGTGCATTGTTTTGAGACATTGAGACTTTCGAGTGAGCTGTGAGTGTTTTGCCCGGAGAGCACTCCAACTAAACAGTATTGTTTTCTCATGAAAAGCCTGACTTGAAGAGGCCCAACGCGAAGAAAACACTGGAAGCGGATTTGATGGATAATAGAAGCCTGCCAGGAGAGGCTTTGACGGACTTTGGGTATTTTCTGTGAGCTTGTATAGACTTGAAGTTTGGAAACTAATTTTTGCTGCTTTTCTGGCATTGTTTTAAAGTACTATTCTGTTTAGTAGAAGCAGAATAAAGTCCACTCTCTGTGGAACAGTATCCCTTTTCATCTGAGAGCATTGATCAGGAACACCATTGTTTCGCTTAAACATATAATGAATTACTGAAATGCATAGGAAGCTATATAAAATGTTATTAGATAATTCTAGGATTTGCTTTCTGTTTAGGATTGTGCAAGTATTTTGCATTTGACTTTTGTTTTTATTTTTCTCTTGCTTTTTCTGAAATTGTATTATGGTTTTTTTTGTTAAATTTTTGATTGGTTGCCATTTGCCAGTTGCAGGGTCACGTAGGAGTACAAACGGTTCAGTTTGTGACCTGAGTAGTGGCAGTAGGCCTGCAGGACTTGCAGTGTCCCTATGACCTGCTAATAATCACAGCTGAAGTACTCTACCAAGATTGCGTGAGCGACATTAGAAAATGGAGATTGTATTGAGGAATGACGATAAAAAGCAAGAGATGAAAAACAGACATTATAGAATATTGTTCTCTAAGTGCGGTATAGCTCTATCTATTTTAATACTTTTATGTATTTTATTGGCTACTATATTTTGGTTTGTTTCTTCTACACAATTGACGTCTGCACCCACCTCCCACACCTATGTCTTTCTTCTACTTCTTTGCATCTTTCCAGATGTTACCCGAACACGGATAGTTAGGAGATCAGAGTTTACTGATAATTCCTTTTGTATCGTTTTCATCAACACCAGTTAGTAGTTGGACATCACTTATTGTTGGGTATGTGGCCTTGTACCACATACTACAGATAGAGGCACTCCCTATTTTTGTCCTGCCATATATGGCCTTTGTTCTACCGTGTGTGTAGGGAGACCTGTCCCGAGAGAGAGACGCTAGGTAATAGGATTATGCTTCAGTAACATCTTGAGGATTTTTATAAAATATAGATCTGGACCCAGACTAGCGTGAGTATAGGTTATTGCCTATGTAAGGGCAAAAGGGGCATCTGAGGTTCTTTGAAATCTGAACCTGTGTTTAAAATATCATTATTCTGCTATGATTTTGATATCAGAGAAACGAAAATGGCAAGTTTTATATGTGTGTGTGTTTTCATCACAATACAATGATGCATGCAGGAGTTATTGGCAAATTCATTCTGAGCCCACAGGCACCCATGTTGTGAACAGCGTCCATTTTAGGTGTTGCCCTTTACATAGGCATATACATGAGCCAATGATTCTGGTAGAGCAAGTATGAAAGGACACGTACCCCTTAGCTTGAGTTCTTCCTGACTCCCATTTGACCTGAACAGGCTGAATCTGCCTACGTGATGTTGGCCTCACCAAACCAGTCCATGCCCTCTAGTCAATCTATATTAAAGATCTGAGCAACTTGTTTTGTACATTGGCCTGAGCAAGATTAGAAGGCCGAATACAGTAGCCATGCCTGTTTATGACCCATAAGCATCCCTTATCCTACATTTCTATCTTCCACACCTGGCTCTGTTTCTCTGCTTCTGGGCTTTTACAATGGGGAGGTGACTGTTTATATGATGGGGAGGAAACCAGTTCTATTGTGAGCTTCTCCGGCCTGCACAGGAAAATATGTGAAGTTTGACATATGTTCATGATGGAAGATGGGTTGGTCAGTTTGGGCAAGTAGAATGGAATTCATAATTATAGCCTGCTTTGTTATGGTACCATGGGAGCGACCTACAATGATGTGTTTCAAAGCAAGAATGTGAGCCTAGGGCCAAACTTTTTGTATAAAAAGCCTGCCTGAGAAAGCTCAGGCAGGCTCCCTCTTTCAATTGTAAAACTACGGTTGGACGACGAAGCCTCATAATTAATTATAATAAAGATGTCTTTTAATTTTACAGATTGGCTGTCAATTCCTTTGCTGCTTTATTATGCAAACTTCTGGATAGATCCCTGGTGGGGAGAGTGAGTCATTTTCGACTTTTCCTCACCTCTAGAGGTAGAGGCCGTGGAAATTTCACTCAGAATATAACTTCTTTTCCGCCTCAGAAATCCATGAATAGCTTTGATCAACAGAGTAATTCATCGTCCAAGTCAGCTCAGTACTATGCTGACGACTATTACACCGAACACGACAATGAGGGTAACGATCGCTAGGACAGCCATGGACGAAGAGAGGGAGTTGTTTCAGTTCCAGTAGATCAGGATGGACCTTATGTCGAGGTAATTACCTCAGGAGTGTCAGAGCCATTTCTGCTGGATACTGGTGCTACAAAAAGTTCTATTATGCACTCAAAACTTCCTGGCGCACCTTTGTCTGGCGAAATGAATGTCTCAGTAGGCTTCTCTGGCACCCCTGTTAGAAACCCGATCTCTAGTCCTGTTTCCCTTTCTGTTGGCCCCTGTGAATTAGAAGCACCCCTCATTCTTACAACAGGTTGCGGTGAAAATTTGTTAGGATTGGATTTGCTAAAAAGGTTGTACGCGACTTTGTACTGTTCTCCCTCGGGAGTACAGCTTACTTTAGGGAAGAAAGTAATTTCTCCAATGTACTTGTCAAAAGAAGGTATCCCAACCGAATTGTCATCACTTCCGGATATACTGTGGGCTAATGGTTCCAACGATGTAGGTCGTTTAGAGATAGCACCGTATGTCATAACTCTGAAAGCAAACGCCAGATTGCCACGTATTCCCCAATACAAAATATCTAACGAATGCGAGAAGGCATTGCTAACGATCATTTATGATTTGATCGATAAAGATGTTATCGAAGAAACGACAGGGAACGTTTGTAACAGTCCAGTTTTACCGGTCTTAAAACGTACTGATCCTTCACGACCACCTGTATACAGGTTCGTGATCGACCTCAGAGAAGTGAATAAGGTAGTTATACCGCAGTTTCCAGTCGTCCCGACATTACTGCTTTATTGACAATGGTTCCAGCTTCAGCAGCTTGGTTCTCGGTGATTGACCTGAAGAACGCTTTCTTCAGCGTCCCGATCGCCGAAGAGAGTAGAGACCTTTTCGGCTTCAATTTAGGAGGACGAAGCTTCCGCTTCAAAAGCGCTCCTCAAGGCTACTGCGAAAGCCCATCAATATTCAGTCAGGCTCTGAAAACACAACTAGACACAATTGTACTGCCTGATGGGTCAACATTGATTCAGTACGTAGACGATCTACTGATCGCTGCAGACACTGAAGAGATTTGCAAGGAAGCTACGTTGTCGCTATTACGTCACCTATGTGACATGAAGCACAAAGTCTCCCTTTCAAAACTGCAATTTTGTCGACAAGAAGTAACCTACCTAGGTCACATCTTATCGAAGGAGGGAAGGAGACTGACACCAGAAAGAATACAGGCAATCACAGAACTAAGTACCCCAAGGACACAGAGAGGTGTTCGAGCCTTTTTGGGCATTACATTGTACTGTAGACAATGGATACCGAATTTCTCACTACTAGCCAAGCCCTTACTGTCACTACTCCGCAAAGACACGCCTAATCCTATGCCTTGGTCTGAAGATTGTCAGACGAGTTTCCACGAGTTGCGCGATGCATTGTGTTCGGCTCCTGTGTTGGGAAACCCCAACTACAGTAAGCCTTTTACATTGTATGTCCACGAAAAAGAAGGTTGTGCATTATCAGTCTTAACGCAACTCTTTGGGGACAAACAGCACCCATGCGCGTATTTTTCGGCAACTCTGGATCCAGTGGTTAAGGCACTGCCAAGTTGTCTAAGAGCAACAGCCGCAGCAGCTGTCTGCATTCGACAGTCTGCTGGATTAGTCATGAATAACACTTTGATCGTTATGGTTCCGCATGCAGTAGACATTTTGCTAAATAGGACAAAGACACAACACCTTACTAGCGCTCGACTATCCAGTTACGAACTTACCCTGCTAGCAAGTCACATCCATATAAAGAGGTGTGATACACTCAACCCCGCTACGTTATTACCCATCCCGACAGAGACAGAGAAGATTGACAAACATGACTGCTGTTTCAGGACCGAGGAAGAGACAAAAGGGAGAGTAGACTTACAAGACACTCCCCTTCCCGAATGCAATGATACTCTATGGGTTGATGGTTCATGTTTCAAGTTGCCGAATGGTGATACGACTACAGCATATGCCGTAACGACGTTACACACCATTGTAGAGACTGCACGCATTTCCCACAGTTCTGCACAAGCTGCAGAGTTGATAGCGCTTACTAGAGCATGTGTGCTGGCGAAAGGAAAGCGAGTGAATGTGTACACTGACAGCCAATATGCCTTTGGTGTGGCTCACAGTTTTGGGAGATTATGGCGTGAACGTGGGTTCCTTACGTCCCATGGTGCAAAGATACAACATGGCCAGCTAGTCAATGAGCTCCTTGAGTCACTCACCTTGCCCCTACAAGTCGCCATTATAAAATGCAGTGCACACAAAAAGATTCAGGATGATGTTGGCCGTGGGAATGCATTGGCAGATGAGGTTGCGAAATAAACTGCAAGGAACACAATGAGTCGGATGTATGTCATGGGTCCCGCTAGATGGATTGCTGATGTGGGAATGTGTGAGGACACCATTGAAAGCGTAAAATCGATACAAGCCGAGGCCACTGAGAACGAGATGAATGAATGGAGAGAAAGCACAGGTAGATTGGATGCGAATGGTTGTTGGGTCGAATTATCGGAACACCAGCGATGGCTATTACCTAATGCATACGTACTTGCAGTAGTAACGATGGCTCACGGAATGGCACACATCAGTTCCAGAGGAATATGTAAACTATTGGCCCCAGTATGGCAGAATAGCAATATCCCAAAATGTGCAAAGAATGTGGTCGAAAAGTGTATGGTATGTTTGAAGTACAATCCCGGTAGGGGAACCCCAACTCCAGCTGGTCATTTTGCGCCTCCAACGTACCCGTTCGAGGTTTTGCAGCTTGATTTCATCCACATGGAGAGGTGCAACAATCTGAAATACGTTCTCGTTGTTGTTTGCGCCTTTTCAAGGTGGGTGGAAGCTTACCCCCTTAAGGACAACACCGCCTTATCAACTGCCAACGCCCTTGTCAAAGAGTTCTTCCCTAGGTTCGGTATGCCTAGAATCGTCTGGAGTGATAACGGAAGTGAATTCGTAGGATGCGTGATGAAGAGAGTGTGTGAGTGTTTAGGCATACACCAGAAATTTCACTCTGCCAATCACCCCCAATCAGCTGGATTAGTAGAGTGCTACAATGGCACTCTAAAACTCAAACTAGCCAAGATCCAAGCCAGTACAGGTCTTAAATGGCCTGACGCCCTGCCTCTAGCACTTTTGTCAACCCGGACGACTGTCCACTCCAGGTTAGGACTTAGCCCCCATGAGATTGTGTTTGGCCGCCCAGCCAACGTCTGGGGCGTGCCAAGACCCAAGAAACTAAGCGAGATAGAACACCCCGTACTGCTTGACTATTTGTGCGAATTGACAACTAAATTGCGTGTTTTACACCAACAGGTTCACAGTTCTTCTCCACCAGCCTCTGACGATCCAGGTCACCTCATCGAACCCGGTTCGTGGGTTTTGTTGCGGAATTTTCAGCGCACCAACAACGAACAACCGAGGTGGACCGGACCGCACCTAGTACTACTTTCAACAAGATCTGCTGTGCGAGTGGAAGGCAAGAAGAACTGGGTACATGGGACCCACTGCAAACGGGTCCCTCTACCCCTTCCATACGACCGGTGGGTCAACAAAGGACTTGCCGACTGAGACAGAATCCGTACCTCGCTTCATCCCTTTCAGCGATGCCCGTTTGAAAGAAACTAGTACCGAAAAGGAGAGTGATCATATTTTGCAAGGACTTGTGTCACCATCTATGCAATTGGACACTACTGAACCTGAAACGCTGTTTGAAGATCACACCGTACCTGGGAAACGACGATACAACCTGCGGTCTAGACAAAAGAACTAATAAAAGTTTGATCTAATGTAAATTCCTTTTTCCCCTAAGAACTATTTTTGGATTTTCAGCTCTCTCGTCCCAAGGGAACTAGCTCATTTTTGATTTTTCGAACCGCCATCCGGTTCTGCTGCTAGGGTCGCGGTTGAAGTCTGGGGAGTTCAACTGGGAAGTTCTAGGTCCACGGTTCTGATTGGTCCACGGGAGTTACCCCGGACTGAGCAGAGCGCGCTCCCTGGGAGAATCAATCAACCACCGCGGGCAGCAACTAGAGGATGGAGTTTCCAAGGGTAGAGAGACCTGTCAGGCTTACGAACTTCAGAAAACAGTTATGCACGATACTGTCCAGAAGAAGATTCCTGATACTATGTGTTTTAATGTTATGTAGCATACTTGTGTTTTTTACTAGTTATACACTATTCGTTTTTAAAGTTACCTTTTCGAATGACACCCAGCCACCACCTCCTCCCACTATTTCTCCACACTACTTTCACCCTTTACCTGAACACGAATCTGCCCGAAGACTCGAATTTGCAAACAACTCTTTCATTCAGCTTCTACACCAACACCAGTCCATAATGAACACGTCAAACTGTTGGATATGCGGACTTATGCCACACACAACCGATAAGGGGATCCCATACTTCATTTTGCCATTCAGCTACTATGGTTCTCTGTGGGCTTTCCAGACCATGTTCTTATTCGCCCTAGAACCATACCCTACCCGTTCCGCTGCGAGCGATTCCAGTAACAAGGCACTGATTGCAGGGATAAGAAACATGAGTAGGGATATCGACACATATCTGACAATGCACAAAGATGAACTGAGTCCCTACACCCGTTGGAATGTGACTAAACATGGGGTTTACCTGGTCAAGAGCCAGGCAGCACAGAAATCTCGCCCAGTTTGGATAGTGCCCCACCGAGGTCACTTATGCTTACAGGGTATTGGTAGGAACCCCACAGCACAGTTAGGAAAGAGCATTTGCACGGAAACATATGTATTTGCTTCCCGAACTTCCCCTATACTCTTGGCAGCCAAAGGCACGTATTTCGTTTGCCACGACCAAGCCTACACATGGTTGCCCCCTGATTTCTCAGGTACATGTTTTATTTCATTTCTGCTGCCTCCTACCTACACGGCCCGAGCAGATTACCATCGGACAAGGACAGCTAGAGGTGTCGTGAGTAAAGACGACACCGCGGGTCAGGAATTCGCTGACTTCGCAAAGGGTTTTCTGCCATTTTGGGGGCCTATGGTGAACAGCAGGAATATTCGCCAGTTAGCACGGATAGTTGAATCCGCCGTGATTACTACGGCCGGAGCCCTTGGCAATTTGACAACAGAGCTTCAGTCGGATCGACTTATGACCCTTCAGAACCGAATTGCCTTAGACATCATACTCGCCGATCGTGGTGATGTGTGTAGAGTCATCCAATCCAGTTGCTGCATATTCATCCCTGATAACGCACCGACAGTATACCAGGCCATCTCCAAACTGCACGAAATATCTGGTTCCCTTCACATTGAGAAAGGGGATTGGTCCCTGCTGGGGTGGTTCTGGGAACTGATCACTGCCTGGGGATGGAAAACTTTGATTTTCATTGGGATGCTCTTGGCACTTCTGTTCATGTTTTGCTTGTGTATACAGTGCGCTCCTGCACTATGTGGCCTCTGCGCTACCTCGTGTGTACGGAAGCCTGTGTCGCAGGATGAGCTGAGTAACAGAATGATGCTACAGCAACATCTCCACGAACTTTCTTCATACCGATTTGGACTCAGAGTAGCATGAGTTATTGCCTTATATGAGGGCAAAAGGAGGGTCTGTGGTACTCAAAATCCGGACCCTGTTGTTCTCCCGATATCGAGGTCCAATACCCGTGTCACGAAACCTCAACGTACCGAGACGATTTTGGTGTCTACGACCCGATAATGATTAGGACATCCTTCCTATGTATTTGCGTTACAATCGAGGGTTGCCAACACCCCTAAATCACAGTTTCCGTCCAATCCCTTAAACTCTATTTTGTGAACGGCATCCATCTTGCAGCTTGCCCTCATGATAAGTCAATTAAAGGTCGAGCTTGATCCAAATAGACACGTCCACCTTTCGTGACTTTCCCCTGACCTGTCCCAACTGACTCCACTGTCTTCGGCCAAACCTGTTTAGGCAGCTCCTCGCCCAGTGGCCGAATGCGATAGCATCTACGCATAACATTCCATGAACCATTCACTACATACAGACCATGCTTTTTGCAAACATGCACCTGTCCACGTTCCTTGTTTATGGCCAGGTTTATGACTGGGTTACACCTTTCTTTATTGAGGTTTCATCGATATCTGATGGGAGTTCCAGGCCTAACTGGGTAATCTATCAACGAACTGGACATCTAAAATATGGGCTTGCTTACATGACTTCGCTCTTTGTATTATTGTAGAAATATGTATATTGCCATACCATAAACTCAAGAATTCTTGCTTGAAGCCATGTATCTTGTATATAAGGAGAAGGCTGGTTCTGTAAAAACGAACAGTCTCCCAAGAACCTACTCTCCGTGTGGTGTACTTTTGGGACACGTGTTACTTGGTAGCTACCAATAAAACTTGATCTTTGACTGCGACTAGAAGACTCCGTGTTTCTGTGGTCCGGAACAAGGGAGAACTCAGAGGTCTTCGGGTGTTATCCCCTGACACCAGCGGGTTCCTAAAAACCCGTTACCTCAATGGCTGTATTCTCTTTGGTGGGGTAAACCTCAATATATTTACTGAATGCGCAAATCACTACTAACACATACTTTGGGTTGTTCACACGTTCCATTTCGATGAAATCTATTTGGAGAACCTCAAAAGGGAAGGAAGGCGGGGCAAAGTTACCAGCAGGTGTAGAAGTACCTTTCCCAAGGTTGTGCTTCAGACAAATAATGCAATGTTTGACCAGGTGTGTGTCCACCTTAGCGATATTATCATTCTGCCATACTGGGTCTAGTAGTTTGCATATTCCCTTTGCACTAATATGCGCTGGACCATGGGCCATAGTGACAACAGGGAGTATAAATGCATTGGGGAGCAACCATCGCTGTTTCCCAGACAAGTCAGTCCAACCACAATCCTTGTCCAAACGACCTGTTCTCTCATCCCACATGGCCAATTCATCCACAGTCGCATCAGCCTGAATTTCCCTGACATTTTCCAATGTATCTTTAAACATTCCATTGTCTGGGACCCACCTAGCAGGACCTGGCACCAACATCTTTTTCATCTTCGATCGAGCTGTCTCCTTGGCTGTCTGGTCTGCAAAGGCATTTCCCCTCCCAACATCTTTTGTATTGGCTTTATGAACGCTGCATTTCACTATTGATAATTTATTGGGAAGTGTCAATGTGGACAGCAGTCTATGTATCAATGTGCCATTCCGTATCCGCTGTCTGTGCGAGGTCAAGAACCCACTCTCCGCCCAGAGGCGCCAAAAATTATGGGCCATCCCACAGTCGTACTGGCTGTCGGTGTAGATATTAACAGCCAGTCCCTCACTCAACTCGGAAGCCCTGAGGAGGGCAACCAACTGTGCAGCTTGGGCCGATTGGTGTGGGATACGGGATGTCTCAACTACAGCGTATAACGTTGTGATTGCATATGCTGCAGTGGTGGTGTCATCTGGTAATTTGAAACAAGAGCCATCAACATATAGTTCCCTTGGGGTACAGTTAAGGGAACAACAGTCAAGTCTACTCATCTCTTCGTCTCTTCCTCTGTCCGAAACAAACAATCATGGACATCATTGTCCTTTTCTTCTAAAGGGAGGGGTAGTAACGTGGCTGGATTCAGAGTAGCACATCTTTTGATGGTAACGTGCGGAGAAAGCAAGGTCAATTCGTAGCCAGTCAGATGTGCACTAGTAAGGTGCTGCTTCTTAGTCTTGTTTAATAACGTGTCCACAGCATGAAGTACCATTACTGTGAGATCAGTATCAAGGATGAGCCCTGCAAATTGTCTGATAGAAATCGCCACCGCCGCGGCAGCTTTATGACTGCTCGGTAGTGCTCTGGCGACATTATCAAGCATGGCAGAGAACTATTCAGAAAAGGGGGTGGTAATGGACAGAGCATCTGAATTAAACAGAACACTCATACCCAGTCAAAAGATCAGGGCTTGATCCATCACCGTTTTTTAGCTCACTACACCCTCCCAGTTCAGAACCTGGCTATATGCAAATTAGTCTGTGTCTGTCCCTGGCCCAGTGCATCATGGAAACAGGGCAGACCAAACTACCAAGCCAATTCTTTACTGGAAAGGAAACAAGCTTCCGGGGACCGGTTTCTGGCATTGCAGCCGTCTTCGGCCCGGCTTGCTTGAATCCTGATGGTGCAGTGAGCAAGGGACTCATGTCTGAGCATACCCTGCCACTCCTATAGTGGCCAAAACGATTCAGGAAAGGGGGTGGTAATGGACAGAGCATCTGAATTAAACAGAACACTCATACCCAGTCAAAAGATCAGGGCTTGATCCATCACCGTTTTTTAGCTCACTACACCATCCCAGTTCAGAACCTGGCTATATGCAAATTAGTCTGTCCCTGGCCCAGTGCATCATGGGAACAGGGCAGACCAAACTACCAAGCCAATTCTTTACTGGAAAGGAAACAAGCTTCCGGGGACCGGTTTCTGGCATTGCAGCCGTCTTCGGCCCGGCTTGCTTGAATCCTGATTGTGCAGTGAGCAAGGGACTCATGTCTGAGCATACCCTGCCACTCCTATAGTGGCCAAAACGATTCAGAAAAGGGGGTGGTAATGGACAGAGCATCTGAATTAAACAGAACACTCATACCCAGTCAAAAGATCAGGGCTTGATCCATCACCGTTTTTTAGCTCACTACACCATCCCAGTTCAGAACCTGGCTATATGCAAATTAGTCTGTCCCTGGCCCAGTGCATCATGGGAACAGGGCAGACCAAACTACCAAGCCAATTCTTTACTGGAAAGGAAACAAGCTTCCGGGGACCGGTTTCTGGCATTGCAGCCGTCTTCGGCCTGGCTTGCTTGAATCCTGATGGTGCAGTGAGCAAGGGACTCATGTCTGAGCATACCCTGCCACTCCTATAGTGGCCAAAACGATTCAGAAAAGGGGGTGGTAATGGACAGAGCATCTGAATTAAACAGAACACTCATACCCAGTCAAAAGATCAGGGCTTGATCCATCACCGTTTTTTAGCTCACTACACCATCCCAGTTCAGAACCTGGCTATATGCAAATTAGTCTGTCCCTGGCCCAGTGCATCATGGAAACAGGGCAGACCAAACTACCAAGCCAATTCTTTACTGGAAAGGAAACAAGCTTCCGGGGACCGGTTTCTGGCATTGCAGCCATCTTCGGCCCGGCTTGCTTGAATCCTGATGGTGCAGTGAGCAAGGGACTCATGTCTGAGCATACCCTGCCACTCCTATAGTGGCCAAAACGATTCAGAAAAGGGGGTGGTAATGGACAGAGCATCTGAATTAAACAGAACACTAATACACAGTCAAAAGATCAGGGCTTGATCCATCACCGTTTTTTAGCTCACTACACCATCCCAGTTCAGAACCTGGCTATATGCAAATTAGTCTGTCCCTGGCCCAGTGCATCATGGGAACAGGGCAGACCAAACTACCAAGCCAATTCTTTACTGGAAAGGAAACAAGCTTCCGGGGACCGGTTTCTGGCATGCCAGCCGTCTTCGGCCCGGCTTGCTTGAATCCTGATGGTGCAGTGAGCAAGGGACTCATGTCTGAGCATACCCTGCCACTCCTATAGTGGCCAAAACGATTCAGAAAAGGGGGTGGTAATGGACAGAGCATCTGAATTAAACAGAACACTCATACCCAGTCAAAAGATCAGGGCTTGATCCATCACCGTTTTTTAGCTCACTACACCATCCCAGTTCAGAACCTGGCTATATGCAAATTAGTCTGTCCCTGGCCCAGTGCATCATGGGAACAGGGCAGACCAAACTACCAAGCCAATTCTTTACTGGAAAGGAAACAAGCTTCCGGGGACCGGTTTCTGGCATTGCAGCCGTCTTCGGCCCGGCTTGCTTGAATCCTGATGGTGCAGTGAGCAAGGGACTCATGTCTGAGCATACCCTGCCACTCCTATAGTGGCCAAAACGATTCAGAAAAGGGGGTGGTAATGGACAGAGCATCTGAATTAAACAGAACACTCATACCCAGTCAAAAGATCAGGGCTTGATCCATCACCGTTTTTTAGCTCACTACACCATCCCAGTTCAGAACCTGGCTATATGCAAATTAGTCTGTCCCTGGCCCAGTGCATCATGGGAACAGGGCAGACCAAACTACCAAGCCAATTCTTTACTGGAAAGGAAACAAGCTTCCGGGGACCGGTTTCTGGCATTGCAGCCGTCTTCGGCCCGGCTTGCTTGAATCCTGATGGTGCAGTGAGCAAGGGACTCATGTCTGAGCAAACCCTGCCACTCCTATAGTGGCCAAAACGATTCAGAAAAGGGGGTGGTAATGGACAGAGCATCTGAATTAAACAGAACACTCATACCCAGTCAAAAGATCAGGGCTTGATCCATCACCGTTTTTTAGCTCACTACACCATCCCAGTTCAGAACCTGGCTATATGCAAATTAGTCTGTCCCTGGCCCAGTGCATCATGGGAACAGGGCAGACCAAACTACCAAGCCAATTCTTTACTGGAAAGGAAACAAGCTTCCGGGGACCGGTTTCTGGCATTGCAGCCGTCTTCGGCCCGGCTTGCTTGAATCCTGATGGTGCAGTGAGCAAGGGACTCATGTCTGAAACCGGTCCCCGGTAGCTTGTTTCCTTCCCAGTATAAGAATTGGCTTGGTAGTTTGGTTTGCCCTGTTCCCATCATGCACTGGGACAGGAACAGACTAATTTGCATATAGCCAAGTTCTGAGCTGGGATGGTGCAGTGAGCTAAAAAACGGTGATGGATCAAGCCCTGATCTTTGGACTGGGTAAGAGTGGTCTGCTTAATTCAGGCACTCTGTTCATCACCACCCCCTTTTCTGAATCATTTTGTCCACCATAAGCATGGAAGGGTATACTCAGATGTGAGTCCCTTGCTCATTGCACCATCAGGATTCAAGCAAGCCGGGCCGACGAGGCTGAAATGCCAGAAACCGGTCCCCGGTAGCTTGTTTCCTTCCCAGTATAAGAATTGGGTTGGTAGTTTGGTTTGCCCTGTTCCCATCATGCACTGGGACAGGAACAGACTAATTTGCATATAGCCAAGTTCTGAGCTGGGATGGTGCAGTGAGCTAAAAAACGGTGATGGATCAAGCCCTGATCTTTGGACTGGGTAAGAGTGGTCTGCTTAATTCAGGCACTCTGTTCATCACCACCCCCTTTTCTGAATCATTTTGTCCACCATAAGCGTGGAAGGGTATACTCAGATGTGAGTCCCTTGCTCATTGCACCATCAGGATTCAAGCAAGCCGGGCCGACGAGGCTGAAATGCCAGAAACCGGTCCCCGGTAGCTTGTTTCCTTCCCAGTATAAGAATTGGCTTGGTAGTTTGGTTTGCCCTGTTCCCATCATGCACTGGGACAGGAACAGACTAATTTGCATATAGCCAAGTTCTGAGCTGGGATGGTGCAGTGAGCTAAAAAACGGTGATGGATCAAGCCCTGATCTTTGGACTGGGTAAGAGTGGTCTGCTTAATTCAGGCACTCTGTTCATCACCACCCCCTTTTCTGAATCATTTTGTCCACCATAAGCGTGGAAGGGTATACTCAGATGTGAGTCCCTTGCTCATTGCACCATCAGGATTCAAGCAAGCCGGGCCGACGAGGCTGAAATGCCAGAAACCGGTCCCCGGTAGCTTGTTTCCTTCCCAGTATAAGAATTGGCTTGGTAGTTTGGTTTGCCCTGTTCCCATCATGCAATGGGACAGGAACAGACTAATTTGCATATAGCCAAGTTCTGAGCTGGGATGGTGCAGTGAGCTAAAAAACGGTGATGGATCAAGCCCTGATCTTTGGACTGGGTAAGAGTGGTCTGCTTAATTCAGGCACTCTGTTCATCACAACCCCCTTTTCTGAATCATTTTGTCCACCATAAGCGTGGAAGGGTATACTCAGATGTGAGTCCCTTGCTCATTGCACCATCAGGATTCAAGCAAGCCGGGCCGACGAGGCTGAAATGCCAGAAACCGGTCCCCGGTAGCTTGTTTCCTTCCCAGTATAAGAATTGGCTTGGTAGTTTGGTTTGCCCTGTTCCCATCATGCACTGGGACAGGAACAGACTAATTTGCATATAGCCAAGTTCTGAGCTGGGATGGTGCAGTGAGCTAAAAAACGGTGATGGATCAAGCCCTGATCTTTGTACTGGGTAAGAGTGGTCTGCTTAATTCAGGCACTCTATTCATCACCACCCCCTTTTCTGAATCATGGCAGAGAACTAGGCGCAGACACTCTGCTTACCACCGAACTCCTGTGTTATAACAGAAAGTGTGCAACCGTCCGCCTCATGCACGCAGAGCACAAAAGGCTTATGGTAATCAGGAGTACAAAGCACAGGAGCAGAGCAAAACGCAACCTTTAATTGCTCAAAAGCTTGCTGGCATGCACGTGTCCAAGGAAAGGGTTCATGCATATCTTTAGTGGTCAGGTAAAAAAGGGGTTTTGTTAGTCAGGAGTAGTTAGGGATCCAGTGCCGACAATATGAAGTTATCCCAATAAATGTGCACTTCGCGTTGGGTCTTAGAAAGAGGCATATTAGTAATAGCAGCTATGCACTCAAGTGTTAGCCTGCGACCCTCCTTCGACAGTGGGTGACCTAAATAGGTGACCTCCTGTCGACAATATTACAATATTAGAATTTCGAAAGGGACACCTTGTGTCCATGATTTGCCAAATGCAACAATAATTTTACTGTGTCTTCCTTGCAACCGTCCTCATCATCCTAAGCCACAAGGAGGTCGTCAATGTACTGCAGCAGCACATTACTAGGGGGAAGCTCCAAAGAATCCAATTGAGCTTAAAAGGCTTGGCTATAGATGCCGGGACTTTCAGTATAGCCTTGTGGAGCACGACAGAATCTAGAAAACGGCTATTGCAAATCCAAACAGATATCTACTATCTCTATGAATTGGTATGCTGAGGAAAGCATTTTTTAAGTCTATTACGGAAAATAATTTTGCTGATGGGGGAATCATAGTCAGGATTGTGGTAATGTCTGGGACCACAGGGTACTGGAGAACCATGATATTATTCACCTCTTTAAGATTGATCACAAAGCGATAAACGTCAGGGTGGGCATCATACAAATCCAAAGGTGTCTTTTTAAGAATAGGAAGAATAGGGCTATCACACACATTCACCACAGTCTCTTCAACCACACCAGACTTAATCAGATCCTGTATTATCTGTAAAAGGGCCTTTTCACCTGCCTGGGATATCTTGTGCTGGGAAATACGTGGCAATCTAGCTTTGTCTTTGACCTGTGTAAATACTGGCGGGATCTGGAGTAATCCCACATCCGTGTCTCCTGTAGCCCATAACGTGGGCGGCACATCTTTGAACTCTGCAGGAGGGGGGCATCCTTTGCAAAGCATTGTTTAGCACGGCTTCCTGTGGTCCAAGTCATGTAAACACCGTCTGGAGAACAAAAAATTGTCACGTGCAACCTTTTTAACAAATCAAGTCCCAACAAACTTTCCCCACAGTTTGGCGTCAGTGAAAATGGTGAGTCAACCGTAAAGGGGCCAAGAGTCAAAGCAAGTGGCTTGGAAAAGGGGCTAATGACCCGCACACCTGAAAAACCCACCAACACATTGTTTTGGCCAGACAGAGCTGCCCCCGGCTCCAGTGTTTGGGAAACCAAGCTATTCATAGGCCCTGTGTCAACTAAAAAGATTTTGGTCGTACCCTGTAAATCAGCAGTGACGTAAGGTCCGTGTTGATCTTTAGGCACCGGAACTGGTCCCTCGCCCTGTCCTCGGCTGTCCTAGCTGTGAGGCAACCTTGTCACTTCATCCATGTCATAGTCATCATGATAGTACGGTCGTCCTCGGGGGTCGTCAAAATACTTCCCGCTCTGCCTATTGTATGATGTATCCTCTGACTGCAGCCCCCTACCTCCTGTTCCTTGTTCTCGAAAACCCCACCCTCTTGGGGACTCGCCTTTCTGCAACAACTCCGGACATTCGTTCTACCAATGTCCCTCCTGCTTACAGTATGCACATTGATTGAACCTGAGGGGCGCACTCGAAGCACCGCCCCTACCAGACCAGGGCATACGCTGGGCTGATCCCGAACCTCTTCCTCGTTCACCTCCCCTCGCAACTTGCTGCATCAATACCCTCATCTTCAAATCCTTTGACTTTTTCTCTACCTTTTCCTTGTCCTCATTCTCTCTATGTTCGTAATACTGTGCCATACTCTATATTACAGATGGGGATGAAGTCGTCCAAGTACTTTCCGAGGCCTGTAACCATGTTGCAATCTCGGGGAGCAAGTTAGTGACAAATCTGTTAACAAACAATCAAACACCACCCTCCTGTGACAGGTCCTGACCACTAAAATCTAAAAATACTCCTTCAAATCTGGTAGAGAAATCCGACACACTTTCATCCTTCTTCTGACGACACTCAGTCAACTTATCCAAGTCTGCTCGCTTCAGCGGGATAAGAAAGTGCATGTAAGTGATAATACGCCCCGGCAGAGCTAGGAGCTCTGCGTTTGGCTTATCACCTGGCTTATGCTCCTTATCCCAAGCTCTGATCTCTTCCAAAGTGCCCCCCAACTCTGGTAAATGGTCTTGCGTATGAACCTACCTCCATATATCCACCGGTACCAACAGGCCAAAAAACAACTCTAAATCAGCTAGCGTCATCACTGTGGAAGAGGACGCCTCCGTCAATTCTTTGTAATACGCAGTGGGGTTTTCCCAAGAGTCTCGCAGGTAGCTTTTCAGAGATAGGACCTCACTCCTCTTCGAAGGAGTTATGTTATGTTATGTTATGTTATGTAACATTTTTAATGCGCACAGATGCTCCAGCAAAGGAGCGTCCTGGCGCAGGGAAAGGCAGACACAACCCAACACTAGTACAGATCCACTGCTCCTGGAACTGAGCGCTGACTCATGGCCTGATTACAGTCTTTGTAGAGTCGCTCAGTTCTGGTATCTCAGGGTGATAAATGGGATGTACTTCCCTCATGGGATGCTGTGTCCCTAGCGTTGGAACCTTCTGGAATAATCTGCCTCGGTAACCCACTAGTGTCGTTACATTGCTAAAAACCTCATTGGGAGCCATCCCTTCAGCATATACCCTGTCCCATATATCATAGAATATTTGCGGTGTAACACTTTGAAAACACTGCTCCCACATCCCTATCAGTGTGGCTGACATGTGCTTAAGGGCATGTTGCTGTATAAACGGCTCATAATCTGTCATCACACTGCACATATCTTCCACACTATAGATCTTGTTCCGAGCCAACTGAGCTGCTTGATTCGCCACCATTTGCTTTTCCTCATCACCCACTGCGGATCGCACCAACACAATATACATTCGGTCTCGCGCTGCTGCCCAGTCGCTTCATGGGCCCCAGGCAAGGGAGTTTCGGCATTCAACAGTGATTGGGGTGTCACACTCACGGGGAAAGAGCAGATGAGGAGGTAGATACCATCATGTAGGGAGACAGGGTAGTAGGAGTGAAAGGGGAAGTAGCAGTAGATACGGAGCAAATAGATTGGGCAGGGGAGCTAACAGCACTTGCCACGGTGACTGGTACGAGTAGAGGAGAGGCAAGTGGAGCGAGGGCTGAGGCGGTAGCACTAGAAAGAGGAACACTAGAAGGGGTGGCTCCAGAGGCCGAGGTCTGGGATGTCGAGACTGTCGGGTATACCCGTTCAGGGGCATAAGGAGGAGGAGGACGAGCATCCAATAACTCTTCAACAAAATCATCACCTTCCTCTCTAGTAACATAACATGTCTGTAACTTAAACTTTCTATCTGCACACTCTATGCCCTTCTCTATCTTCCCTCTTTCATAAGCGACTGCTTTCTGTGTTATAGTATGTGTCTGCTACTTCCAAACCTCTTTCTCTGCCCTCATGCCCCACTGCTTTGCTTCTTTCTGCCATACCCTCAGAGAATCAAACATCGACTGACTGCTCTTTTTGACAAACAATTTATCCTGTTAGTAATTAAACTTTTGTTCATCGAACAAACCTGTAAGTGGCCGCTGTAACTCAGCATTGTCCCGCGTATATTTATGCCACAATGTGCTAAACATAATAGGGCCAATGCCATGTTTATTGTATACGTCAACATTTGGAGAACCCTCCAGAGGTGCAGGGTGGCTCTCTTCCAATCGAGCAAAAGTAGAACAACATCGACACCCAAAACACCCCAATTTGTTTAAACAAGGCATCTTAATATAAGACACATGTCCCTAGCAAACAAGTATAACACCAGCAATGTTAAATACAGGAAACAAGACAAAATATCAAATATTAATCATGAACCAAACCAAACGGTCTAGAGATCACTCCCTACAGTCCGGGTACTGTACTAAATTCAAGAAGACTGGCTTCAGCTCAAGACCTTTTCAAACATTTGCCAAATTACCAGTTGATCTGGCAGATTGTTCGTGAACAGCCCCGGACCTTTTCAAGTGCGGGCTGAATTTCCAGTTGGTCCGGTAGACTGCTCGCAAACACTCCGTGACTTTACAAGGGTCCGCAAACCCATCCAGTTCAAGACAAGACAGTCCGGAGACCATACCAAGACACAGCCCGTCGACTTGTGTCGTTCAAGCACGGCAGTACGAAAACTGTAGACAAGGCAGTCCGAAGACTGTATCAAGACACAGCCTGTAGGCTTGTGCCGTCCAAGAATGGCGCCACTTTCCAACAGTCAAATCACTCACTTGGTGCACACAGGTTGAGTCAAGTTATTCGCCACTGCCGACTCTTCAGACCAAATGGTCAACTCCAAGGTTTCGCCTTCTCAGGACCCCAGCCGGTGACCACTAGATGAAGGGGCACCCGATCAGCTGGGCGGGCAGGTGCGAGAACGTGGCTCCATCGTGTGGGGATCCCTGATCCGCCTGACCGACCTAACGCACCCCCGACCCTACAACCCGATTACGGGCGAGTCGGATCACCTTGGGTTCCATGTTCAGGTTCCAACTGAAGAAATAGGCCTTTAGGGGCCAAGTGGGCTACTCACAACCACCTGCTATGCCTTCCCAAGAATGATGAGTCGGCCAGACAGTGGAAAATACAAACTTACTTGTTTATTGACAATGCTCTGCAGAGAAGTCCAATGAGGCCTGCACCCTATGATATCTTCCGAGGGACTGACCCCCCAACAGTCTACAGTGGATAATCATTCCTCTCGTGAAGCCCTCAACCACGCCCCTATTGTAAAACTACTGGCCTAAGCCGAACATGAACAAAGAGGCACAGTAGGATGAGCTAACACCTGCCAGTTGGGTACACGTTATCAAGGCCTTAAGGCCACAACGGTGGGTCTCAGCATCTCCTAATGTGGGAGCAGAAACACAACGGTGGGTCTCAGCATCTCCTAATGTGGGAGCAGAAACACGATGGTGGGTCTCAGCATCTCCTAATGTGGGAGCAGAACTACACATTCAGATAAGAATTGCCAGGGCAAAATGACCTATTCCTTAGCAGGTTAGAAAACAGCCTTGAGCAGCAGAGAAAAATTATCACAAAATGCAGTGTTCTGCTGAGGCAAGCAATACGAGAAAGGAGGCCTAACTCGGGCCCAGTCTAAGCAGCCTAATAGGAATTACAAAATGCAAAATGGAGTCACACTAGCTAAATGAAGCCCGCACTTTACGGGAATAACTCAGTGGGTTGCATAACGTGAACACAAATGTCGTCTATTTAATAGGCCTGGGCGGCAAATTCTGTTCTGCTCGCAGAATTTGCAGAATTCGGGTAATTTTGCGTTCCGAGGAGGACGTGAAATTGCCAAAAATTCCGCGATCCGCTGCTTCACTGAATTTTTTGCTTGTTTGCGCTTTCAAAATGTGTGGTCGTGAGATATTTCTCCCCGAGCACGCAAACAGCGTTCGCAAACAGGAAAAAAGCATCGCGAAATGGTGGAACAAGCAAGTGCGCGTGTTCGCTGAACTTTTGCGTGCTCCCAGAGATTTTTTACTGTTTCACAGAGCTTTGCATAGAGTGACTACGCAAATTCTGCCCACCCCTACTATTAAGCCACGCACTGCTAACCTAATATAGCATGAAACGAGTCATTGCAGGAATGGGGATTTCAAACCTAACAGTGGTTAGCAAGCTACTAGACCAGATTTTGGACACTGCGTGCTGGGCAAAACAGGTGTCATCTTGGGATTAATGGAGAATTAAAGATGGGGGCCATCTTGGAGTGGTGTAGATGCTCCAATGGAAGTTAAAAAAGGTGGGTGCCATTTTGAAATGGTCATTAAGCCCATACTGCGGTGAACATCCCAAAGTGGTGACAATGTCCCATATGGCAGTGTGGATATGGGCATTCAAACCTCGTAGAGTGCATGTGAGGGTGATCCTTCTTATATAGAGGGCCAAAGCTGTCAGTTATGGTTATGTCGACATGATCAGCAGAGTGCAGATAGTATCTGTCAGTATGGTAAGTGACATAGTTCATACAGAATAAATGGGATACGGTGCGAATCGCAAAATTCGGCCGTTTGCGAATGCAATTTCCATTTTTGGGATGCATTATGCATTTTGTTGTTCTCGCAATTTAAGAAATCGCAAAATTGCGATTTCTTAAATTGCGATTGCATTTAAGGAATCTCAGATTGAGATTCCTTAAATGCAATGCATCAAACTTTAAAAATTTGCGAATTCGCAAATAAGGGGTGCAAATTACCATGAAGTTGACCTTCTATGACCTTTTATGAAGAGAGAATCAGGACTGCTTCCAGCTCCTCTAGAGAAACATTTACTATAGTTAAGGAACTCCTGAACACCCCCTCTCCTTCATTGCCACAAGCTACGAGCAGAGCTCGGTGCAATGAGCTTGCACATTTTTTTTGATAACAAGGTCAGGAAAATTCTACAAAGTATTCCTCTTAGTACTCCTCCCTCTGAGTCACCCACGCAGGTCGTGAGTGGTGTGAGCCCTTTGTGGGAAGTTATCACTCCCATAACTGAGGAAGACTTCCGCAAAGAATTAGCCAATCTTAAAAGTGGTTCCCCCTCTGACCCTATGCCCATCTATGTTCTTAAGCGGATTGCACAGACCATCTCCTCGCGGGCCACGGATCTCCTGAACGCCTCCTTCGGCTGTGGGGATGTTCCCCCTAGCTGGAAGAAGGCGATGGTTAAGGCTCTCCCTAAAAAGCCAGGACTTGACCCTGACGATCTGGCGAATTTCCGCCCTATTTCTTTGTTGCCTGGCCTGGGCAAAATTGCAGAAAAGGTTGTCAACCGCCAGCTGTCCACATTCCTAGAAGGTCACAACCTGCTCAAGCACTCGCAAACAGGCTTTCGCCCTGGGCAGGGTACTGACTCTGCCCTGATTGCAGTAGTGGAGGAAGCCAGACGCATTCTTGACGCAGGAGGTTCCGCAGCTGTGGTCCTCTTAGACCTCAGCGCGGCTTTTGATACCGTCAATCACGGTATCCTTATTCAGCGCCTTACTAGGATGGGAATATCTGGCCAGGCTTTAAGCTGGATTACTTCCTTTCTGAATGGTCGGTCCTACCAGGTCTGTGACGGCACCAACGTGTCTGAGTCGATCCCCCTCCAGTGTGGAGTCCCGCAGGGCTCCTCGTTGAGCCCGACGCTTTTTAATATCTATATGGCCCCACTGGAGGATGTGGTTTCACCTTTCGGGGTGAAAATAGTGACCTATGCAGATGACACCCAGCTTGTCGTTTCGCTATCTCACCAGGAAAATGCGGCAGAAAGATTTGGGTGCTGTCTGACAGGTATCATGGCCTGGATGACAGAATCTCGGCTGAAACTCAATGGTTCCAAAACGGAACTTATGATGGTGGGCAACCTCTCCACCTCCCTCCCCAAAACCATGTGGCCCCCCTGTCTGGGTGAGGCGCCCCAACCCAAGAATGAGATTAAGAGCTTGGGAGTATGGTTAGAGCCCGACCTGACGCTCAGAGTACAAACGAAGAAAGTGGCAGGGATCTGCTATGGTTTGTTACGCTCAGTCCGAAAGGTGTTGCCTCTTCTCCCCTTCAGTTCTAGGAAACTCCTGATTCAGGGGCTAATACTGTCAAGGCTGGACTACAGCAATGCCTTGCTGCTCGGTGCCCCCGAATCAGCCATCAACACCCTCCAGCGAGTACAAAATGCGGCGGCCAGGATTTTGACAGGCACTGCAAAAAGAACTTCGGCCAAGCCTGCTCTTAGAGCTCTCCATTGGCTCCCCATCCGGGAGAGAGTTAAATTTAAGGCCCTTTCCATCGCCTTTAAGTCTCTCCAGGGAACTGGCCCCCCTATCCTCAGGGACCTTATATGCCCCTACAAGTCCTCGCGTTCCCTCCGCTCTGACGGGAGCAATTTACTGACCATCCCCAGAGTAAAGAGAACTCGCTCAGGAGGCAGGAGGTTCTCTGTGAACGTAGCCAAGATCTGGAATGATCTTCCTGCTGCTCTCCGTCTGGAACCCTGTCTCCAGAAGTTTCGGAAATCTTTAAAGACTTTCCTTTTCCCACGAGAAATATGAGTTCCGTTGTCCGAGGATCTTGGAAGCTAGCTGTGTGTATCAGCGCTGGGACGCTCTTGGGCAGCCATGCGCTTAAGAAATCTAATTTCATTTCATTTCATTTCATAGTAATTTGCGAAAACTTTGAAAAATGCACAAAAGTGCATTTTTCAAAGTGCCATTTTACACACACACATGTCCTTGGGGCATGTGTGTGTGAAAAATATACTTAATGGCAAATTTCAGGGGTGCAACAGGGTGTCCTTTGGACCCCCCCTGCACCCTTCAAATTGCATTCTCATTTTGCGATTCCTTAATTGCGATTTGCAAAATGAGAATGTCTTCCCATTCATTCCTATGGGCCTCTAGGCCCATAGGAATCAATGAAAAGGGATTCCTTAATTGCGATTCTTAAATTTAGAATTGCAATTAAGAAATTTTAAGAAATCACAATTTAATTAGCGATCTCTTGATGCATTGCAGTTTGCGATTCCTTAATTGCGATTCCTTATTTTTCGCAATTAAGGAATCGCAAACTCCAATGTTGATGCATGTGCCAGTTAGATTCCATGTGCGTTTGAAGTAAAACCTCAGAAGGGGTAAAGCTGTCCCCCAGTCTGTAGAATACCCCAATGTTTTTTTACGGCTCTTGTTATCTGATTTGATTGGGGTGTGAATGATGTTACACATGTACAAATCTCATCTTGTGCTTTGGAGTGTGTTTCCAAAATAACCACATCAGTGTGGCACCACTTGAACTATGGATCTCTCGGGACTGCTCACACTCGAGCAACAGCAGAGCAACGGGTAGGTCCCACGCTGTCCACAGTTCCATGTCCTTCCTCTCTAACAATTTCACAGTACCTTGTGTTCTGTGTAGTTATTTCTTGACCCTTTTCCCTCCAGGTGGGACGACGCTTTGTGCAACTCCGCTTTTGCTCATTGGAGCATGCCCCTTGCATCTAGCAGTAAGATACCACTCTCTCTTTTCTGTTGAAACACCCCGCATAGCACATGAGTGTTTCTGCTACTTGCCAATTTTTCCAATACTCATTACACCGGTGTGAATGTATGTCTGACTTTACGGCTAGTATCACACTCTGCCATGGTCGCCACCCTCACAGTGGCATATATTCTGAGTGTGAATGAGCCTCATAGCAGCATACACGCTTGACATCAATGTGCCTCATAGAGCTTTTGGATTTTACCTTGTCCCACATGAGATCTACACTCCATATTATGTAGCCTTTGTATTTCATAACCTATAAGTGACCGCCCACCAACTGTGATCACTCACTCCTTCCGTTTTACCTCTGAATGTGACCCTGACGCACTGTTAGACCAGCGAGGCACTGAACTCAAGCATGCAATCCCTTGGCATGCGCACCGCCTCACGCACAGATACTGTGATTACCTAATGTATGTATCGCTATTGTGCCTCTCATTCCTTTTCCTCCCCTCCCCTCTTTTATTCCCCTCCAGGTCGGTACATTTGTTGATCGCAAGAACGTATAATCTATATCATTTTGTGTGTGGGACAGCACGGCACTAGATAAGACATGTGCTTTTTGACTGTCTCCCTAGGAGTGGTTGAGGTAGGTTTTTTCATGGTCCTGATGAATGGCCTTGCTCTTTCTCGACTTTACTGGTAAGAAACATGTTGACCACTATCTATATCTTGAGCTAACGTGGATCATTACACCCACCTTAGGCTACACTTGTTTTAAACATAACCTAGGGTTTAACACATTAAACTTCATCTTCAATTCCCTAAGAGTTATTTTTAACCCTTAGCACTCTACTCACACACTGCTCCCTCACCATCACACTCACACTTCACAAACGACAGCTCAAAAGAGCTCCGGCAAAGAGCCCCCTCGCGAGGCCCGTTGGGCTTTGCAGCGCCTGCCCGGCAAGGAGCTGCCCGATGATGAAGCATGACACCCCCTGAGGCGTGTGAGGGCTCTTGCTCCTGAAGGGTCAAATCCCGTGGACTCGATCCCTCAGCAATTTACTGACCTACCTTCAATAGGGGCTGCACACCTTCTTGTTTTCTAGTACCAAAGTCGTACCACATGAGGGCAGAATTGCCACGGCCATGATAGCATATTATTTGTTCATGTCCCTGAAGCCCTGGGAGGGGAGGGGAGCAGCATGCAGTACTAGACATCAGCCACCCGAGGGCAGTATTGCCAAGGCAACCACAAGCAGATCTGTGTTCATGTCTCTGTAGCGCTGGCACCCAGTGTGCAGTACCAGACATCTGCCACCGGCGGGCGGCATTGCCACGGCGATGACAGCAGGTACGTGTTCACGTCTCTGTAATGCTGGCTGGTAGTGTGCAGTATCAGAGATCGGCCACCGGAGGGCAGCATTGCCTTGGCCATGATAAGCAGATGTCTGTTCATGTCTGTGTAGCGCTGGCTGGCAGCGTGCAGTACCAGACGTCTGCCACCGGAGGGCAGCATTGCCACGGCGACCACCAGCAGTCCTCTCTCTGCTGGTGCCCGGCCTGGCAGGCGGCGGTACCCAGGGTGATGCTGTCTGATTGAGAGGCACGCGCCTCTAATTGAGCAGATGCCGCGATTAGTGTCTAATTGAGCGAGGAGGCTCTGAGTGGCAGGTGGCAGCCTGGCTGATGACTGAGGGCAGAGCCCGCGGGGGCAGTGAGAGGGGAAGAGGGCAGGGAGGGCTCCTGCAGCACTGCCTCGGATATCCACAACCCAAGCTCACTCCCCCTTCCTCTTCTCTTCTTCCACACTTTCCTGCAGACTTTTCTGTGACCTCTCCCCCTCTTTCTCCCTTCTTTCTTTCCCTCCCTCTCTTCTTTCCTTCCCACACTCCCTTCTCGCTCCCTCCCATCCTTCCATCCTTCCTCCCTTCCCTCTTTCCTTTTTTTCCTTCTTTCCTTCTCCCTCCCTCCTTTCCTTCCTTCCCCTCTCCCTCCTTTCCTCCCTCCTTTCCTCCCTCCCTCCTTCCTCCCTGCCTTCCTTTGTTCCTGCCTCCCTCCCTCCTTCCTTCTCCCATCTCTGGTTTCTCGCGTCATTATTCGTCTGCCTCCCTAGTTCTCTCCCCTCTTCTTCAACTATTCACCCTCCCTGCTTCTTCCATCCTTCATATTTTCTCATCCTTTTACAATTTGATAGTTGTTGTTCCCCCTCCTACTTTTGCTTTTTCCAAAGTGACTTCTTCCTCATCCTGGTTTCTGCAGCACATACACTATTCACCGGTACACGAGCTGATTTTCCACCTGCAGATTAAGTCAAGTGTAAATGTTCTCTCGCAGTTAGGTGTATATCTTCACTTTCTCCTCCTCACACTTCCTGAGGGTGGGTTTACCTTAGCGTGGACTCACAAGCCTTCATTCCCCAGGGTGCACCTAAGTATCTGCAGGGCAGCGAGCGCCAGACTGAGGCCTGGTTCAGATCTTGCCGGACGGTTGCTCCATCACGCAGGTGTATGTACTATGGGATTTATATTTCGGCGGACAGGATATGTCACCGTTTTAACGGAGTGACCCCTCCGCTGAGATCTTAATAAGGCCAGAGTTAGCACACATAGGGCTAGATGTAGGTGGGCTAATGCCGGTCGTTAACGGCCGAAAATCGTTAAATTTCCCATTACCGACCAGTATTTAGCCCTTTGCGATGTAGAAGGCTGGATTTAAGGATTCCTTAATTTACCGATTTGGGGCTAGACGTAGGTAAAAAGGTTTTACTGATTCTAAAATATCGAATTTTATTGATTCGGTATTTTAGAATCGGTAAAACCTATGTAGGTAATTATTCTGTATTTTTTACCGAATCGTACGATTCGGTAATTACCGAATCGGTATTTACCGATTCGGTAATTGCCATTCATTCCTATGGGCCTCCAGACCCATAGGAATGAATGGCAATTACTGAATCGGTAAATACGATTCGGTAAAATTGTGAAATAGTCAAGGGTGGCAGGGTGTCACTTTGACACCCTGTTGCACTCCTGATTAGTGCTGGTGTGCCACGTGGCACAGGTGTAAATGCACATATTTGCATTCACATAGGAATTCGTTATTTACCACCAACTAATAGTTGGTGGTAAATAACGAATCCTTAAAGCCCTGTAGCACTGTTTACAGTGCTACCTACATTTCAAAATACAGATTCGGTAATTTTACCGAATCGGTAATTTTACCGATTCGGTAAAATTACCGATTCGGTAAAATTACCGAATCTGTATTTTTTCATGCCCTACATCTCAGTATCCAAATACTGGTCTGTAACGGCCGAAAATCGGTATTTTCGGCTGTTACCGACCGGTATTTTGATACCTACACCTGGCCCTTGTTATTTTAAGGAATCGGTAAATTACCGAATCCTCAAATCCTATGTAGGGAACACTGAAGTGAGTGCATTTTTGGTTTAAGGATTCGTTATTTACCACCAACTACAAGTTGGTGGTAAATAACGAATACCTTCAAAAAACAATTTTGTGCTTTTTTAAACGGCCATGTGGCAGACATACATGCTTTTATGGCATGTATGTGCGCCACATGTGCACACATGCACGATTAAGGGGTGCAACAGGGTGTCATTGTGACACCCTGTCACCCTTGAATATGCTCCCCCTATTACCGATTCAATATTTACCGAATCGGTAATAGTGAATGGCTTCCCATTCACTCCTATGGGCCTCCAGGCCCATTGGAATGAATGGGAAGGTATTCCTTATTACTGATTCTGTAAATACCGAAATCGGTAATAAAAAATATTACTGAATCCGAAAAATATAGCGATTTTTTACCTACATTCTATTTACCGATTCTTAAATACCGGATCGGTAAAATTCGGTATTTAGGAATCGGTAAATAGAAATTACATACATTTAGCCCATAGTGGCTTATTTAACAGGAACTCGTGCCTACAATGCATCAACATTTTTGACTCTGTGGTGGCGCCATCAATACTCCATATTTACAAGGTGATGTATCTTTGAGGATGCGCCACTTTTTTTCAGCCTGCGTTTTTTTATTCCTCCATTAGAATCGGCTGTGACGCACTAGTTTTAAGATATGCACGGAAGGCGTTCTGTTGGAAGATCCCCTGTAAAACTGACGCAGTGGTATCTATGACATTTTTGCCAAAGTGACGCATTATCAGGAAGAGGGCCGCTGAGCTTGAGAGTTGTCAAAATCCCAACGCCTCGAAAGCCCGGGCGTAGGAAGGGCATTGGCTGTTTCAGAGGAATTTTTTCAGCTGAAGCGACTTGAAACTGTGTAATCTACAATAAAGCCACATCCCTTCAACAGGTAAGTGCACAGATGAGGTAGGTAACACAGTAAATTACCCATCACAGTCCATTAATGTCTTATGTCACACATACCTGGGCATAGTTGTACACATAAGCACACTGTGCCCACTTGTATGCGTGACATACAGGACCAATGTCATAAAATGCATGGTGAGTTTTTCACCTTTACATGTGTCCTACGCAGTGGCTACTTGCGCCAGTAATAACGGAGTCATCGCCTCTGGTTTTTGAGGCTTTGCTGCAGTTGAGGGAATTTTATGACCAACTCCAGCATTGCGCCACTTTTGGGCGGGATGCCTCGCTGCATCCGTGGCGCGGATACATCAGAATTTCTGACGCATCCATGAATCCTTGCGACGTGCCATAAGACTTGGTGAGACCCGGCTCCATAAGGCCCTGTGGGGCCCCTTGCGGTGCTAGAGCACACTGCGCAACAGAAAAACAAAAACCTGAGATAGGAAGCAGCTGCAGTATATGGTAACACTTAGTGGCGGCTGACGTCACTTGCCTCGTCATAAATGTAGGGTAGGCCTGCTTTTGTGAGATAAATACATTTAACATTTTCAGCCAGGGGCCTGACATAGGCAAGACCCAAGAACACGATGGGGCAGATTTATGATGACTGGCGCATCCCCAGGGATGCGCCAGTTATTTTGCGCCGCTGCTCCGCCACCCATGGTGCGCCGCATTTACAATGCGCCACACCATGGGGCAAAAACGGCACAGATGCGTGACGCATCTGTGCCGTAAAGGTGGCGCATTGCTGGTGTTGCGTCGCAAGCGCGACGCAGCTCCAGCAAGGCTCGGGGGTGTCCCATCTTTACAATGCTGCGTCAAGACCTACGCCTGCTTCAAGCAGGCGCAGGGTTTTGACGCAGCATTGGCCTGAAAGTGACTGAGTGAAATCTTATAGATTTCACTCAGCCACTTTTGCGAGGCGCACCTGCCCCGGAACGCCCACCCTACGCCGGAACGCCCACAAGTGGCGCAGGGCTTTACAACGTGACGCATCTGCCTAGATGCGTCACGTTGTAAATGGGTCGTAGGGATGCGCCACGTTTACGCCGCAGTTGCGTGACGAAACGTGGCGCATTACCAACATAAATCTGCCCCCAGATATTGAGGTATTTGGGACAACCCACTCACTCAAGTGAGTGTGTCGGTGCTACACTCGACAAGGGAGCGAGGGAAGCAGGGAAGGCTCTCTCCAGGAGGTGGGAGGGGCTTGGAGCCCCAGCACTCTGTGATGCAAGTCAGTGAACTCAACAGATTGAGTGGCCACTCAAAGATACACCTCTAAGCAGGAGTATGGCTTTCATTTACATGTAGGAGCAGAGGACAGGTCAAACTAGGAACCACACACCAGATCAGAATATTCTAGCAGTATATGGATTTAAGGATTGACCCCAGACACAATTATAGCGCTCACGCAGGAAGGCGCTATATCAAGCAAATACCATGAGGCACTACAGCAAATTGTAAGCTATTGGGCGAGGCTAACTGAGTATCACAAGAGTCAAAAGGTGGAACCGAAGCGCCACAGGGGTGCGACACTCTATACTACAGTCACTGAGTGGGACCGAAGTACCAGGTGGGGTGCTAGTATAATACTGTCCCTGGGCGAGGCAGAAGTGCCAGGTGGGGTGCTAGTAGAACACTGTCCCTGGGTGAGTCAGAAGTGCCAGGTGGGGTGCTAGTATAACACTGTCCCTGGGTGAGGCAGAAGTGCCAGGTGGGGTGCTAGTATAATACTGTCCCTGGGTGAGGCAGAAGTGCCAGGTGGGGTGCTAGTATAATACTGTCCCTGGGTGAGGCAGAAGTGCCAGGTGGGGTGCTAGTATAATACTGTCCCTGGGTGAGGCAGAAGTGCCAGGTGGGGTCCTAGTATAATACTGTCCCTGGGTGAGGCAGAAGTGCCAGGTGGGGTGCTAGTATAATACTGTCCCTGGGTGAGGCAGAAGTGCCAGGTGGGGTCCTAGTATAACACTGTCCCTGGGTGAGGCAGAAGTGCCAGGTGGGGTGCTAGTATAACACTGTCCCTGGGTGAGGCAGAAGTGCCAGGTGGGGTGCTAGTATAATACTGTCCCTGGGTGAGGCAGAAGTGCCAGGTGGGGTGCTAGTATAATACTGTCCCTGGGTGAGGCTGAAGTGCCAGGTGGGGTGCTAGTATAATACTGTCCCTGGGTGAGGCAGAAGTGCCAGGTGGGGTGCTAGTATAATACTGTCCCTGGGTGAGGCAGAAGTGCCAGGTGGGGTCCTAGTGTAATACTGTCCCTGGGTGAGGCAGAAGTGCCAGGTGGGGTGCTAGTATAACACTGTCCCTGGGTGAGGCAGAAGTGCCAGGTGGGGTGCTAGTGTAACACTGTCCCTGGGTGAGGCAGAAGTGCCAGGTGGGGTGCTAGTGTAACACTGTCCCTGGGCGAGGCAGAAGTGCCAGGTGGGGTGCTAGTGTAATACTGTCCCTGGGCGAGGCAGAAGTGCCAGGTGGGGTGCTAGTGTAATACTGTCCCTCGGCGAGGCAGAAGTGCCAGGTGGGGTGCTAGTGTAATACTGTCCCTGGGTGAGGCAGAAGTGCCAGGTGGGGTGCTAGTGTAATACTGTCCCTGGGTGAGGCAGAAGTGCCAGGTGGGGTGCTAGTGTAATACTGTCCCTGGGTGAGGCAGAAGTGCCAGGTGGGGTGCTAGTATAATACTGTCCCTGCGTGAGGCAGAAGTGCCAGGTGGGGTCCTAGTATAATACTGTCCCTGGGTGAGGCAGAAGTGCCAGGTGGGGTGCTAGTATAATACTGTCCCTGGGTGAGGCAGAAGTGCCAGGTGGGGTGCTAGTATAACACTGTCCCTGGGTGAGGCAGAAGTGCCAGGTGGGGTGCTAGTATAACACTGTCCCTGGGTGAGGCAGAAGTGCCAGGTGGGGTGCTAGTATAACACTGTCCCTGGGCGAGGCTGAAGTGCCATGTGGGGTGCTAGTATAATACTGTCCCTGGGCGAGGCAGAAGTGCCAGGTGGGGTGCTAGTATAATACTGTCCCTGGGCGAGGCAGAAGTGCCAGGTGGGGCCCTAGTATAATACTGTCCCTGGGCGAGGCAGAAGTGCCAGGTGGGGTGCTAGTGTAATACTGTCCCTGGGTGAGGCAGAAGTGCCAGGTGGGGTGCTAGTATAATACTGTCCCTGCGTGAGGCAGAAGTGCCAGGTGGGGTCCTAGTATAATACTGTCCCTGGGTGAGGCAGAAGTGCCAGGTGGGGTGCTAGTATAATACTGTCCCTGGGTGAGGCAGAAGTGCCAGGTGGGGTGCTAGTATAACACTGTCCCTGGGTGAGGCAGAAGTGCCAGGTGGGGTGCTAGTATAACACTGTCCCTGGGTGAGGCAGAAGTGCCAGGTGGGGTGCTAGTATAATACTGTCCCTGGGCGAGGCTGAAGTGCCAGGTGGGGTGCTAGTATAACACTGTCCCTGGGCGAGGCAGAAGTGCCAGGTGGGGTGCTAGTATAATACTGTCCCTGGGCGAGGCAGAAGTGCCAGGTGGGGCCCTAGTATAATACTGTCCCTGGGCGAGGCAGAAGTGCCAAGTGGGGTGCTAGTATAATACTGTCCCTGGGCGAGGCAGAAGTGCCAGGTGGGGTGCTAGTATAACACTGTCCCTGGGTGAGGCAGAAGTGCCAGGTGGGGTGCTAGTATAACACTGTCCCTGGGTGAGGCAGAAGTGCCAGGTGGGGTGCTAGTATAACACTGTCCCTGGGTGAGGCAGAAGTGCCAGGTGGGGTGCTAGTATAACACTGTCCCTGGGTGAGGCAGAAGTGCCAGGTGGGGTGCTAGTATAACACTGTCCCTGGGTGAGGCAGAAGTGCCAGGTGGGGTGCTAGTATAACACGGTCCCTGGGTGAGGCTGAAGTGCCAGGTGGGGTGCTAGTATAACACTGTCCCTGGGTGAGGCAGAAGTGCCAGGTGGGGTGCTAGTATAATACTGTCCCTGGGTGAGGCAGAAGTGCCAGGTGGGGTGCTAGTATAATACTGTCCCTGGGTGAGGCAGAAGTGCCAGGTGGGGTGCTAGTATAATACTGTCCCTGGGTGAGGCAGAAGTGCCAGGTGGGGTGCTAGTATAATACTGTCCCTGGGTGAGGCAGAAGTGCCAGGTGGGGTGCTAGTATAACACTGTCCCTGGGTGAGGCAGAAGTGCCAGGTGGGGTGCTAGTATAACACTGTCCCTGGGTGAGGCAGAAGTGCCAGGTGGGGTGCTAGTGTAACACTGTCCCTGGGTGAGGCAGAAATGCCAGGTGGGGTGCTAGTGTAACACTGTCCCTGGGCGAGGCAGAAGTGCCAGGTGGGGTGCTAGTGTAACACTGTCCCTGGGCGAGGCAGAAGTGCCAGGTGGGGTGCTAGTGTAACACTGTCCCTGGGCGAGGCAGAAGTGCCAGGTGGGGTGCTAGTGTAATACTGTCCCTGGGCGAGGCAGAAGTGCCAGGTGGGGTGCTAGTGTAATACTGTCCCTGGGCGAGGCAGAAGTGCCAGGTGGGGTGCTAGTATAATACTGTCCCTGGGCGAGGCAGAAGTGCCAGGTGGGGTGCTAGTATAATACTGTCCCTGGGTGAGGCAGAAGTGCCAGGTGGGGTCCTAGTATAATACTGTCCCTGGGTGAGGCAGAAGTGCCAGGTGGGGTGCTAGTATAATACTGTCCCTGGGTGAGGCAGAAGTGCCAGGTGGGGTGCTAGTATAACACTGTCCCTGGGTGAGGCAGAAGTGCCAGGTGGGGTGCTAGTATAACACTGTCCCTGGGTGAGGCAGAAGTGCCAGGTGGGGTGCTAGTATAACACTGTCCCTGGGTGAGGCAGAAGTGCCAGGTGGGGTGCTAGTATAACACTGTCCCTGGGTGAGGCTGAAGTGCCAGGTGGGGTGCTAGTATAACACTGTCCCTGGGTGAGGCAGAAGTGCCAGGTGGGGTGCTAGTATAACACTGTCCCTGGGTGAGGCAGAAGTGCCAGGTGGGGTGCTAGTATAACACTGTCCCTGGGTGAGGCAGAAGTGCCAGGTGGGGTGCTAGTATAACACTGTCCCTGGGTGAGGCAGAAGTGCCAGGTGGGGTGCTAGTATAACACTGTCCCTGGGTGAGGCAGAAGTGCCAGGTGGGGTCCTAGTATAACACTGTCCCTGGGTGAGGCAGAAGTGCCAGGTGGGGTGCTAGTATAACACTGTCCCTGGGTGAGGCAGAAGTGCCAGGTGGGGTGCTAGTATAATACTGTCCCTGGGTGAGGCAGAAGTGCCAGGTGGGGTGCTAGTATAACACTGTCCCTGGGTGAGGCAGAAGTGCCAGGTGGGGTGCTAGTATAACACTGTCCCTGGGTGAGGCAGAAGTGCCAGGTGGGGTGCTAGTATAACACTGTCCCTGGGTGAGGCAGAAGTGCCAGGTGGGGTGCTAGTATAACACTGTCCCTGGGTGAGGCAGAAGTGCCAGGTGGGGTGCTAGTATAACACTGTCCCTGGGCGAGGCAGAAGTGCCCGGTGGGGTGCTAGTGTAACACTGTCCCTGGGCGAGGCAGAAGTGCCAGGTGGGGTGCTAGTGTAATACTGTTCCTGGGCGAGGCAGAAGTGCCAGGTGGGGTGCTAGTGTAATACTGTCCCTGGGCGAGGCAGAAGTGCCAGGTGGGGTGCTAGTGTAATACTGTCCCTGGGCGAGGCAGAAGTGCCAGGTGGGGTGCTAGTATAATACTGTCCCTGGGTGAGGCAGAAGTGCCAGGTGGGGTGCTAGTATAATACTGTCCCTGGGTGAGGCAGAAGTGCCAGGTGGGGTGCTAGTATAACACTGTCCCTGGGTGAGGCAGAGGTGCCAGGTGGGGTGCTAGTATAATACTGTCCCTGGGTGAGGCAGAAGTGCCAGGTGGGGTGCTAGTATAATACTGTCCCTGGGTGAGGCAGAGGTGCCAGATTGGGTGCTAGTATAATACTGTCCCTGGGTGAGGCAGAGGTGCCAGGTGGGGTGCTAGTATAATACTGTCCCTGGGTGAGGCAGAAGTGCCAGGTGGGGTGCTAGTATAATACTGCCCCTGTGTGAGGCAGAAGTGCCAGGTGGGGTGCTAGTATAATACTGTCCCTGGGTGGGACAGAACATGAGCAGAACTTTGTTCAACTATTGAGAGCAGGGCTCTCATTCAGTATATTCAGGAGCAGAGATTCATTACTCATTGATAGCAGGGCACAGAGTGAGTATTTTCTGGAGCATTCCTTTTTGAGGGGCAGATCTCCGGCCTTATGTATCCTCAGAGAAACCGCTGCTGTGTGGGGTCCCACAGGGCTCGGCACTCGGCCCCCTATTTTTTAATATCTACCTTGCTCCCTTGGCAGAAGTGGTGGAATCCTGGGGCTCCGAGTGATCTCTTATGCGGATGACACTCAACTTGTGTTTTCATTTAGAGGCCACTCTGATGGCAACTTGTCCAACTTTCGACGTTGCCTTGTTAACATCTCCTCCTGGATGACTACCAACAATTTGAAACTCAACACGGATAAGACTGAGGTCTTATTCTTCAACCAAAAATCCCCACTTCCCTCTAAGCTGTGGTGGCCTGCGGAAATAAACCCCCCTCCAGTTCCAGTCCAAACCGCTCGTAATCT
This sequence comes from Lissotriton helveticus, assembly GCF_964261635.1. Classification (NCBI taxonomy): domain Eukaryota; kingdom Metazoa; phylum Chordata; class Amphibia; order Caudata; family Salamandridae; genus Lissotriton; species Lissotriton helveticus. The sequence goes on along the minus strand of NC_136059.1, from coordinate 35,208,179 downwards.
GTGTTTTCAATTCGATAATGCCCTGTCTTGCAAAACCCAAATTAACAAAGTCACCGCTGCTTGTTTCGGTAAACTTCGCATGATCAAGAAAATCTTCCCTTTCCTCCCACTCGGCTCTCGGAGGACCGTTGTTCATGCCTTAATTACTTCCCATCTGGATTATGCGAATAGCTTGTATGTAGGAGCCCCGGCTTAACTGATTAAACGGCTGCAGATTGTGCAGAATGCCGCCACCAGGCTGATCTGTAACATCCCATATCGGCACTCCATCACACCGTATCTAGCTAAGCTGCACTGGCTGAGGGTGACCTATCGCATACAATTTAAAGCTCTGGTTATTAATGGTTTAGGCCCTGCCTACCTGAGACATAGGCTCAGACCTGTCCACTCTTTTCGAGCCCTCAGATCAAATCATCTCCGCCTTCTTTGTGCCCCTCGTTTTCGCCGTTCTGGAACGGGGGGGTCGTGCCTTTGCTGTGGCCACTGCAAAGTACTGGAATGGCATCCCTTTTGACCTAAGGCTCACTACATCAGAATCGTTTTTCTGGAGTAAACTTAAAGCCTGGCTGTTCTCCAACATCTAGGCCACACTGAACTCCTCTGGTTGCCTGTTGTCCGTAGCGCCGGGACATCCCCGTCGGGGGGAGCCGTGCGCTCTATAAACTTCAAAATAAATAAAAATAAATAAATTGCTTCATTAATCACTGAGAGGAGGGCTCTGAGTAAGTATTGTCTGGAGCAGTGCTTCATTTAATCATTGAGAGAAGGTCTCTGAGTGAGTATATTTGTGAGCAGAGCTTTATTTAACCAGCATATCTGATAGAGACATCTAGCCGCAGATACTTTAACTTAGAATATCTCCCCAGGCGGCAGACTGGATCCGGAAAATCTTTTTTCCCCAGCAATACCTCTGCATACCGGTAGGTGGTGTCGCCTGGCTCTGTCCTGACGTCGTCCACGGAAGTGATGTCAATGAAGCCATATAAGCCACTTCTGCGGTGCTGATGTCAGTTTTCTTGTTTTCCACATCCTAACGCGGATCTGGAAAGTAATACCACTGGCCTGTTATTGTTTATCATAGGCCTTTTCGGCACCCTTTCGCGTCCAGGAACAGTGTGTCGATGCAATTGTGGGCTTCAAACTGTGCCGGGCCTGCTCGCAAAAGATGCCTGCGATGGACCCTCATGAACTCCGTGGAGTACGACATTTTCCGTCAGCTGAGGCTGCAAACGCGGCGGGAATGCCGCCTGAAGCTGCCGTCTGCTCGGATGTCCTAAACGGACCCCTCGCGACGCAGGTCTCCTTCGCCAGCGGAGTCATCCACGCGGCGGGCCGGTTCCGTCACCATCGCCGTCATTCGCCTACCTCAGGTAAGCATTGCCCCTCCTCCCTGGCACCCCTCCGGGCCCCAGAGGGGGGGGGGGTAGGGACTCAGGTTGGGACACAGCCGGGGGGTTTACCCTCAGCTCCAACCAAATGCCCTGACTCTGACACCAGAATCGCCACAGGTAAGCCTTTGCCACCCCCCAGCGCGCCTCCAGGCCCCATGGGGGGGGGGTAGGGACTCAGGTTGGGACACCACTGGCAGGTTTACCTTCGGCTCCAACCGAGTGCCCTGACTCTGACACCAGAGTTGCCGCAACTTCGGGACATGGCGCAGAGGGGCACCCCACAACGTCTAGCCCTTCCATAGCGCTGCCGCACAGCCTTCTGAGGCTCCCTGCGGCATCGCTGGAGGTGGCTGCTGCACGGTGTACGACACCGCTTTGGCATACTCTCTCCCGCAGGTTTCCACCTCGGGGAATGTTGAGTCTACGCCGGTCCAACTCCGAGCAGTCAAGGCCTTTTCGGAGGTCGCCTAGGCTGGCTCGACTCGGACGGTCGGGACCTTTTCGGAGGTCACCGACGACAGCTCGACTCGAGGAGTCGAGGCCTTCAGAGGTTACCCGCTCGACTCGAGGAGTCGAGGCCCTTTCGAAGGTCAGGACCTTTTCGGAGGTCACCGACGACAGCTCGACTCAAGGAGTCGAGGCCTTCAGAGGTTGCCCGCTCGACTCAAAGAGTCGAGGCCCTTTCGGAGGTCGCCAACGCCAGCTCGACTTGAAGGGCCAAGGCCTCTTCGGAGGTCGCCCGCTCGACTCAGCCTTTTTGGAGGTTGCCAACGCCGGTTCGACTCAAGGAGTCGAGGTCTTTTCGGAGGTCTTCGACGCCGGCTCGATTCGAGGAGTCGAGGCCTTTTCAGAGGTCGCTGGCTCGACTAGGGAGGTCGAGGCCTTTTTGGAGGTTCGCTGATGTTCGCTTTACTCCGCCAGTAGGGGCCTCTTTGGAGGTCTCCGACACCGGCTCGACGTCGTCTTGATGCCGATCAATGCCGGTATTGTGTCCAGCTTTAGTGGTGGAGGATGTGGTCCTGGTGGGTAAACTACCCCCTGAGTCTTTTCACTGCTCTCCAGAGCAGGATTCACTGGAGCACTGACCTACTCATCCTGCTGCTGAGCCTCTATTAAGTGGGCGGTTTAGCTTGCGTCCATCACCTACTGATGACTTGCTTTCACTGCCTTGCGGGGCCACGGAGGCTAGTGGGACATTCGTCAGGGCTGTTTGCAGGGCTGCAGACATTTTAAGGATGGAGCCGCCCTCAGTCTCTAGTCCTTCGGAGCCTTTGCTGGATATTCTCCACCAGGGCACGGGAAACATGGAACCATTGTTAGCCTTTGCGGAGTCATTGATGACATCCTTCCCGGAACGTGGGTGCTGCCCTCCTCAGGGGACCCCATGGATAGTGCTGTGGCACATCGGCTGGCTCCCACTAACCCCACCCGTTTGACCCTCCATCCTGGAGCTAGAGGACTTGAGCTTCAGGCAGCTCTCTCTGTGACTCCTGTTTCATTGCATCCTCCCACTCGGGAGTCTCGATAGTTGGAGTCATATGGGCGCGATGTGTTTGCATCCGCCAGCTTGGGACTCCGGTCCCTCAACACGTGTATTTGCTCGGGCTCACTTTCCCCTTTGGGAAGCTGTTGACCGGCTCCTCCCCTCATTGCCGGGGATCTCTCGTGCCGATCTGGCCTGCCTAATCAGTAATGGCCATTAAATGGCACACTTTTCAATTTGGTCTGCCATGGACACCACGGACACTGAGGGTCGTACTATGGTCAGGTCGGTTGCTGTACACCGCCAAGCGTGGTTGCGTAATGGCATTTTCCCAGAGCATGTTCAGGTGTGGCTTAGAGACATCCCATTTAATGGAGCCACTCTGTTAGACGCACATGCTGATTCTATGGTCAGGCGCCTCCAGTATGTGTGTCTCTTTTCTGTTACCCGTGGTGGGACGCAGATGTTCTGGGTTGTGTGGCTGCTCAGCTCAATTGTTTACTTATTCTGGTACAGCTGGTTAAGCAGTGTTTACCTTTCTTTTGAGCCTCTGCCTACAAGCTTGTCTCAAGAGGGACCCTTCTTTTGCAGGGTTGTGCCTTACCCTATGTGGGGTATTTGTTGGCAATCATATTGCTACTCTTCTTTGCCCAGGAACTTTGGAGCAAGCTGACTCTTCCTACTGTTGTAGGATGTCTCCTCTGGTGAGTTCCATAGGATTGGTTTCTCTCCGAGAGTTACCATTGGTTGTCTATGGTTGGTCTATAATACAACCCCGCCTCCGTGGGGGTTTTTGTCACCCTGGCGTGTTCCTAGAACCTCGCTGTGCATGTCTTGCCTGTCTATCGGTGGACATGCGCCCCTGGGGGGGGCAGGTCTTCCCTGGCACGGTCTCCGGTTCCTTACTTCTTACAGGACACGTGGTCCGGTTTGTCCCTTCCTGTCCTGTGCAAATTCCTAGTTCTCAAGGAGTGGCTCTGGTCTATGCCTTTCTGCCTCTGGATCTGTGCTCCACCCCTGATGTTTTTCTGGGAGTGAGTTCTTGCTCCATTATGGCACAGGTACTTATTTAGGTGGCCTTACTGTGTGTGTATTCTTCGCGTTGTTCTCCATTTTGGTAAAGGGTGTCGGTCTTGTGTGGTGTAGGCTTTGGCGGAAGGCTTCTGTCTGTACCTTCTTTCTATCCCTTATGGGCAGTCTTGTGGTCTATGTTTCCGCTGTCTCATGGGAGACCAGGATTCTTCCCCCTAGGGGACCTGTTATTTTTTCTGCATTCTTAACTGTTATGCAGCACACTGGTGCTGTGGTGCCGCTTGCATTACTCCCCTATTTAGGATTTGCCAATCCACGCACATGTGTAGACATTCCTGTCTCTTGTGTGTATATCGTGGATTCTACATGCACTGGGGTGCTCGCATACTAATTCTTTTTGCCTTAGTGTCAGACATTCTTGCTTACTATTTGCTTCGGGATAGTGTTCTCTGTGTGTTCAAAGCCTTGCAGGTTATCCGCTCACAGTGGTGCCTTTTAATTTGTTTGGCTGCATGCCTACCTCCTGAGCTTTAGCTCAACTGGTGGCTTCTCTGTCTCTGTTGGCACTAGGCTCTGGGCTCGGCCCTGCCACTATTGTCGCATGTCCTAGGACCTCATGCTGCGGCTCCGGTTCGTGGCCGAACAGTCTTCCGACTGTCCCCTGCTTATTGTGGCTTCCACTGTGGTGTGTGTTCAGGTGGTATGTTCTACCATTGTCATGTGGTTTTGATCCTCGGTACTTTGTTCCTCTTGGGTTATAGGGACTGATGCCTGGATCCTTCTTTGAAGGTCTTGATGCATTGTTTCTTATTATGGCACAGAACTTTCTAGTTCTGTTGTCCTTTCATCTGTGTCTGGGCGAGAGAGGTCTCACACCGTCCCTCGTTGGATTGGTGTCTTTATCATCCCTTGCTGATGCTCCTTAAGGTGGGTCATGGTTCTTATGCCCGTTGTCCTAGCATTGCGGTTTCCACCATTTTTTCGTCAGCCTCCTGACAAATATGTTCTCCTGGAACTTGGTGGTTGTTTCGCAGACCCTCCTCCTGTGGGGTATGGTTTTGGTATCTATTCTAAGTTAATGAATCTGCAGCTAGATGTCTCTATCAGATGGAAGAGTTACTTACCTTTGGTAACGATATATCTGGTAGAGACACAGTGTAGCCGCAGATTCCTTAACACCCGCCCATCCTCCCCACTCTGCGAAGACCTTTTCATATGGTGCCTTTCCTCCTAGCCTCCCTCTTTCTGGAGGATTTGGTCTTCCGGAGGTGTGCTCTCGCACCTCACTCTGGGGTAGGGCGAGTTGGTCTACGTGGGGTCCTTCGGACTCCCCTCCGTCCTAGTGTTTGGTTGGTGGCATGCTCTCGCACTTTCCGTTAGCAGCTTTCGAGCCCTTTGGCTCTCCACTCCGGCCATGTTTTTAGGTGGTTAAAGTCTTACTTTTCACTGCCTTCTCATGCTGTGCCACTTGTGTTCTTCATGTGTTTAGTTATTCTGTTTTTTATTCCCTCCCACCGCCTGTGCCTCCTTCTTTCTATGGCAGTCGGTTGGGTTGGCTTCTCTTTGGTGCTACAGTCTTCCAAGCTCTGGAGGCTGTGTGTAGTGAACAATCCTGTGGTTGTTCACTCCTAGTCACTTGTCTTGCATCATGTTGCTTCGATATTGTGGTTCTTTCATTTCCCTCCTGTGGTGACGAGCTGCGCCTGGCTTGTCATATCTTTTGTGCTGCAGCCATTGCCCCCCTCAGGGTGGGGCACAACTTGGCAATTTGTTGGGCCCTTGCTTGCATCAAGTGCTCTGTGAGCCCCCTTCAGTCCCTCCGGGTACTGGGTGCTTTTCTACTTCCTATTGTTTCTCATCCAAATGATTATTCTCTCATTTTCATGTTACTTATCGTTGTTTTTTCAACGATGTTGTTCTTTTCAACACACACTGTTCCTATGCTATCACAGTTTTTTGCATGTCTCTGCGTTGTGGTGCGGAAAAGTTTCCTGTAGAAAACTGATGTCAGCACACCGGGAGTGGCTTATATGGCTCCATTGACGTCACTTCCGAGGATGACGTCAGGACGGAACCGGGTGACGCCACCTCCCGGCGTGCAGAGGTATTGCTCGAAAAAAATGATTTTCCAGATCCAGTCTGACGCCTGGGGGGATATTCTAAGTTAAGGAATCTGAGGCTTGACTGTGTCTCTACCAGATACATTGTTACCGAAGGTAAGTAACTCTTCCATTGAGAAGGGTCATTACAATGGGTCATTTCAGAAAGGCTGATTTTCTGCCACTTCCCATATCTGTGGCCATTGTATCTAGCTCTGAGTAATGAGGATTTCGCTGCACCCCCTGAACGTGGTATAATGTTCACCCTTCAAGGCACTATAGCCACCAAGGCTCTGATTTCTAAGGTACCTCCTCCCAGCAGGAGTCTGCCAGGGTCTGTAGGGTTAAAGATTTTGATGTCATGCATGACGGTGCACGGTAATCCCACAGACACACAAGGAACCATGCAGACGTGTGCCCGATGCACACACAGAGGTGCCCACCAGTTCATCTGTCACGCAGTTCTTCCTTGAGTGCTTTATTACTCAGCGTTTATTCTTTATGGATGTATGAATCCGGTGCAGCCCCCCCGTGACCCATGTGGCATCCAGTCACCATTCAGCATCTGAAAGCTTCGAACACTACTCAACTGTAACATAATACAATAAAAGCTCTCAGCGGGCAGCCTGGACTTCAAAGAGCCCATATCACTGCCAGCACAGGCTATTTATACCTAACAGGATCTGGGTACAGAGTATTCCAGCCGCAGTATCGACAGCTACATGCTATGGGAGGCCTGCGGCTACCAGACAGCCCTCACCCCGTGCCTGATTCACATATCTTTCGTGCGGGACACTTTTGAGTATCTGTGCGCGTTATAAGTGCGTTATAACATAACATAACATAACATAACATAACATAACATAACATAACATAACATAACATAGCATAACATAACATAACATAACATAACATAACATAGCATAGCATAGCATAACATAACATAACATAACATAACATAGCATAACATAACATAACATAACATAGCATAACATAACATAACATAACATAGCATAACATAACATAACATAACATAACATAGCATAACATAACATAACATAACATAACATAGCATAACATAACATAACATAACATAACATAACATAACATAACATAACATAGCATAACATAACATAACAGAACATAGCATAACATAACATAACATAACATAACATCAAGTAACATAACATAACATAACATAACATAACATAGCATAACATAACATAACATAACATAACATAGCATAACATAACATAACATAACATAACATCAAGTAACATAACATAACATAACATAACATAGCATAACATAACATAACATAACATAACATAACATCAAGTAACATAACATAACATAACATAACATAGCATAACATAACATAACATAACATAACATAACATCAAGTAACATAACATAGCATAACATAACATAACATAACATAACATAACATAACATCAAGTAACATAACATAACATAACATAACATAACATATCATAACATAGCATAGCATAACATAACATAACATAACATAACATAACAACATAACATAACATAACATAACATAACATAACATCAAGTAACATAACAAAACATAACATAACATAACATAGCATAACAAAACATAACATAACATAACATAACATAACATAACATAACATAACATAACATAACATAACATAACATCAAGTAACATAACATAACATAGCATAACATAACATAACATAACATAATATAACATAACATAACATAACATAACATGACAATACATAACATATTATAACATATCCATGCAATCTGTGCTCTGGGCCCAGCAGTGCAGCTATGATATGTGTACGTTATGATTTTTATGTAGTCCTCCGAGCACTCAATATATCAATGTCTATGTCGAATATTGTCTTCATTCATCAATGATTATCCAAAATTAGAATCCAGAAATGTCTTTAGAAGTTCAATTTATTGAAAAGCGCAGCCAACACGTGTTTCGTCAGTCCGTAAGACAATGACTTCTTCAGGGCTGCAACCCAAAAATTATAAAAATCAATTCCAAATACAGTAACATATTACAAATATCCATACTCGCTTCAACATACATCTATAGGAGAAGCGTTTTTAAAGTAAAAGGAATGTACTATCAAACCAGTTTCTAATCACAAAATATCTAAATCCATTTGAAAAAGAAGAAGCATATTCGCCAAATTCGTGCTTCTGTACTTATCAAGTCATAATTCCAAACTGTTTATACTTATTACTTCTCAACAAAAGAGTCTTGTGATCACCATGTGATACCTGGGCAACTGGATAACGCATTGCAAACCATCAAATTAAGTATTTAAACCAACTCACCATCAATATGAAAATTCTTTGTTGTCGCAATCAATGAAAGTAACACTTGTCCTTTCCCATCCAAATATGTAAATACAACAACCTACAAGTAAATCCAATATCATATGGTAACTACATGAGAAATTCAATTATAGATTAAAGTCTCATATATCCATTACTAGACGTAGTAAGCACTCACCAAGCAATTTCTGGTTATAGTGTTCAAATATCAGCATCTATATCTCAAGTGTTCGCTTGGATCCAGGTTTAGTAGTAATAGTTTTTATGTGTTATCCTCCGCCACAATGGAGCTCATGTATACCTACAATTCAATAGATTCGTCAATATGGTGTTTTAGTAAATCAGTAGTCACCATCTGACAAGTAACACGACGATATTGGACACCTTATATCCCATATGTACAATGTGATCTCACCTAATCTACGGTATATAGCGTTTGAGATTCTCCACTCTAGTCCTTATTTTCACCATCAAATTGTTAATTCATACGTGTACGTATCTAAAAATAAAGACATACATTAGTAAGTATGTCCGCATCAATACTGGCTCTCATCCCTTCCCCCAGTTCCGTACTCACCAAGCCTCATCTTCAGGGTCGCGTATTCTGTGGCGTTTAGCGTCGGCGCCATTTTGTAATGTGTTTATATAGCTGTTCATATCAACGTGGCTAATGCCTAAACTATGGGCGCCATATTGGAACGGTATAAAACGCCCTAATTTCTTATCGGTGTCAGTATAGTACTGGTTAAAGATACGTAATTACCTAAACGATAATATACTAAATTCATATACACTCTCGCCATTAAGTGTAACATATTATCTGTAACGCAAAAAAAGGGGGCGGGGATCGAAAGACTCTGGCGATCGAGTTCATTTTACGCGCCATCTTGTAATGTCTAGATGGAAGTGACTTACATCGCGTCCTAATCCGCAATTTCGGCAGCGCCATTTTGTAATAGTTGCACCCGTCTATGTAACAATAATAATCCGTTTCTGAGTAAGTTGAGCAGTATATTCTTCCATCCAGAATAAATCAAATAATGTTTAACAGTGACATTATATTACAGTACTATGCTGTACTCCTTAAAGTTAGATTAGTAAAGAATATCAATAGGATAGGACTCGCAATACCGTCGTTGACAGCTTGTTCCCAAATTGCACCAGATCAAAGTTAGAGGTCTAATTGCCAGTAACAGTAATTCTAGTATTTTATCCCATTAAATTATATGCAATGCGTTAACCCTGCAGTCCACGATTCCCACGGGTTACACAGCTCAATGTTAACATCGCAAATTCACAATTCACCAGTACAAAATCAACAGGTAGCCAGACGATATTTGTCCATAACGCCAAAATATTAAATCAGATTTAGCACAAATGTTGGTTGAGTCAATACTGAATAAACACAGCACAGTTTCTATAATCCAACATTAGTCATTGTGCACATTGAATTTAACACACATGTTCGTTGCATCAGTACTACATAGATACAGCACAGTTTCTATAATTAAACGTTAGGCATTGTGCACATTGGATATTGTGTATGTCCTTAAGGTGACAAACAGTATCATATAAAGCATACACAAGTTCTTCATTCATAATCACAATGTACATAAAAGTTGATTAGTTGCCTAGATAAAATTCATATTCATGATCAACATTAAGCCCGCTCTCAACGGCCCTTAGTTTAATCAACCATTGAACCTCACGTCTTCTCAACATCAGAAGTCTGTTCCCCCCACGAGGGTCTGCTCTAATATGGTCGATACCATGATAAGTAAAAGAATGCTGATCTCTATTTGCATTGTTTTGTACCAAATGGGATGCAATCGGATAGCGTGTATCACCGTTTTTCAAAGCTCTATAATGTTCAGCAATTCTGTCTCTTAGTCTTCTAATTGTGCTCCCTACATAAATCTTTCCGCAGGAGCACACTATCACATAAACCACAAAAGTAGTGTCGCAGTTGATAAACATTCCAATTGTATAAGTTCCAGAATTGTTATATTCAAAAGTTAGCACCTTCTTTTTTGCCCATCTGCATGATACACACCGGCCACATTTGTAAAAACCCTTAAAACTGTTAAGCCAGTCAGTTTTGTTCTCTCTACTCGGGTAACTCGGACTTAATAAGTTCCTCAGTGTAGTCCCTCTTCTGAAAGTCAGGCTTGGCCTGTCAAATAAATGTGGTCTCAAATCATTGTCCATAGTCAGAAGGTGCCAATGTTTCTTCAGAATCGTAAATAGTTTACAACTGTCTACACCATAATTTGTAATTAATCTCACTTTCTGATCACTTGTCGTACCTTCAATCTTCTTTCTCTTCAGGGTAGTTTCTCGTTTCATTTTCTTAACCCTTGATACCGCTAATCTGATTGTTTCCTCCTTATAACCTCTATGTCGAAATCTATTGGACATGTCTAACAGGTTACTCTCAAAATCATTGTCGTTAGCACAGTTACGACGAGCCCTGACAAATTCACCGTAAGGTATGGCTTTTTTCTGGCAACTAGGATGACCGCTTCCTGCATGTAGTATCGCGTTGCAGCTAGTCGGTTTCCTGAACATTCTACTCTTAATCCTGTCACCCTCCACAAACAACTCAACATCCAAGAAGGTAATACTCTGTTTGTCATAAGACGTTGTAAATTTCAGGTTGTATACATTGTCATTGAGGTATTCAAAGAAACCTTTCAATGACTCAACTGTGCCTGTCCAAATTAACAGGCAATCATCAATGAAACGTCCCCAATAGTGTATATATTGGGTCCATTCACTTCCCGCTGGGCCCCAGATTCGCTCCGCCTCGAACCAACCCATGAACAGGTTGGCGAAAGACGGAGCAAATCGTGAGCCCATCGCGGTCCCAAGGCGCTGTCTAAACCACTTCCCGTCAAATAGAAAAACATTGTTTTTTAACACTAAATCAGTCATTCGTAAAAGCATTTGAGTATGATCATACATTTCAGCCGGTCTTTGACTTAGAAAGTGGTCCAAAGCACGTATACCTAGACTGTGATCAATAATAGTATACAAAGAAACCACGTCTAGTGTGACCAATAACATACCATCCTCCCAGATTATATCCTCCAATAAGTTCAAGACGTGTTTAGTGTCTTCAATAAAAGACGGAAGGTTGTATACATGTTGTCTCAGAAAGCAGTCTATAAACTCAGATAGGCGTTCTGTTGGGCCACCTATGCCGGAGACAATGGGCCGGCCTGGCGGATTGTCCCGGCATTTGTGGACCTTAGGGAGAGTATATAGGCAAGGCGCCCTTGGGTTACTCAAAGTCAGGTAGAGGAGTTCATCATGGTCCAACAGAGTTAGATCGTACCATGTCTTAATTTCCCCATTAATTTTGACAGTAAGTTCTGGTAAAGGATTGGTGGTGAGTTTCTCATAGTAAACAGTATCATTAAGCTGAGAGTAGACTTCATTGTTATACTGTAAAGTATCTAAAACAACAACATTTCCACCCTTATCAGCACTCCGTATTGTAATAGATTTATTATTCATAAGTTCTTGAAGTGCCTCTCTTTCACCAAAAGTAAGGTTATGCTGTAATCCCCTCTTACCCATCCTGTGTGATATGTCAATTTCTCTGTCAATCTCAGTACTCACCATTTTAAAAAACACATCTATAGTGTTACCTGGTGTCAATTGGGGGGTCCACTTGGACTTGGTTTTGAGTCCACTCCCTTCTCTTTGAAATCTGGTAATTTCCATGTCTTCCATAAGTTGTAACATAGTTATAGGGTCATCTTCTCTCTCCGTTAGTGATAAAAGAAGTTGAGTATCTTTCAGTTCCTGTATAGTTAATTCACTCAATATTTTATTAGAGGATTGTTTGTCTTTCTCTGGCATGTTAACAAAGAACTTCTTTAACTTCAGAGTTCTAGTAAACTTAAACAAATCAATTTTAGCCATACACCAATCCATTCGAGTTGCAGGACAAAAACCCAAACCTTTTTTGAGAACAGATAACATGTTGTCAGATAAATCACAAGAAGATAAATTGATCACTTCTATGTCACATGCTGTGGTAACATCATTAGTCGTTATTGTTTCCAAGATCTTAGAGTTCTTATTCTCGCGCCTGGATCTCCTACCGCCCCTGCTACCTCTCCTTGTCTTTTTACTGTTGATTCTCGATTCCTCAATTCTGAGTCCCGATTCCCTCTCCTTAGTCTCTGGACCTCCTCTAAAAAATTATTAGTATTACCGGAAGGGACCATATCCGGTACATCTTCATTTTCACTACTTGATATGATATGATCGAAGATGCATCTGTATCACTCACCAGGGGTGTACTGCCACTAATTATATTCGACAATATTCGACATAGACATTGATATATTGAGTGCTCGGAGGACTACATAAATATTGGCCTTTGGTTTCTTCAGAGATCGTGGTAACCGGTCTCAATTCTCCTCCTGAGCACCGACAATACGCATGATATTGTAAATTGACTACTTGCCTATACTCTGCTGTGCGCTCTTGTTGACCGTTACCTATTTTTGTTGTGTACGTTATGATGATTTGAGTGCACTATCACCCACGTAAGTGTCGTGGCTCTGAGCAGGTGGTGATGGTTGTAAAGTCAACCTTATAGGCCAGCTATCCTAGTGGTAGCATGGACAAAGCAGTCTTAGGCTAAACTGAAGAGGGCATGTGAAGCCAGCTGTTTTACCATATGTAACCCCTTTAATACCAAATGAAAGGACACCACACAGGTTATATATAAAATATATATGTATTTATTATAAACACAACCCCTCTGAACTCTTTATGAGGTCAGAGGCTAAAGCACATAACAAGTTACTTAATTATCATACAATAAGTTGCACAATATACAGTAGAGCCCTAGGGGCATGTAAAACCATATACTAAAATAGTGGTATAAGAACCACGTCATGAACACAGAATAGGCCTAGGGCCTAGGGAATCGCTGGGGCTACGCTGAGCTAACAAGAGTTAGGGAGCAGGAGGCCCACGGGATGCGTGTGCCGTGTCTGTTCACACATGCAAGTTACCATAGGGAAACAATGGGAACGTAAGAGTTAGAAACTAGTTCTTTTAGGACACTTCCAGATGTACTAGGAGAAAGCCACTGAAAACTAGGGCACTAGGATAGTCAATACCTACAGGAGCACCGGAGTGCCCGCGTTACCTCACCCACAGGAGCCAGGTGCATAGGTGTCAAGTTGTGTCTGGTTTCGTCGCTGATTCCTATGGAGACCTGTAAAAAGATGCTGCAGGCAACCAGGAGAGAAGTGTCCGGTTGGATCCAAGTGCGGATCGAGGATGAAGAGTACCTGAAAGCAGAGGGGACAGAGTCTGGGTCACTAGCCAGTGACCGGGTGGAACCAGGAAGGAACCAGGTGATGTTGCGAAGCAATCAGGTGATGTTGTGAAGCTTGACTCTGCAGCCACGTGGACCAGGAGGCGTCGATGACAACCAGGAGCTGGATATGGACTGTCCCACAAAGGATCTCGCTGTTGGCGGCGTCGGCTTCCGGATTGGAGTCAACAGGCCTTGGCAAATGCAACCCATGCAGGATTTGAATATTCGCTTAGAGTTAGACCAGCAAGGTCTATGTGGCTTCTCCTTTGCAGGGAAGCAGGGGCCTACCTGGAGCAATCAGGCATGTGGTTCAGATTCGAAGGTTCATCGTTACAGAGGCCAATGGGAAAGTGACCGTACAGACGCATCGAGCACAAAAACACTAGCAGGCCCCACGCGGCACTCGTGGAGTGTGGAGGGCTGTGCGTCAGTGCAAAAGGTGCTCGGGGCTGGGGCTTCTCAATCCCCAATGCACAATTTCGAGGGTGCCTCAGAAGCTGTACAAGTAGCAAAGAGCAGGTTTTTCAAGATGGCCGGTCCCACGTCTCTCGTCGCCTCCACGGGTCTCAGCTTTGCCATGGCTGTGGATCGAAGTCAAAGAAGTCTGGAAGTCTGGCTCTTGTTTGACTCTGTGCTCGGGCTCCGGCGGGAGCATCAACAAAGTAAACCGAGATCGCTGGATGGTGCCTGTTTGCACAGGGTGGTCACTCCTTGACCACAAGGGAGATTCTTCAGTCTTCTAGTTGCAGTAGAATCTCAAAGGTCCAGAGTTTTGTTTCAAGTTTCAGTTCAGGATAAATCTAAAGTCTCTTGACTCAGCTCCTACCTATACACTAATCTGAGGGGCTGGATTACCTGTTAGGTCCCTCCTATGGGTGGGACCAGGGAAGGGGGTGGTTACACCCCTTTCCCTTTGTCCATTTTCACGCCAGAGCTGGGGCTGGAGTGCCCCAGCAGCTGGTTTGAACCGGGGTATGCACAGGGACACCTTGTGTGCCCCAGGCATGTCTCGTTTCATTCAGCCCTCCCTGCCCCAATACACTATGGCCTGTCTGGGGTGGTGCTAGCACCTCCCAAGACAGGAAACCTATTGTCCAAGCCTCCCTTGCTGGAAGGACTCCCAGCAGTAGGAGGTCAGACTTGTGTCTGTGGCAGCAGCATCCATTTTGTGATACTGAGGCTCTGGTTAACTTTAACCGGGATTAACAGGAACAACATGTTGTCTCCCTCTAGAAGGGTGGAATGCTACCCCCATCGCCAGAACTGGTGAGGGGGGTAGTATTCCAAAGTGTATGACACCTTACACGACATGTTTTGATAACACCAAACCAAAGTTAGCCATAACCGCGAGGATTATAATGCACTTAAGAGTATATGGTATGGATATATCATAGAACAGCTATAAGGACATGGTTCCGAAAACTGCAGACAGGCTCAGCGCATGCTAGAGCCTCATCTCACATAAAACCAAGCACTCTGCCTTCAGGATTGTTAAGGCCTGCCATAGGAGTGACTTGTAGGTATATATGTGTCTATATATAATGGTAGGTATAGGAATACTATACCTAAGCAAGGGGTGATTACACGACCTTGCCCCAGCTGAGTGATCAGCCAGTTGTGTCAATCTGGATGGCCAGCCAGGGGTGGCATAATACATGCTGCAGCCCCTGGTAGGCCTTGGGTGCACCTATGCCCTGGGTACCTATGGTACACTATACGGGGCTCACAAGGTGCCCCAAACATCCAATTGGAGATGTACCCAAAGAACATGGAGTCCATTTTAAAGTGAGAGCAGATAGCCTGGGGTCTTGATTAGCAGGATCCCAGGCCAACTAAGACGAAAACCAGCTAAACACTAGGCAAAAAGTTGGGGTAACCATAGTCAGATATCCATCCTCCTACAGACAGGTCTTCAGCATTTTATGATGTTCTGGAAAAGGGGGAGGGGCAAGGGTAGAGTGGGAGTCATTCCATGTTTAGGGGTGATGTTAGAGAACGTCTGATCTGATCTGGTTCTGTGCATGCGTTAGATGTGTGCGAGAAGGAGTCCTGCAGAGTGGAAGTGTGTGGGTGGTTGGTGGAAGGAAATGCGACTGTTGAGGTACGTGGGGCCTAAGTTGTGTAGTGCCTTGAATGTGTGTAGCTCCCTTAGTTTTGGTGTGATCTGAGTTGTGTGGTGTTAGACTTGGCATCTTTTGGCGTGTTTCCCCTGAGTTTCTTGCTTTCTGCCCTCCCGGTTTTGAGTCTGTTTTTGCTGGCGTAGTGTTTCTGCTCACTTTTCTCACTGCTGATCAGTGGTAAAGTGCAAGTGCTCCTGTGGTAAAGTGTGTTACGGATTGGTGTATCCATGATTCAATATTTGATTTACTTGTTAGTCCCAAGTAAAGTGCATTGCGTTGACCAGGGCTTTTAAATCAAATGCTACCAGCTGGCCTGCAGCACTGATTGTGCCACCCACGCGAGTAGCCCTAAAAAGGCAACTCAGACTTGCGATTGCAGAGTATGCGTGCAGTTGGTAACTGCTGTGTCGACTTGGCAAGTGCACCCACTTGCCAGGCCCTAAACCTTCCCTTTTCTACATGTTCATCACCCCTAAAGTAGGCCCAAGGTACCCTTGTGGGCAGGGTGCAGTGTATGCGAGAGGTAGGACATGCCCTGGTGTGTGTGGCATGTCCTGAATGATAGTGAATTACAGACCATTTCATTTTTCACTATTGCAAGGCTACCTGTTTCCCATAGGACAGAATGGGAAGTTTGTTTATAACATCTTATAAGCATAAATGTCCCTGGGAACTAGGTTGGGAAATACAATTTAGTAGGCCTGAACTCAGAATATAAAGATGCATCTTTTAGTGAAGGTGATTTTTACATTCTGTGTTTAGAAATACCACTTTTAGAAAGTAGGTATTTTCTTGCTCAGTCATCCTGTGTGCCTCTGCTGGAATGTGGATTGCCTGCCTGGGTTTTGGATGACAGAAGGCTGGGGAGCAGGAGTGGCTTCAGAGAGTCTAGGTAGAGTCAGAAAAGGGCTAAATATACCTGGGCTGCAATGGGGGAGAGGAGATTTCCTTGCACGTCAAAGGGCCTGGTCTGCTGTCTCCACCTCATGCCAGGACATCACACCAAAGAAGGCAGACTGGTTCTGGCTGGGCACAGACACTCTCTGCCTAAGAGATCAAAGGACTTTGGGATATAAATATTGGGACCCAGAACCATGAACTTTAGAACTCTTTTGGATCAAGAAGACTGCCAAGAAGAAGAGCTGGAAAATCTGTGAGGAGGGACTATGACTTTGCTGTGTGCTTTGCTGGGTTGGCCTGCAGCAGCTGCTTCTGTCTTGGGCAGTGAAAGGACTGGACTGCACTTTCTGCAATCTGCTTTTTGAGTTTCTCCAAGGGCTTAAGGAAGAGCTTGCCACCTGTTCAAGAAGTGACAGGAACAACAAAGACTTCAAGCTCTTTCCCCGCAGCACTGGGGACTGTGTGTTTTGCGCTGCAACAGAGGAAAAGCCACCCAACGGCGTCTACGATGCTACTGCTGACTGTGTCCTGACTGCACCGCAGCAACATCGAGGTGCAACCTTGGTCTCACCGACGTCGCCTGCTGACACCGCCACCAAGCCGCTGCTTACACTATGATCTGTGGGCCCCGCACTCCGTACCCCCTCGCATCACTACAGCGCCTTGGCACAACAGAGGGCACCGCCACACCGCGACCCTGGTCTCACCAACGACACCATCTGAAGCCGCCACTGAGCCGTTGACCGCACCGTGACCTGTGGGCATCGCACTTTGCACCGCCTCACTTCTTGATGACGACTTGGTATCCCCAACGACGACGCTCCACGCCAAAATTGATTCCGCTGCTTGCACCATGGCTCGAGGCCACCGCTCGTAAAGGTACGAGATGCACTGTCCTCATCCCACACTGCAACCTTGGCCTACTGACACCGGTGCCATCGACTCCAGTTCGTCAGCCACCGACAGCGCTTCAGCAACGACGATGCCGCTGCTTGCACCTTGACCTGCCAGCACCGTCACGAGCACCGACTTCATCTCGCACCTCGGCCCTGGTCTCACCGATGACGCCATCCGATGCCGCCACCAAGCTGCTGCTTGCACCGCGACCTGGGGGCACTGCACGCCTCACCGCTGCACTTCGCACCACAGCAAATGATGCCTGCCGACACTAGCGTTCCTGATTCCAACAGAGAGGTGGTCGACCTGCAATGTGTGTGACTTCCAGGGCCCCGACGACTCCTGCACCGACCTTATGGAACTGACGCCTGCGGACCCCGTGTTTTCGGAAGCTCAAAAAGAGGTCGCCGGCGCCCTGCGTTTCTAAAAGGTACTGTTTGCCGGTCTTCCTGACACCGTAGCTGGCCCGCGACGCCACGGTCAGCCACAACTGTTTGGATTTGTTTGCTCACGATGCTGTGATAGCCCCGGACAGAGCTATCGACAGCAAGGAACTGTTGTTAAAGCTTTTTTTGACAATTATAGATTTTTAAGTACAGTATTGTGGATTTTTATCATTTTTGGTCTTGTCTTAAAGTATATAAAAATATTGGCTATTTTTCTAAGCTGGTGTGGTGTCCTTCTGTAGTGCTTATACTGTAATACTGTTGGTTATGTGCAAATGCTTTACACACTGCCTGTAAGATAAGCCTGACTGCTCATGCCAAACTACCAAGGGGGTGAGCAGGGGTTATTTTAGGAGTGTAACTCCCTTATCCTAGCTAGGAAGAAGGGTCCTCATTAGACAAAGGTGCCAACCCTTGCCAACCAGAGTCCCCATTTCGAACATGTGGTGTGTGAAGTTGTGGATGAATCTGCACAGTTTGCAGCCTTCTAATGAGTTTCTTGGTGATCCCAAAATAGAAGATGTTCCAGTAGTGCATCATACTGGTGACTGGGGTGCGAGTGACAGTTTCTCCAGTGTTAATCAGGACCTGTTTGAAGATCTTCCTTAGGTTCTTCTGAGTGCGGAAGCAGGATAAAGTGACGGCGGTGACTTGTGCCATAATGTCGAGTTTGCTGTGATGATTATCCCAAAGTTCCTGGAGTGAGTGCTGGGTATTTGTGTGGGTACGAGCGTGTCCATCCATCATTTGGAGTCCCATGGTGGGGTGTTCTTGCCAATGATCTCTACTTCTGTCTGGTCGGTGTTGAGCTTGAGGCATGTGGCCTTCATCCAGTGAGCAACTCAGTCATGCAGGGGATGAACTTGTTTCTTGTGTCGGGTGTCTTGTTTGAGATGGAGAGTATGGGGTCCGTGTCATCAATCTAGGAGAGGATGTGGATGTTGAGTGCATGGATGACAATGGCCAGGGAGGATCATGTATGCTTCGGAGGGGAAACATCCATAACAACGCGGGTATTACCCCACACTGCTATTACAACGCTGCTATTACAACGCAAGTCGTTACAACGACTTGCGCTGGGGGACGCTGTAGAATAGGGAATAGTTTAATTTTCTATCCAACACCTTCCCTACTGTCAACGTGGGCTGGAGTTGGAATAGAAAATTAAACTATTTCACTATCCAGCGCCCCCCCAAGGCAAGTCGTTGTAACGACTTGCGTTGTAAAAACTGCGTTGTAATGGCATGCGGGGTAAAAGCCAGCGTTGTAATGCCGTGCAACCGCTTCGGAGAGGGTGGGGCTGAGCGATGAACCCTGAGGCACTCTGCGGAAGTTGTAGGGGTTTCAAGGCGTAAGGGGCCAGGCTGACATCTTGTGGTCTATCCATTAAGCAGAGGCAGATCCAGCGGAGAGCGGGTGCTTGGAAGTCAATCTCATGCAGGGTCCTGATGAAGGTGGCATGTGAGACTGTACTATCTGCTGCAGAGAGGTCCAGGGAAATGAGGGCTGCCATGTGTCATCTGTCAAGGATGATGCGGTTGTCGTCTGCAGTGGTGATGAGTTCTGCTTCTAAACTGTGGTGGTGCCTGAATCTGGAATACCTGGCATCGAGGAGCTGGCTGTTGCTGAGGTGGTCGGTGAGGCATTGGTGGATACATTTCCCTGAGATCTTTGGTGGTTAGGAGGATGCGTGTTTGTGCATCGTTGATTGGTAGAAGTTCTTTGATGGAGGTGTGGTGAGGCAAGGCTCTGCTGGTGCCCCCGAGTAGGTGGTCTTCATGGTATCAGCGATTTCAACAGTGGTGACAGTGGGTTATGAGGTTTTGGTTCATTCCTTGGCTGTGATGGGAAGTTGAGTTGCAATGGTGTCTGGTTGAGGGTCAAATCTGTCGTATAAGGAGGGGATTCTCTTACAGAAATGTTAGAAGAGCTTTTTGTAAAGTCTTGTAAAGGGGTGATGTTGCTGGAAGCAGCAGAAAGCATGGTGACATTTTTGATGATGGGAAGATTTCCTTCCTGCTGTTAGTGCCAGCCTTGATAACTGCAAGAGGCGTGCACCTGGTATTCCATGCCTGTTGGTGATAACGTCTAAGGGCTGATTTGAAGATGTCTTAATCAGTCAATAACAATGCTCACACTCACACAATCATCAGACTTCGAATGCAGATATTAACTCTTGCTTTCCTGTAATTTGTAGTAAGGGAAAGTGGGAGAATTGATGAGAACAGAGAGTGTGCATGTCTTGTGGAGGCAGGATGTGACATTGGAGGATTGGGAGAGGGCTCATTACAATTCTCCATTGTCTCTTCCTTTTTGCATTTATATGTTTAACTTGTCTGCTATTTGCAAAGCACTTTGATACCCGGACAGGTCATGTCCTGGCTATATAAAACTCTTCAAATAAATACAATAAATAAATAAATAAGTGGTGGAAGAGGTTGCTTTAATGGCAGCAAGCTGGGCTGACTCACACATTCTTCGGCTGAGCTGACAATGTATTATGCACAAAACCTTGTCCTAACATTTACTCTGAGCTCTTACTCCCACCCTTGGTGTTTCCCATCCCAGCATAGCCACCGCCATTCTCCCCAACCCTTCTGACCTCAAGCAAACTTTATGGATTAACTCTCTCATGTGTTGTCCTTTCCATTGTTCACCAAATTAACAAGTGCCTTGATTCTCTGCTCTTGCTCTCTCTTCCCTGACCTCCTCTGTCCTCCTCTCTCTTGTTTATCCATCTCTCCAGTCTTTGCGCCCTCCCCGCTGCCAGAAAGAGCTGCTCCTCCTGCCCCCCATACTTCCACTCACACAGTCCATTCCACTGACCTCTCCATTCATTCTCAGGATGCAATCTATTGCCTAGCAACGACAAATGAACTCCATTGTGTAGAAGCAGCACAGGGGATTCATAGACAATCCTGCTATGTGTAATAACATTCATCCTTTCGCCTTCCGACAAGCAAACATCTCTCTGCCAATCTCTGTACAAGCCCTGTCCATCACGAACAGTTTCCTGACCCTCAATCCACACCCTTCGGGGTAACAAGTACATGCAGCAAAGCTCAGTCCCCCCATCTCTTTTTCAAGAACCATAAATCCTTTTTTATCATTTTAATCACCTCCAGCTCTGTAGACTGAACCAGATCATTCCACTCCATTTCTGGCTGTGTCCACTTGTCCCACGGCGCCCAAAGTGTTGGCATCCGTTCACCCCATCGCTTTCCACCCAATGCATACCAACACTTTGAAAATAAGAGACATATTATCAACGGCCAGCGATAATTATCCGCTGTCCACTCTTAGCATGAGAATTGTTATCGCCGGCTATCGCTGATAATTATCGCCATGCTAGCGCTGTATTAACAACCCATTAATGCCTGCCTAAGTTCTCAGCCATCACTAATCTCACGTTTGCCCACTTTGAGTCACTTCTCCATAGGGTCGGACTGGCTGTAGTGGGCACTGGGCATTTTCCCCGGTGGGCCGGAAGGGTGGGGGCTGGTTTTTAACCCATGGGACCGATTTTACAGCAGGGCTGGAATATCAGCCCCCTGTAGCAAATGCGGTGTGGGTGCTTGACACTAGCACCCCCCACCCCAGACTGGCCCTTCTCAGCTGCACCCCCTACCCCCCCCCCCACGGGGGGCGGTCAAGCGATATTGCCAGGGCTGTTTTCTGTTCCCAGTCCAGCCGTGCATCTCCCGCTCCCAACCCCTTTATCTGCGCCTCAGTCACACTCACTCAGAATACTGTTGCCACACCAATCCTGAATGAATGAGTGCCAAGTTCCATCTTATTCCAGCTCCCACCTCTCAAGCGCTTCCGCCAAACCCAAGGCTTTAAGTTCATTACTTTCGAGCCTTCTGTGCAAAGGAGCAATGACCTTGTTACCCAACCCCTCAAAACAAGAATTGATCCATTATTGTCACTAGACAATTGCCTCCTCTCTGTTTCTGTAACCGTGCAAGGCTCCTTTACCCTTTGGTTTCTGTTGCTGCGTTGACTCCGGACCACACTCTGGTGTCTGCCCTCCCCGCTCCTTCCACTTGCTAGCCCTCTACTCTGCTTCTGCTACTAGTTCAAACATCTGGAACGCCAATTTCCTCAATTCTCTTTCCACGATTCCCTCAAACCCCCAAAAGCATTTTTTTTAATGTATTTTAGAAACAAGATAATATTACAGTTCAGTTATTTGTCTCATCAGCCCTCTGACTGAATGTGCCCTGGGTCCTTGTCAATCAGGTTCACAGGACCTGTGTTCTGTCCAAAAACAGTACCTTTATTTCCACAAATTGACTCCCCTCTGGGCCACATGCAAGTCCCTTGTAAAGGGTACCACTAGTACCAAGGGTCTTGTGACCAGAGATTGTCTCTAATAGCTGCCAGCATGTATTGTGCCACCCTCAGAGACCCCTCACTAAACACATGCGCCCTGCTATTGCAGCCTGTGTGCTTTGGTGCAGACAAAACGTAAGCATTGACATGGCACACATCCCTGTGTACCATGCCTACAAACCACTGCCTGTGGCATAGGTAAGTCACCTTTCTAGCAGCCTCACTGCCATAAGACAGGAAGCACTATGCCACAAGTGAGGGCATAGCTGCAGGAGTAATGTGCACCATCATGTCTGTGCCCATTCACAGCCATTGTAAGTGCAGTGAAGCGATATCGAGTACACGTGCTGGGAGTTTGTCATCACGATTCCACAGCCCCATAATGGCTTTGCTGAATGCTAAGGAGTTTGGTATCAAACTTCTCAGCATAATAAACCTCCACGGATGCCAGTGATGGATGTATTATAAAATACACTCAGAGGACATCTTAGAGAGGCCCCCTGAAATACAAGTATCTCCCTCTTGCCCAGTTGGCTGGTTTGCACCAACCTGCCACATACTGACATGTTTCTGACCACCTGAGGTGGGAGCCCTTCTGTTCTCGTGGGTCAGGAACAAAGGCTGCTTGTGGTGGAGATGCTTCTTACAGACCCCCAAGCAGCAATAGCAATCAGGGTGGTGAGCTTCAAAGGCTTCCTGCCCTTTGATATGTTGACCAGGGCCTCTCCAGATAGTGGAGATTCCCGCCCCGCTAACCAAGCCCCACTTTTAGTGGCAAGGGCAGCGGGACAATTAGTAGTCAGGAGAGGTCTGCACCCTGTCTGTCAAGACCACCCCTGGCAAAAGGTTTGGGGGTGACCCTGCCGAAAGGGACATTGCTAATAGTCTTCAAACAACTATTTAAATATCTGACAGACTCATGGCGGTCCCTGGCAGAGGAGCTCATCCTCTACGTTCACCAACGGATGATATCTCTAAACATGTTGAAATTGGTTTATCCTCAACTGGCATATATGATGTACTTATATGTCCCTAGTAATGTGCACTATATGTGCTCTGGGCTTGTAAAATATGCTAGTAGGTGGCCTGATGCACTGATTGTCCCACCCTCTTCGTTAGCACTTTAAACATGGCTCAAGCTTGCCACTACAGAGCCAGCGCATTTCGACCTAGAAAGTCAACCTACTTGCCAGGCCCAAACCCTCCTTTTTGTTTCATATAAATCAACCCCAAGGTATATCCGAGGCTGGGCCGGCTTTAACACTGGCGCCCTGTGCGACAATGTTTGTTGACGCCCACCCAATGGCCATCTCTGCCATGGATTCCCTCACTAGCACCCTTGAACAGCGGCCCTCAAGTCTCCAGAGCCACTGTCTCTCAGATTCATTTAGTTCTATAGCACCACTCATACCAGTCTAAGGTGTTAGAGCACTTTACACCTCACACACATTGCACAGAGACAGTCATATGTGTATAAATCAGTGTATAGGAAATGTACAACAGACAGGACTACAAGGTGTAGTGTAGGAGTAACATGTCATTGATACTGGCAGGCAATATAGTTTAAAAGTCCTTATTCTGGAAAAACATAAATTCAGAATTTAAAACATAACACCATTGTTAGGGGTTCTCTTTAATAATAATAATAATTGTTTTCCACCCAAATAAACCCTTTGGGAAGATTAGAATAATGAAAGACTGTGCAAAAAAACATATATCTCTAACATAAACATTGCATTTTGCATGCAGCTCTTTGATGACAATTAATAGCTCAATGTTTTATGTTAGGATTTTGACGTACAAACTACAAAGAACAAAAAGAGCACCTTTACAGAAGCAGTAACCCACTGACCTATGTACATTATATGCACTTTGTGATCTGCCTGGTACACGTTGTTAGGAGCAGGCATTTTAACCCTCTGTGCTGCCTTTCCATGAGTCAAAACTTCCACTAGACAAACCTCCGATCTCTTTCCAGGAACACAATTAATCAACGGAGTTATCTTGAAGTTCTAAATGATGCCTGAAAATTGCAGGAGGCCAGGAACGCAGTAGCAGGTGCTTTTAAATTGTGAATATTCTTGCAACAATGATGCCCCCACCCCAAGTCAGCGCCCGGTGCAGCGGCACCGATCGCACCGCCCTACAGCCGGCCCTGATCCTAGGCAACCCTAAAGGCAGGGTGCTGTGTATTTAAAAAACAGGGGGGCATATTATCAAGGAATGGCATTAAAATTATCGCCGCTTTAGCGGCAGGAAACTGCCGCTAAAGTGGCGATAATGGGCTTGATAATATGCCCTTGAGAATTCCAATAGAAGCCCATGTTCTGGTTTTAACATGGGATTCTATTGGAATTCTCTCTGGCATATTATCAAGCCCATTATTGCCATTTTAGCGGCATTTTCATGCCGCTAAAGCGGTGATAATTTTAACGCCGTTCCTTGATAATATGCCCGAGGGTATGTACTTTTCAGTTTTACATCTCCTGGTAGTGAAATACTCTTAAATTCATTTTTCAAAACTGCAAGGGCTGTCTGTCCCATAGAGTAGCATTGGGATTACCTTAGACATCTTTTAATTGTAATATCCAATTGGGATGAGATCGACATTTGGAGTTTGGTGTCCCTGGACTCACAATTTAAAATCCCAACTTATGGTGATTTGGATTTTAAGTTGCCAGTTTGATAACACCACTTTTTAGATAGTTGGCATTTTCTTCTCTTTAACCATTCAGTGTCGTCCTATCTCTCAATACATGTTTGGGTTGGGTACAGATGGGCTTTGCACATTCCCTCTAGACAGTCAAACACAAAAGGAGTTGAGGTGTGCCACACATATCCTGATGGCCCATCACCAGACTGATGGGTCTTCCAGAACTAGAGTGAGAGTGAGGAGATGACACTTGCACCTGAATAGGCCTGTGCCTGTCACCACTCAAAGAGCTGCATACTCCCCTGTAGAGCGTCTTGAGTCAGGCAAGGAAGGGCAGGGACTTGTAAAGTTCAAAGGTCTCTTTGAAGTTTGCCTTCTTCAAAGACTAAATGGGTATAAGTACCAGGCCTTTGTCACCATGTTCTCAGTTCACTTGTGGGTCCTGAGGAGACTGTGTCAAGAAGAGGAGCTGCGCTGCCAGGAGAGCTGCCACTTTTCTAACTGCTTAGCTGTGTTGGCCGGTTGCCAGCTGATTGATGTGCTGCCAATGGGGACTGACACTTTGCAACTTGCTCTGCTGTGTAGGCCTGCTGCCTCTTGCCTGCCAGTAAGAAGGGCTTGTGGGAAAACAGCCAATCTTTAACGAATAACAAAGCTGTTCGGCGTAGGACGCCTTTAATCCCAATATCGATATTTATCAAATAAAGAGACAGGCGCTGGAAATCTGGAAAGCAAGAACGGTTTATTGCTTCAGTAGAGAACACAACAGGCCTGACACAAGTCAATGTCTTCAGGAGGTGTTCTAACAACGTCTCCGCGGTCCCACATTATATACAGTTTACAGTAAGTTTTATTGGTGGTCAAACATCCTTGGAATTCCCGCCCCCAGCAGGTTCCCACAGAGTCCCAACAGTTGGTAGTCCCACCCGAGTATTGATTTGTGATTGGTATCACACAGCCGGACATTCCAATGGGGACTGTAAATGCGTGGGATCGGTCAGATTTAAGAGTTATGTAGATGATAAGATCATGCATCTCTGTGTGTGCAACATGTCCTGCAGTGTGGGGGCAATATAGTATGTCCGCAAGGCTTGGTTTACAGCCTGGGACCGGATCGAGTGGCCAGGTGCAGTTGGGGGTTATCAGAAGGGCCTGCTCGAGCAGGGAGGATGAAAGAGCATGTGGGTTTGGCACGGGAAGTGGCTCCGGGGCAGGGTCGCGCTGAGGATGCTTTATGACTCTAGAATGTGTGCTTGGGGGCTGCCAGCGCGTGGGGGTGATTGCGAAGTTAGAGAGACGTGTAGGTGACTCGCAAAGTGTGAGATGGCCGCGGCACCTAAAATGGATGCCGTTTACGTGCGGCCGATGGCTCATGTTAAGCAAGATGGCGTCGGTGATGTTCACGTTTGTCAATTCTACTTTTAACAGGCTGAACCTACTCTCAACAACCTTTTGAATCCTATGTAACTCCAATGGGCTACTGGCTCGCCCCCTGTTCATGAAGTGTCAGGGCCATCAAAGACTTCACCTCCCTACCACTGACATGAGACTTTGAAACCTGTGAGTCCGGCAGCTGAACTATTACAAGTATCAGTGAATGACCATATCTTGCGAAAGATCGAACACTTTGCTTTATCAAGGACTGAGCCCTTATTGTGCTCAGGATTGGCGCTTCATCTCCGCCTCATGCTGCAAGACAGTGGATGCCGAGTGAGCTAGCCACATTCCTTGCAGATGCATTGCCTGGGCACTGCAGAGTTTACTTGCGACATCACGGCCGCCTCAGCCTGCTTTTGGGAAACGGAAAACCACACCGTGTTCCCTTGTCAGCCATTCGCGGAAACCCCTGAGGTGAGGGGCCCGGCCGATAGACAGATCGCTGCCTCTGTGTTCTTTTTCCTGCCATCGACCACCAAGTCTGTCTCGACTATGTGAGGACAGACCAGCACAGCCTGTCGCCAAACCGCTTTCCCTTCCGGAGAAAAGGTACTGTAGTGAATTGGACATGCGAGGTCCCCGACACCGACCTGAGTGCTAGTGGACGGCTGAGTTGCCCTGAATACCCCGGTCCTGAGGATCCCATGCATAACTTTTGCCTAGTGCCTCATTGAGCACTGTTTTGGCCCCAGTATGGCGAGGAAACTCTATTGACATTCCCTCCTCAGGTTTGGGCCATTCCCCCCTCTCAATCTAGTGTGGCTGTCAATAACCTTAAGATTGAGAGTGCTGCTTTAGCACAGTGTTTACTTTCATGCTTTTAAAGTCATACCTTGAAAAGTACCAATTGGAACTTTGTCGTTTTGGCCTTGTCTCATTCAGTAAAGGGTATACTAATTGTCTACTTCAGTATGGAGTCTATATATGGTGTTTTCACTGTGTTACTGTAATTAAAGTGTTGCACAAATACCTTACACATTGCCTCTCAAGTTAAACCTGCCTGCTCTTTGCCAAGCTACCAAAGGGTAAGCACAAGTTAATTTAGGTTGTGTATCTGACTAACCCTGACTTGGATTGTGGCTCCCGCTTGGACAGGGCGAATACTCTGGCAACCAAAAACCCCAATTTCTAACAAAGACACTACTCAATATGGCTTGTTGAAGACAATTGCCCATGGTTGCCTTAGAGACGACTTACATTTTAGCAAAGATGGTGTGCATTTGTGCTACGGTGTCATTAATTGTTTGTTGAGTCTTAGGTAGCTGTTGCGGTGAGACATTTTTCCGCTACACAGGGGGCGCTCACAGTCAGTTTACCATGTGGGCCTGTGGCGGGGTAGGCGCTCGGCTGGCACACAGCAGGTAGACACCTAGTACCAGGCATCAAAACATCAGGTGAATTCTGGACTGATTTGATTTTAAACCGTAAACAAGCAACGTCAGTGGTACTGCTATGTTCATGATGGACGTGGTCACTACGGCGACTGTCTCTAGCTCGACACAGGTGCTCTACAGCACTGCCCTGAGGATGATAGGGAGCTGGTGCTTGCGCCAGAGGACCAAGCTATGGCCCGGTTGCCAAGGCCCATCTCCCGAAGCGTGCAGGGGGATCCCTCTTTTGGGTTGGCTTTGGCATGGTTTATTAGCTCAGTTTATATATTGGGCAGCAAGGGAGTTTTTCCTGTGAGAAGATTCACCTGGGCAAACTGTGAGTTCCCTAGTGGTCCCAAGAGAATTAATTGGCACTACCTTAATGTTGTATTGTTCTATGGTTTTGTCACTGTTTTTAACCATATGAATATGTATAGTTCTATACCTCTAAAGCACATTGATACCTTTGGCTCAAGCTAACACCATATAAAACCCCAAAATAAATGAATAAACTGATGCTGTAAGGGCCAGCTAGGTGAATAAACCATAGCTTCATTGGTAAGAAGATTCAATATTAAGATGGCTGTTGGAAAAACTTCAATGTGATTAAAATGTGTTTGCTATCTGAACATAAATCCAAGTATTATCATTTTTTTCATAAGTTACAGATTGTAAATGGAGCCTGAGAGCGACTCTTATTCTCAAGTGCGACAATCAGGGGGTCTCAGGTTATCTTTCCTTTGGTGAAATAATGGGGTTTGCTCCATTTGATGTTGAAATCCATGTACACACTTCCATACAGTATCATTGTCCCATTGGTACATTCCCACAACCTCTGTGTCTTCCTTTTGTGATGTGCCATGAAGGAACATTTTAGAGTGCGCTTTGAACCAGGAGAGTCTCTCCCTGGCTGTGGTGGTCCAGAGAGGAGAGCTGATGGCCTCTGTGGTGGTCCGGAGAGGAGAGCTGATGGCCTCTGTGGTGGTCCGGAGAGGAGAGCTGATGGCCTCTGTGGTGGTCAGGAGAGCCTAGGGCCTCTGTGGTGGTCTGGAGACCTGATAACCTCTGTGGTGGTCCGGAGAGGAGAGCTGATGGCCTCTGTGGTGGTCCGTAGAGGAGCACTGATAGCCTCTGTGGTGGTCTGGAGACCTGATAGCCTCGGTGGTGGTCCAGAGAGGAGCCGTGATGGCCTCTGTGGTGGTCCGAAGAGGAGCGCTGATGGCCTCTGTGATGGTCCGGAGAGGAGCTGTGATGGCCTCTGTGGTGGTCCGGAGAGGAGCGGTGATGGCCTCTGTGGTGGTCCAGAGAGGAGCTGTGATGGCCTCTGTGGTGGTCCAGAGAGGAGCTGGGATGGCCTCTGTGGTGGTCTGGAGAGCTAATGGCCTCTGTGGTGTTTCGGAGAGGAGCGGTGATGGCCTCTGTGGTGGTCCAGAGAGGAGCTGTGATGGCCTCTGTGGTGGTCTGGAGAGGAGAGCTGGTGTCCTCTGTGGTGGTCCGGAGAGGACCGGTGATGGCCTCTGTGGTGGTCTGGAGACAGCAGATGGCCTCTGTTGTGGATCTGGTTTACTTCAAGTAAAGAAGGTTTGCTTTCTTGACCACGCCTCTTTTAGAGACACACTTCCTGTTTCACACCTCCTAGACCACTCCATCATTGCACCCCTGTGCACTCTTGGCTTACCCACCTGATGCGCCTGCACATGGGTGCTGTGGTACCCAGTGCTTAATTTGAGCCTGTGATATCCGTTGCTTGGCACCAGCAATTAATTCTCAGCACCATTTCTGATGACAGTCAGCCACATGGTGGTGCTGTTGTCTAATTTTGAGCTGAGCACAACAACAGTGTAATTATTTAATAGACATTATAAAACAATACCCCCTGCCACCCACACCATTCCTATAACTTTTGGTGGCTGGAATAGTCTTAATTGTCACATTTGTAGGAGTGTGCTGGCTAGTAGTTGTGTTGGTACTGTCATTAGGAAAGCTGGCAGGGGCATTGGTGGTACAAGATGCAGTGGCCTTCTGAGAAGGGCCCTCATACATCTGTTTGTACATATTAAGCACTGGTGGTACCACTTGTCCCCGCTGCGGTATCAGGAGCCAGTGAGATGCCCTCTTAGAATAAGGTGACCAACCGGCCGTAAATTTCACGGACCGTCTGTAATTTGGATCTCACGTCCGTTGTCTGTGAGGATCCCTTTTACGGACGCCTTGTGTCCGTAATTTTGGGCATTGCCGGGAACAGCCCTGTTCCTGACGCGATCGAGGACTTGAGAGATACAGACCAGGCATTACGCCGCGATTTAAAGATCGAATTCGAAATTCACAGGACGCTGACAGCCGCATCTATTTTACAACTTATTACTGCCCTGAAGAAGCCCCAGGCCAGATGGCCATGTAGGGGTGAAACACGTGTTGGCTGTTCACTTGTTGCACCATCCATGATTTCCAGAAGTGCAAATAAATACTTCTAACATAGCCATGCGGCTAATTGTCACATACAGAATGACAATGGGCCAGTCTGGGCTGCAAAGCACGTGGGGGCATCCTCTTGATGCCGTCTAGGGCAGGGCGTTCAGGGAGGTGGAAGAAATGTGCAAGAAACGCCACTGCTGCTACATGAGAATCAGTTCAAGAAGGGAAGCTGGTGAAAGAAGTTAAAACAAGCATTGGCATAGCCAATAGGTCTCGCTTGTGGGACCTTATAAGTATTTTGTTTTGCAGCACAATATCCTTGTTACTAAATACTTATAAGGTCCCACAAGCGAGACCTATTGGCTATGCCAATGCTTGTTTCTACATCCAGCGCCTCACACCGCAGTGTTGTTCCCTTTAAGTGCATCTGAAAAACAGGGGGAAAGAAGAGAGCACGTGAAACTACCAGACATAAGGAGGCAGAAGATAGAGAGGGGGGGAGAGGCTATGGGCGGAAAACGAGAGCAGAAAGGCGGGCGGGGAGCGCGAATTGTCGAAGGAAAGTCAAAGAGAGTGGGTGAAAAAGACGGGGGTGCGAAGAGAAGCTGCGCGGAGGAAGGAGGGAAGCGGAGACGGGGGAGAAAGAGAGAAGAAAGCTGAACAGGGAGGGTTTAGGAAAACAGAGTGGAGGAGTGGGGAGAAAAGGACGAGAGGCTGCGGGGGCGGTAGGAGAGGAGGGAGGCATGGTCCGACAGGAGAGGAGGGGAGCGGAAAAAAAATGAGCGGCAGGGTGGGAGAGAGAAAGGGATAGAGAGAGGAGGGGTAAAGAGCGCGGGAGGCAGAGACTCTGTTACCAAACATGGCGCGTGTGGAATACGAGACGAGCGAGCAGCGAGGGAGGGGTGAAGGACACTGCATAGTTTGCTGAGGTTGAGCAATGCTGGTTTACAAATGTGGGCAGTTTGTGAGTAACGTCTGTTCCAAAGCACGGGGAAGAGATGAAACCATGCCAAGAAACTCGAGGCTCGCCTCTCCAGGAAAGGGCCGGGTGCCCCATAATGGGGTCTGCGGTGGGGAGTTATACCGCACACAGCTCTCACAAAACGGCACGGTTCACTCCCACGAACTTCTGCAAGCCCTGGAGAACCAATTATGATGAGAGCTGGATTAAAAACAGAAGCAATATGCTTTACCCGGGCAATGAACAAATAGTTCCCGTACCAAATCGAAAGAAAAATAGAAAATTCTGGTGTGGGAGGAGTGCTGCTACGGCAACTGCTACGGGCTGGGGAGGGGGAGGAGAAATGAAAGGAAAGGCTGTGTTTGCGGGGAGAGAGAGGGGAGGTGCTGGTGTGGGAGGAATGCTGCTACGGCAAGGCTGTGTTTGCGGGGAGAGAGAGGGGAGGTGCTGGTGTGGGAGGGGGGAGTTGCTGGTGTGGGAGGAGTGCTGCTAGGGGAGGAGAAGCCCTGGCCGTGAATGCTCGTGCATGTTCACGTGAACTGCAAGAAAACGCCGGGCTGAAAGCCCTTAGTTTGAAGAGGATTTTGCCGACATGAATTCTCGCTCCGCTCGATGCGCATGCGCACATCGATAGGTCGCGAGACCTAAAGAAGCGGCCAGAGTTCTTTCACAGTCTCCTCATTTTAGAACTGATGCATTTTTAATCTTATATTCAAGGAAGCCATGATTGCTACTTTTTTTATTTTATGCAACTAACAACCATTGACAAAGCAAATAGTTCTGGCTTGTTGCAAGTGTAACTTTATTTGTTGTTATATATCTGGACACAAGAACAGAAGAGGTAAAATACCAGTCGGGCGGAACACTATACTAAACACAGATTTTTAGCTTAGGTGTTTTAAGCCGCAACCTTAATTACATCGGACACCCCCTTTCGAGAGACCCCCAGTTTTGTCATCCCACTTAAGGCCCTGGAAACAGCACCATTCCACAGGCACTTCATGTCCTGGCACTGTGCATCATGCATGACTAGATTGCCTATGAGCAGGGGCATAGTGGACCCTACCTCCACCCCACCCCTTGCTTTAGGACCTACAACGAGGGTGAAATACTTAAAGAGCCTCTTCTGTCTGCAACTCTGCAGACCAAGGCTCAGCTCATAATTAATATGAAAATCTGGGCGAGTGAGTAAGTGAATGGATGGGTGGATGGCTGGATAGATTAGTGAAAGGGTGAATGGATGAATGAAAGGGTGAATGGATGGCTAATGAGAGAAAGGGTGGATAGATGGCTAATGAGAGAAAGGGTGGATAGATGAGTGAGTGGAAGGATGGATGAGAGAAAAGGTAAAAAGATGGATGTATGGGTGGAAAGGTAGATGGATGGGTAAAAGAGTGGATGGATGAGTGAAAGGGTGGATGATGGGCATGTGAATGGGTGGATGGATGAGTAAAATGATGGATGGATTGATGAATTGATAAGTGAAAGTGTGAGTTGATGGATGGATTAGTGAGCGGGTGGATGTAAGGATGGATGAGTGAGTGAAAGGGAGGGTAGATGGACAAAAGATTGGATAGATGAGTAAAAGAGTGAAAAGTTGGATAGATGAGTGAAAGAGTGAAAGGGTGGATGGATGAGTGATAGGGTCAAAGGGTGGATTCATGAGTGGATGAGTAGTGGATGGGTGGTAGGTAGGATGGCTAAGTGAATGGGCCAAAGGAGAGAGAAAGGGAGGAGGGATGGATGACTGAAAGGGTGAATGGGTGGAAGGATAAGTGACGGTAGATGGATGAATAAGTGAAAGGCTGGCTGGATGGGTGAAAGGCTAAAAGGCTGGATGGATGAATGAATGGGTGGATGGGTGGAAGAGTGAATGGATGAGTGTACCAATGGACAGGGTGAAAGGGTGGATGGATGGATGGATAATAGATGAATGAGTGAAAGGGTGGATGGAGGGATGGATGAGTGAAAGGGTGGATGGAGGGATGGATGAGTGAAAGGGTGGATGGAGGGATGGATGAGTGAAAGGGTGGATGGAGGGATAGATGAGTGAAAGGGTGGATGGAGGGATGGATGAGTGAAAGGGTGGATGGAGGGGTGGATGAGTGACAGGGTGGATGGAGGGATGGATGAGTGAAAGGGTGGATGGAGGGATGGATGAGTGAAAGGGTGGATGGAGGGATGGATGAGTGAAAGGGTGGATGGAGGGATGGATGAGTGAAAGGGTGGATGGAAGGGTGGATGAGTGAAAGGGTGGATGGAGGGATGGATGAGTGAAAGGGTGGATGGAGGGATGGATGAGTGAAAGGGTGGATGGAGGGGTGGATGAGTGAAAGGGTGGATGGAGGGATGGATGAGTGAAAGGGTGGATGGAGGGATGGATGAGTGAAAGGGTGGATGGAGGGGTGGATGAGTGAAAGGGTGGATGGAGGGATGGATGAGTGAAAGGGTGGATGGAGGGATGGATGAGTGAAAGGGTGGATGGAGGGGTGGATGAGTGAAAGGGTGGATGGAGGGATGGATGAGTGAAAGGGTGGATGGAGGGAGGGATGGATGAGTGAAAGGGTGGATGGAAGGATACAGAATGGATAGGTTTGCAAATATGTTTAGATATGGTTGGGCTTAGTTATATTCTATTGCGCGACCTCCTGTCCCGAAGTTTTGTCCTGAATTTTGACCTCCTGCCCTGTATTTTTGTCCTGAATTTTGACCCTTTTTCCTGCATTTTTACACTCACCATCCGGAATTTGCAGCCATGCCAGTTGGTCACCGCATCTTAGATGCCACTATCTTTTGAAAAGAGCCTGTGACAGAAAGTGCACAGACGTGTTAAGGCATGGGCAAAGCGGGCAACTGCTGAGAGCCCCCAAGGGCTGCCGGGGCCCCCCTTGGAAAGAGAACATTCTTTCTAGTTCACTTCTGCGTAGGTTGGTATCTTAACCTTTAGGCAGGGCCGCTGGTATCATGCGGTGAGCACCAAATTATGTAGAAGGGTTGATTGAATTATGCGCCAAGAACAGGCAGATTATACGGCATTATGCAGCCCTTTTGGATACTATTACTTCATTATTTCATAATGTTCCCCGTAGTATTCATGCCTGGTCAAAGATGTCACCTCCCTAGCGCCACTTTGACAGCCCCATACACAAACGGGCCACTGTGGAGTGACCAGCCGGCACCTGCGGCCGTCCTTCGGCTGCGCATGCGCGGGCCCAGCATTTTTATTATCTGTTGGAGCTAGAAGCAACATTTATTTGTGGTATAATTAAATATATTTAGGCAACATAGGGCTTAAATAAACAACAAATGGCTATAAAATTGAAGGCTGTTCCAGGGGGGTCCCTAAAATATGTTTTTGCTCAGAGCCCCCATAATCGTCTGGATGACGCTGCTTCACTTCCGTTATGCATGCATCCCTCCTCGCTGTCCCATCAGTATAAAAGCTGGAGGTAGCAGCAGCCTGTGCAGGACACAAGCGCGTGCACCCTGACCCCTACTGACGTTGGTGGAAACGGTGCAAATGCCGCCTGTGCGTGTTGGCACCAGGGTGCGTTTGTTTCCTGTGGCCTTCTATGCTGCCACCTTCCCTCTCCCTCTTTTTGTCCGTGCGGAAGTGACGCAATCAGTAAATGCTGCTCGAGGAGCCGCTTTTTTGCCATTTTTGGATGGCCCAGCATCTGTGCTCGGCAGTGTCAGCACCTTGGAAGAAAGGCAGACAGACACGTGGGGGTCACAGCGCTGAAAGGCAGACTCGTGCTCTGGCCGAGGAAGAAAAGGATAAAAATACCCCAAATAAGCGCCGTGTTCCGACCCTTCAGAGGGGCCAGGGGCCCCCTGCTGCTTGGCTCATAAATGATCCCCGGGGTTGGATCAGAGGTGCCCGAGCTGTGGACGCCTCACACTCTACTGCTGTGGACGCCGGGCTGTTCCTGGAATGAGCCCCCCCAGGACCCCTCAGAGGCCCACTACTGTTATTTTCCACGACCATGGAAGTGCCTTCCCAGGGTATTCCTGGGGTTGGAGTGTCTGCCTCTTTGGAGTATTTTCCATGTACCGGTGTCTGGTGCCCTTGTGTAACATGCACACACCACTTTGCCCTTGTATCACACGGTTTGCTACCTCTCACATGTTTTTATCTTTGATACTTGCACAAGTGCCACCTTGCCCACGTAACGCTTGTTCTTGTGCCTGAGTGTCTAGCACCTTTTGCAGTATTACACCTAAAATGATACTTTGTTCTCTCTTGTAACCGCACACTTGTCACTTTACTACCTCATGTATTTTTGGCGGCTCACAACTTTCACTACCCCATGTATGCTGTTTGCTCACAACTGCCTCTATTACCTTTACTACCTCATGTATTTTTGGTTGCTCACAATTTTTACTACCTCATGTATTCTGTTTGCTCACAATTGTCATTATTATCTTTACTACCTCATGTATTTTTGGTTGCTCACAATTTTTAATACCTC
This sequence comes from Lissotriton helveticus, assembly GCF_964261635.1. Classification (NCBI taxonomy): domain Eukaryota; kingdom Metazoa; phylum Chordata; class Amphibia; order Caudata; family Salamandridae; genus Lissotriton; species Lissotriton helveticus. Next base: position 35,172,478 of record NC_136059.1, on the reverse strand, counting down.
ATGTATATTGTTTGATCACAAATGTCACTATTATTTTTGTAACGTAACGTATGCTTTTGTAAGGTTTCTCATTATGTTCCATGTCTGTTCCTTTTGTGAAGCGCTCTGACACCTTCGGGTAAAGTCCGCGCTATATAAAACTGCATAAATAAATAAAAAAGAAGCCCCCTCCCCACAGCCACATCTGAGGCCTTCCTGGAAAGAGAGGCCCCTGCGTCACGCTGTCTGGCTTCAGTGGCGGCGTCAGGTGCTGTCAGCCCCTGCCGACCCCCCACAGCTCGGGTTACAAGCCGGCACCGGCGCGAGCGGGGATTACAGAGGGGGTGGGGAGAGGGGCAGCGAGGCAGAGAGGAGAGACAGGCAGGGGGTGGGGGAGAGCGAAGACCCGGAGGCACCGAGACAGCACTGCGCTCTGACCAGGGAATGACCAGGTGTGCACTAGAAACAAGAACAGCGCCGCCCTCTGGTATAAACAGGATAAACGGGGCACGCTAATATCATGCCTGGTAAAAGATGTCACCTCACTAGCACGCCCAGGTTCTGGTGTGAAGGACATCAAACATGGGCTTCTATGGGAAATCTCAAGGCCATATTATCAAGCCCCTTATCGTCGCTTTAGCAGCAGTTTCCTGCCGCTGGAGAAGTGTGGCTCAATGGTTAGAGCGGCAGACCCTGATGCAGAGGTCTAGCCCGGGACCAGGGTTCAATTCCCCGCCTCAGCGGGTCTTGGGCTCAAAATTCCACGGACCTGATAATTCTCGCCTCGGTGCCTATTCTAATCATGGGTCCCACTCTGCAACTCTGGGCAATAGCTTGCTTAATCTCCACAACGGCCCCCACAACGCTAAGGATGCCTGGCCTCCACCTTGGGGTTGCCCAGGAGTGGACACCTCACAGGGTTCCACCGCGGTATTCGTACAAGCGCCTTGAGACCCTTGCGGGTGAGTAGTGCGCCATACAAGTATCAATTTACAAAGCTGCGATAATGTTTTCACCGTTCTTGATCATATGGCCCACACTCTTTACTGTACCATGTGTGTTTTGGTGCAGTAAATACCCAAATCCACATTATTCCCTGAAAGCATTTGGTAGGTGTTACCTATTGCATCCGATAAATAACAAACAGTGCTGTATTGTTATTTGCCTTCAATATTCATGAGGTAGGTCAATTTGTGACCCACTGGAAACACAAATGTGTAAAACACAAGTTTGTACTTTACTGTCTGCGATTACCAAATATCACATCATAAAAATTCCCGTATTTGGTCATTGCAAACCTTTACCTTTGTACATCCGGACCCTCATGATTTGTTTCTTGACTATTTTGTTTTGCTTTCCTTTAAAGATCATCTCTGCCTTCCTCACTCAGTGCTGAGTTCATTCTTTTCTGAACTCACCGCGCTCTCTAACAGCGCCAGTGACTCACTCGTAGTTCATAAGATGCAGAGCCTGTGCGCAAGAAGACAACAAAATCAAGTAAAAATGCACTAAAGGCACGGATGAAGACAGAAAATAAAAATGATATCTGTTGTGTGTCCAGCACAGCGGCTTCACCTGCGCCATTCGCAGCTCAAGTGCTCCTCAGGGGGGCGATTACAGGCACCACGTGACCCTCTTAGCTATCTTTCAAAGAATCAATTATCTACTTAACCAATAATCGAAGCACCTTTTGTTATTCTAGCAATCTTGTGCTCCAGCATATGTCCAGGGCTAGGACGGTGGTGTGGGGGATGGGCGGCCGGTGTTTCCGTAGCTCTGTAGCTCCCCCTCTGGCTGTTATTAGATATTGACCCCGGTACCCTTGACTGGGGCCTGCAATGGGCAACCTTTGAATTGTAATCTCTTCTTCACTCTCTCCCCATGCTTGTCGTATGCCTCACATTTGGGTGGGGCATGTTTTGTATGCGTATGTTTTATTTTAAGAGTTTTATATAGCGCTGGCTAGACCCGGAGGTATCAGAGCACTTTACATGAGGTTCCACAAAATTACAAGATGACATCAGTTCCAAATTACATCAGTTGCGAGACAAACAATTACAAGAGCATAGAAGATGAGATAAGTGAAGTGTAGAGGGGAAGGGGGTAAGGGTAAAGGGGTGGGAGGGAGATACGGCAGAAAGACAATGGAAAGTCTGCCCAAAGTTCGGCTGGGTAGGTGACGGTCAAGGGGGAAGTCCCAAAACCCATCTCCTCTATAGCCATGAGGTAGCTCCACCCGGCATTGGCCAAATAGCTAGATCTCAATGGAAAACATTTAAAAAACATGGAGGGCAAAATAAATGGAGCGTAGATGGGAGGGGGCAGGGAAGGTGAGAAAGGTAGGATAGGGGAGGAGGCAACAAGGAGAGACGAAATGAAAATAATCTTCATTACTCCGAGCCCTAGCCTTCCTCATCGCAGTCCTTTCAACTGGAGGCTTCCGACTCTCAGATAGAACTACTCTGCCAGCCTGAGAACAACCGAAAGAAAACTTTTAAGAAACACCACAGTTTGTGAGAACTTGCAAAGAAGTCCCACCCCTTTCTCCTTAGAATATAGGGCAAAGCCGAGCAACAACATTTGCCTTACTAATTTTTAAAAATCTTTTACGACACCAAATTGTAAAGCCTCCGGATGGATGGGTGGTGGGGGCAGCTGTTCACGGTGTGATGGGTAAGACTAGGACGTAGAGTAATGAACCTCTATTGAAAGCCTTCGAAAGCAGCCAACGATGCTGAGATACGTCTCAAGCGGGGGTCGGAAGAATCTCCGATAACTCCACCTCTGCTCTATGCATGTCCAGTGTATGAAGATGTCTTTGTTTTTGCAAGGAAGGGGAAAGATAAAAAAAGATAAAACTAAAGTCAAAGCACCACCGTATCAATCAATCAGGATTTATAAAGCACAGCTAATCACAAGTGAGGGGTTCAAGGCGCTGGCGTTGCTCGCTGCTTCGCGGTGCTCTATTCATTCGAACCGCCAGGTCTTTGATTCCTGGAGCAATGCGGCGTTCTTGATGTGCATGGAAAGGTCGTTCCAGGATTTGCCCACCCAGGGAGGGAAGGCGCGTCCTCTGCTGTTGGCTCAGTGGGTCCGTAGGATCCGGGGGTGTCCGTAAAGGAAGGAACACAAAAAGGGGGAAAAGATGGAAGAACATTCAGTCTACCAAAATGGATGAAAAGCGCACATTTCCCTGAACTTATAGTCACTAAAAATAACACTTTGGCTGTAAAAACCTTCAAATCCACCGTGTCTGTGGGCTCAAAGGAGAACCTTGGAGCTCTTGTAAAACCAAAGGAAGATCCCAGGATAGACCTGGACAATGGACTCCTTTTGAGAAGGTGAGGGCCAGCTCTGCTGTCCCCAGATCTTCAGACCTGACAGATTGTATGGGAGCACATTGGCTTCTTGAGGTGGAAACGGCAAATAATAACAGAGAACCACCCAATAGCAAACCATAGACCTTTGCAAGCTCGTATGAAGCTGCTGCAAAACCCTTCGTCGGCAGTGGGGTACCAGGGTTGCAGTGTGAAGCGAGGCGGTGTGGAATGCTGTGTCCACAGGTCACATTGCATGCAGCAGCTCGGTGGCAGCGGCAGGCATCGTCGTCGTTGAGACCAGGGTGGCAGTGTGAAGCGAGGCGGTGTGAAATGCGGTGTCCATAGGTCACATTGCATGCAGTGGCTCGGTGGCAGCGGCAGGCGTCGTCATCGTTGAGACCAGGGTGGCAGTGTGAAGCGAGGCGGTGTGGAATGCTGTGTCCACAGGTCACATTGCATGCAGCAGCTCGGTGGCAGCGGCAGGCGTCGTCGTAGTTGAGACCAGGGTGGCAGTGTGAAGTGAGGCGGTGTGGAATGCTGTGTCCACAGGTCACATTGCATGCAGCGGCTCGGTGGCAGCGGCAGGCATCGTCGTCGTTGAGACCAGGGTTGCAGTGTGAAGCGAGGCGGTGTGGAATGCTGTGTCCACAGGTCACATTGCATGCAGCAGCTCGGTGGCAGCGGCAGGCGTCGTTGAGACCAGGGTGGCAGTGTGAAGTGAGGCGGTGTGGAATGCTGTGTCCACAGGTCACATTGCATGCAGCAGCTCGGTGGCAGCGGCAGGCGTCGTCGTAGTTGAGACCAGGGTGGCAGTGTGAAGTGCAGTGCTGCCCTCTGTTGGGCCTTCAGGCACAGAGCCGTCAGCTGTGTCGTTGACGGCGTCGGGTTACCTTTTCCCCTCTGTGTTAGCTAAAACATCCTGTTCCAGTACCCGGTACCCGGAAGATGTTTATGTTTTTTATTTCAGTTCAGTATTTCAGGACGTGTCACACACACCAGGGCATGTCCTACCTTTCACAAACACTGCACCCTGCCCACAGGAGTATCTTGGGCCTACCTTAGGGGTGCCTTAAATGTAAGAAAAGGGACGGTTAGGGCCTGGCAAATGGGTGCACTTGCCAGGTCGACATGGCAGTAAGAACAGGGTACAAGGTATAGGTAGGCAGCATGTGAGGGAAGAGAGGGAATTCTGTAAAGAGAGGGGGCATGCGAGGGAAGAGGGGGCATAAGATAAAGAGAGGGGGCATATGAGGGAAGAGGGGGCATAAGATAAAGAGAGGGGGCATGCGAGGGAAGAGGGGGCATAAGATAAAGAGAGGAGGCATGCGAGGGAAGAGGGGGCATAAGATAAAGAGAAGGGGCATGCGAGGGAAGAGGGGGCATAAGATAAAGAGAAGGGGCATGCGAGGGAAGAGGGGGCATAAGATAAAGAGAAGGGGCCATGTGAGGGAAGAGGGGGCATAAGGTAAAGAGAGGGGGCATGCGAGGGAAGAGGGGGCATAAGATAAAGAGAGGAGGCATATGAGGGAAGAGGGGGCATAAGATAAAGAGAGGGGGCATATGAGGGAAGAGGGGGCATAAGATAAAGAGAGGAGGCATGCGAGGGAAGAGGGGGCATAAGATAAAGAGAGGGGCATAAGATAAAGAGACGGGGCATGCGTGGGAAGATAAAGAGAAGGGGCCATGTGAGGGAAGAGGGGGCATAAGATAAAGAGAGGGGGCATGCGAGGGAAGAGGGGGCATAAGATAAAGAGAGGGGGCATGCGAGGGAAGAGGGGGCATACGGTGTAGGGGGTATGTGAGGAACCAAGGGGCAGTTTGTAGCTCTCACTGGACCAGCTGATGCCCCAGGGCCCATGAACGTGAGGCCCACTGCCCCCCAATCATGTCTGTCTTCAGTTCCCTCCTCGTTCCAACCATCACTGGATTCCATGGGATGCAGTGATATCCTCGGCCGGGCTTTAAATGTTTTGGCATTTTAGCAGCAGATGATTAACACGCACCATGTTCCCTTATGTTTTTTTTTTTTAAGTGCCTTGGGGTAGGGGGTGAGCCCCCCCTCCCAGCCCCTCCTAGAGTGCGTGCGCTCGCTCAGTACCCCCAATGTGGCAGCGGGTGTGACAGGCCTTGCCCGTGCCGCATCTGAACCGCACCCCGGCCCGGGGAGGGGTTTAAGACACCACAACAGGAGGGTTCTCCTGGGCACTACGGGCACAGCCGTATTTGAAATGGGAAAGGGGGGGGGGTTTGGTGGAGGTAGCGGGCAGTTTTAGGCACATTAAGGTTTGGGCAGCGAAGGGACATCAGGCTTGGAATGGTCTCGAGAACGCTGGGTTGTTTATTTATTTATAACTTTTTATATAGCGCAGACAGGACCCTTGCAGGTATCAGAGCTTTGCAAAGGGTCAGGAGAGAAGAAACAGGGGGGGGGGGGGGGCAAACAAACAACATAATTAAGAAGGGAACAGAAGGTCCCAGCCAACAAATCAACAAACAAGATCATAAGAGGCGAGAAATAAACATAGGTGTGGACACTGCGCCACATCCGGGCCAGGAAAGGAGCGGTTGTGGTTCCAGAGCAGAAATGTGCTCGCCAATAGCACTTCAGCATATTTTTGAATGAAGCACTTGAGGGGTTCAGCCTGATTTTAGGGGGCAGGGAGTGGCAGGTTCTATACTTGTGAAGGCTCCTTTGTATGTTTTCTATAGTCACATCAGGGCCACAGAACCCCCCGCCCCCGTGATGCCCAAACCCGCAAATAACACACAGAGACAAGTGTTAAGTTTGGGAAAAATTTGCTGCAGGTTTATTACATACAACATATGTAATGATGGTGGGTTATCTTACGGACGATCCAAGGGCAGGCCGCATTCTCGCCACCTGCCCGCCTGTTGAGCCAATCAGCATAGTGGCGAACCACCCAACTGCTGCACAATTATTATAATTATACTACACACGCCCCTTGCAGGGCGTGACTAGGCAAACCCCCGGCTGCACAGGCCCACAACCGCCTGAAGGACTACTGGGGCGCCGACACGAGTTCCTGCGCCTCCCATGAGGTTACAGGTTAGGCTCTGGCACCACTATGTGCCCGCAGAAGTACAGTGTTTGCACCTCTCTTCTTCCGCATCGCCCAGTAACTCCGCCTGCAACGAAAAAGGAACACATCAAAGCTCCCCCTGGAGCCCCCCTCAAGCAGACACTCTGGGTTCGAGGAAGGGCGGGGAAAAGAGTGTCCCGACGCTGTCGCGCGACGTCCAGAGCGGCAAAGAGGCCTCAACAATGGTGCACTGGGGTCATATACCCCCTGAGGCTCCTCCTAGCCGCCCCGGACGTGCGTCAGCGACCCGCCTACCTCCTACTGGGCGATACCTGCCCAGGCGAGGAGTGGCTGGCCACAAGGTGGGCGGGGGCAGCCCTCCGTGACTAGGAGCCCGCCCTCCTGATGGCCACTGCGTGGCCTCGGGCAAGCGCATAGTCACATCAGGGCCACAGAACCCCCCGCCCCCGTGATGCCCAAACCCGCAAATAACACACAGACACAAGTGTTAAGTTTGGGAAAAATTTGCTGCAGGTTTATTACATACAACATATGTAATGATGGTGGGTTATCTTACGGACGATCCAAGGGCAGGCCGCATTCTCGCCACCTGCCCGCCTGTTGAGCCAATCAGCATAGTGGCGAACCACCCAACTGCTGCACAATTATTATAATTATACTACACACGCCCCTTGCAGGGCGTGACTAGGCAAACCCCCGGCTGCACAGGCCCACAACCGCCCGAAGGACTACTGGGGCGCCGACACGAGTTCCTGCACCTCCCATGAGGTTACAGGTTAGGCTCTGGCACCCCTATGTGCCCGCTGAAGTACAGTGTTTGCACCCCTCTTCTTCCGGATCGCCCAGTAACTCCGCCACAGCCCGTGCGGTGGTACCCGCTGCCGCACGGGCCCCCCACCACTGCTACTACTCATTACCTGCAACCTTTGCTCAAAAGTGCTTCTTTAAGGTCTAGGAGGAACAGGTCTATGCCCACAGGTGTGAGATGAACACCATCCTCCTCAAAGTAACCCTTGACCTTGTCCTGAATCATCTCGTGTTTGATGAAACTCAGGCCCCTCCGTTGGGTGAATCTTTTCACAGCCCCCCACCACTGTGCTCTTTAGGGAAACCTGCAACCCTTGCTCTGCAGAGCATTTTGTCGGTCCAAGGCACAAGACCAAAACGACAGGTGAGCGGTGGACCCGTTCCACCTCGAAGCGACCTGATCTTGACATAAAAATTACATGCCTGAAGTAACCCAGGCCCCTCAGCCCCTAATCTGCAGATACCCCGGGTCTTTTTAATGCTTTGCCACCATAGTGTAACCATACCCGGTTACCTGAAGTCATACTTCCAGGTGAATGACAAAGTGATGAGGAGGGGCCCCTACTACTGAAGGTGCTTCGAATTGAATAGGCGTTCCAGCACATGCCCTGCAACTCAACCACACCCTTCACAACAAGCGTCAGCAGGCTATACCCAGCAAGTTACAAATCCTGATGTACGCCGTTCTCCGCATAACATGGAGAAAGTGTGCTTACAATGACGCTTGTGCAGCTATACTCGAAAGAGCACAGGGGCATTGAAGGGATAAATACATATGAACTATATACTTGGGCGATGACTTTGCATATGCCAAAACAGGATTGAACAGGTATTAACAGCAGGCATCACCTGCCCTCTCGGGTTTAGTCTGGAAGCAGCTTAGGCCACGCTACCTGTAGATAGCTTGTCTGTAAGAATGACTTAAGACCAACACCAAGGGATTGCTGGGACAGAAACCAAGAGCCCCCATAAGATCCCGACGTGCAACATGACACGCCCGCTGACACCACAAGCCCCCGAAGCTAGTCAGCAAATACCCCAGGGAAGGAATCCCTCTACATCAATAGTGTATACTTTCCCAGGTTCTAGAGGTAATACCCCTGAAAAGAGCCCAAGAGAAGGGGGACCTCCCCTGCTGATATCGCTCCCTGATCAAAACCATAGTAGAACCAGCGCATGACACTGATGCCCACCACACACCTTCGCACAAAGCATCAGCAGACTACACCCAGTAATGTACTACTTCTGCTGAAATGCCATGTACAAAATACAACTGTAACGAATAGTTTTCTTACCTGTCGGTGTAGTTTTGCAGCTTGAAGATCTTTCTGGATTCACTATGCTGTGCATTATTCCGCGGTCTTGTGGTTGGGTCCGGATTCGTAGTCTTTTCTTTGTTTTTTTTTTTTTTTTCTCTTTGCCCAGGTGGGCGTCGGCGTCACACCCCCTTTGGGTGTATTTCCGGTGACGTCGGCATGCTTCCTGCGGAAGCTCCCACTCTTGGGCGCCATCTTCGGGTTCTTTTTTTCCGTGTTTCTTTCGTTTCCGAAGTAATGGCAATGTTCTTCTTAGTTTGTATTTACCGCTTTGTATTTTCAAAGTCTATTCTTTAGTTAACCACCTCTTCTCTCTCCAGCCTCATCTTTCTGGCGGAGGTGGGTGGGTTCGCTAGTGAATCCAGAAAGATCTTCAAGCTGCAAAACTACACCGACAGGTAAGAAAACTATTCGTTTTGCAGCGTGAATCTTTCTGGATTCACTATGCTGTGCATAGATTTTGTAGCGGTTTCTCATCTCTGTGGCGGCTGGGTGGAAGATGAGCGTTGGGTGTTGAATATGTGCTGTAGCACCTTCTGTCCCACTTGAGCTTCCTTGTTCATTTGTATGTCCACACAGTAGTGCTTCGTGAACGTGTGCACCGAAGCCCATGTTGCCGCCAGGCATATGTCCTCTATGGGTGTGTTAGCCAGGAAGGCTATTGTAGCGCCCTTCTTCCTGGTGGAGTGGGCACGTGTCCCCTCAGCCAGTTCCTGTCCTGCCCGTTTGTGGCAGAGTTGGATTGTTTGTGCGATCCATCGTGCAATGGTCCTTTTGGTTACTGCTTTGCCCATGAAGCTGTTTGCGAAGGACACAAAAAACTGTTTCGTTTTCCTGTGCCCCTTTGTCCTTTCAATGTAGTGCATGACTGCCCTTCTGGCGTCCAGGGTGTGCAGAGCTCTCTCTGCGCTGGTTGTGGGTTTTTGGAAAAAACTCGGTATCTGTATAGACTGGTTCATGTGAAAATTGGATACCACCTTCGGCATGAAGTGTGGGTCAGTCCTCATCACAACTCTATCGTTGTGTATTTGTATGTATGGTTCTTGTAGCGTCAGCGCTTGAAGCTCGCTTACTCTGCGTAAGGACGTTATCGCAACCAGGAAGGCTGTTTTCATAGTTAGCATCTTTAGGGAGGCCTTGTGAAGTGGTTCAAAGGGCTCTTTCATGAGTTCCGTTAGGACTGTGTTCAAGTTCCATGCAGGTGGCGGCACCCGCTTGGGTGGTGCGATCCTTTTCGCTCCTTCTAGGAATCTCTTCACCACCTGTGATGTGAAGAAGCTCCTGCACGTTTCTCCCCTTGTGTAGGCTACTATCGCTGCCAAGTGAACTCTTAACGAGGATGAGCTAAGGTTCTTCTCCAGTAAGTGCGTCAGGTACCTTAGCACTGTGGAGTCCCTCTTCATCTTATTGTGGAGTCTTTCCTGTCTGCACCATATTGTGAATCTTTTCCATTTCGCAACGTAGCACTTTCGAGTGCTGGGCCTTCGTGCCTCCCGAAGTACCCTCAGGGTGCTTTCTGGTAGTCTCAAATGTGCGAACTCTATGTCCTCAGGAGCCACGCTACTAGGCTCATGCTCTCTGGCTCTGGATGCAGTACCTCTCCGTTCTGCATGGACAGTAGATCTTTCCTCCTGCTGAATCTGTGGGGTGCACACTGTGTCATCTCCATGATCTGCGAGTACCAGGTCTGCCTCGCCCACTGCGGTGCGACCAGTATCAGTGTCATGTTGCTCGCTCTGCACTTGCTCAGTACTCTGTGCATCAGTGGTATCGGGGGAAAGGCGTAGGCAAATGTCCTTGACCAATCTATCCATAGGGCATTCCCCAGTGTCCCCTCCTCGGGCTGCCTGGATGCGAAGTTTTGGCATTTTGCATTCTGGCGTGTGGCAAACAGGTCCACCGATGGTGTCCCCCACCTGTCGAACAGGTATCTTGTCTCCTGAGCATTGAGCTCCCACTCGTGGGATGCCGATGTCTGCCTGCTGAGCCAATCGGCTTGTATGTTGTCCTTCCCTGGTAGGTGTATGGCTAGCAGGTCTATCTTGAGAGGGATGGCCCATCTCCATATCTCCTGCGCCAGCGTTGAAAGCGGTGCGGACTGTGTGCCCCCCTGCTTGTTGATGTAGAACATCGCAGTGGTGTTGTCTGTTTGTATCAATACCCTGTGCTTGTACAGTCTTGTTTGAAAGGCCTTCAGTGCAAGGAAGATTGTCTTCAATTCTAAGTAATTGATGTGCTTTGTGGCATCCGTCGGTGTCCACAGTCCCCTCACCTTGAGCTCCTCCATGTGAGCGCCCCATCCCTTCAGGGATGCGTCTGTGGTGATGGTCACTGTTGGCGTTGGGGGCGTTAGAGGCTTTCCCCTTGCTATGTTCTCCATGGTCCACCATGTCATCTCCTTCTGCACTGCGTGCGTTACAACCACTAGATCCTCCCAACTGCCTGTAGCTTGTGACCATTGCTCCTGTAGCCATTCTTGAATGGGTCTCATGTGGAGTCGTACATTCGGTACCAGGTGGATGCATGATGCCATCATCCCCATGATCTTGCTCGCCGTCCTCACTGTCCGAGCTTGTCCCTTCCGGTAGAGGCGAGTTTCCTTCACCAGCGCCCTCGCCCTCTTCTCGCTGGGGAACACCTTGCCCTGTAAGGTGTTGATCTGTGCTCCCAGGAAGATCTTCACTTGTTCCGGCTCCATTGATGATTTCTTCCAATGGATGGAGAACCCCAGGTTTATGAGCGTGCTGGTCACTGTATGTGCGTGCAGCTTCCATTTCTGGTATGAGTTTGCTTTCACCAGCCAGTCGTCCAGGTAAGGGTATACATGTATTCCCTGCCTTCTTAGGTGCGCTGCGACTGCTGCGAGGCACTTTGTGAAAACTCTTGGTGCCGATTTTAGACCGAAGGCCAGTGTCGTGAACTGGTAGTGGCTTTCTCCGACGGTGAACCTGAGCATGTGCTTGTGCTTCCTGTTCATTGGGATGTGCAGGTATGCGTCTTTGAGGTCTATAGTGACCATGAAGTCCCCGGTCTGCAACTGTGGGAGCACCTCTTGCAGGGAGGTCATTTTGAATTTTTGCGTTCTTATGAATTTGTTCACGAACCGTAAATCGAGAATGGGCCTCATTGTCTCGTCTACTTTTGGTACCAGGAAGTATGTTGAGTATACTCCTGTGTTTCTTTCCTTGAAGGGTACCCTTTCTATGGCCTGCTTCTGCAGGAGTTCTTTTGCTTCTTCCTGAAGGCACTGCAGCTGCTTGCTTGCTAGCGGCTTTCTTCTTGGTTTTCTGTTTGTTGGCCTCGCCTCCAACTCTATGCAGTATCCGAATTGGATAATGTTGAGGATCCATTTGTCTGATGTGATTCCTCTCCACTCCTGGAGGTGGAATCTTAATCTTCCTCCCACTGGTGTCCTGTGGTCGTAGGTGTCTAGTTTGTCTTGACCCATCTGTACGTGCTGCCCCCTGGGATCTTTTTTGTGGGTGGGCACACGGATTTTTTTTGAAGTCACTTGGAGGTGGGCTGCTGGCCCCCTCTTCTATTTTGTCCCCGTCCATTTCTCCCTCGAAAGGACTGGCCTCTTTGTTGGTACTGCCAGGGCTGTTTCTGATGGCCCTGCTGACCCTGCGAGTCTGCCTGGTGCGTTTGCTGGAAAGCCTGGTGTGATGTACCTGGCTGGTTTCCGCCTCTTCCGCCGGGCCTCCGTGACGGGGTGCCCCTCTTGTTCCCTCTGAACTGCAATGCTCCCATGGATCTTGCTGTTTCGTTATCCTTCTTAAGTTGGCTGAGTTGCTCATCAACTGTTTGTCCGAAAAGCGTACTGCCGTTGAATGGTGTGTTCAGGATGCTGTGTTGCACCTCCGGTTTGAAACCGGATATCCTGAGCCAGGCGTGTCTCCTTTCCGTGACGCCCATCATCATGAGCCTGCTGGCGGTGTCTGCCCCATCCAGGGCCGTCTTAAGGCAAGAATTTGCAGCATTCTTCCCCTCTTCAATTAGCTTTTCGGCTTTCTGCTTGGCATCCTGGGGCAAGTCCTTCACCAACTGCCCCAGTCCCTCCATGATTTGGTACATGTGTCTGTTTACCAGGGCGTTGGAATTAGCCATGCGCCAGTGGGTCGCGGCATTCCGTTCGATCCTTCTGCCCACCAGATCCATCCTTTTGCTCTCTTTATCCGGTGGCGGGCCCGAGGTAGTGGGTACGTTAGCCCTCCTCCTTGCTGTGGCCGTGATAATGGAGTCTGCGGAGACCGTGCCCTGAATGTAGGCCGGGTCCTTTGCGGCATGCTTGTACTTCTTCTCAGTTCTGGGAGTTACTGCCTTGCATGTTGCGGGCTCCCTGAAAGCTTCCTTCCCCTGAGCCAAGACGCTCTCGAGCATCGGGAGGAACTGGCTCCTCGTTTGTGTTGGGAGCAATGTTTCCAGAAGGAAGTCTGCTTTCTGCTTCTCTTCGTCGAGCTTGAGCTTGAAAGCTGCTGCGGCAGATTGTATCACCGCGTTGTAGGCCCCGATGTCGTCCGGCGGCGAGGGCCTCGAGGGGTAGGTGTCGACCACCTCCTCCGGGCTGTCGGTGTCGACATCGATGTAATCTACCTCCTGAAGGTCATAGGGCGCCGACTCTGTGTCTGTCCTGCCCTCATCTTCCTCCCCATAGCTGTAGCTCTCGTGGGGATTCTCGTACTCCTCCTGGTCGTCGAACACCTCGACGTCCTGGTCTTGCTCGGTGACTTCGGCGACCTCTTCTTCTTCCTCCTCGACCGCCTCCAGCACTGGTGGCTTGGTCTTGTGAGGGATCGTGAAGGCCTTCATCCTTGCGTCGAAATCTTTTTTCCGCTGCATGAAGTTCTCCATTTCTGCCTCGAGGCGCCTTCTTTTCTTTTCCATCTCGGCCGCGTGTTCCGCGTCGGATGGTTCCGCCGCTCTCTTCGACGGATGGCTCGTCGCCGTGCCTCTCGGAGTCGAAGTTTTCGACGTCGAACCGGATATCGGGTCTCTGGTCGTCGTCGACAGTTTCGGGTCTTTCTCCCTCGTCGATCGATCCTTTTCGGGGACGATTTTCGACGTCTTCTGCTGATCAGCAGCTCTCGGCGCCGGGGACTCCTTCTCTGAGGATCCGCTGGGCCTGGGAGTAGTCGCGGACGCCGCCTTTTTTGGCGTCGGCGCTTTCGGGGTCTTGCCCTCGATTTTTCGAGACTCAGAGTCTCTCGGGTTCTTGGGGGCCGAAGAGTCTCCTACCTTGTCAGAAGTCTTCGTGTAATCGGTCTCTACGACCGTGTAGCTGTCGTCTTCGGCGGCAGCGTTGTCTTCTTCCTCGGAGGACATCCCCAGCTCGTAGAGCGACGGGGTCGGGGCCTTCCCCTGCAGGGCGGCGTGTGCTACCCTCTGCCTCTCTCTCACACGAAGGGTCTTCGGGGTGAAGGCGGAACAGGCGTTGCAGTCTCCGCTTTCGTGGTCCACCGGTAGGCAAAGGTTGCATACCGGGTGCTGGTCCTTCTGCGCGTACTTGTGGTGGCAGTTACGGCAGAACTTGAACGGCGTGTTGTCCATCCTCGAGCGTCCAGGGCCTCTCTGGTCGCGTGTTCGTCGACGGTCGTCGAAGATCTGGATGGAAAACGCCTTATCTTTGCTTGTCTTTCGTCGGTGAAGTCCCCTGGAGTCTTCAGATGACTTCTCCTCGTCTTTTCTGTATTTTTCTTTCTTCTTTCTCCAAAAATGTCTGGAGCCCAAACGGGAACGATCCAGACCCGACCGCGGAAAAAAAGAATCTGAAGATGGCGCCCAAGAGTGGGAGCTTCCGCAGGAAGCATGCCGACGTCACCGGAAATACACCCAAAGGGGGTGTGACGCCGACGCCCACCTGGGCAAAGAGAAAAAAAAAAAAAAAACAAAGAAAAGACTACGAATCCGGACCCAACCACAAGACCGCGGAATAATGCACAGCATAGTGAATCCAGAAAGATTCACGCTGCAAAAACTGTGTTTTGTGTACGCTTGAGCAACTATCCTCAAGCAAAGTACAGCGGGCTATTTTAAGTGCTCGGTGCAAAATAGTATAGCTTGAGTGGTGGACTCACATTTAGGTAAACAACCGATAACACATGCCCCCTGGAAGCCGGAGACTGCTTAGACCCTGACTGCTTAGACCCGGAGACTGCTTAGACCCTGCTGCCAACAATAAATAGCTTGTCTAAAAAGTTGGACAGAGGGCGACAGACAGAGGTAGGGGGGTAACAGAGGGAGGGAGACAGACGGAAACAGACATAGGGAGGGAGACAGAGAGAGAGGGTAAGACGGAGACAGAGAGAGACGGAGACAGAGAGAGAGGGAGACAGAGAGAGAGGGAGACAGAGGGAGGGAGGCAGAGGGAGCCAGAGAGAGAGGGAGCCAGAGAGAGAGAGGGAGCCAGAGAGAGAGGGAGGGAGACAGAGAGGAAGGGAGACAGAGAGGAAGGGAGACAGAGAGGAAGGGAGACAGAGAGGAAGGGAGACAGAGAGGAAGGGAGACAGAGAGGAAGGGAGACAGAGAGGAGAGGGAGACAGAGAGAGAGGGAGACAGAGAGAGAGGGAGACAGAGAGAGAGGGAGACAGAGAGGGAGGGAGACAGAGAGGGAGGGAGACAGAGAGGGAGGGAGACAGAGAGGGAGGGAGACAGAGAGGGAGGGAGACAGAGAGGGAGGGAGACAGAGAGAGAGGGAGACAGAGAGGGAGGGAGACAGAGAGGGAGGGAGACAGAGAGGGAGGGAGACAGAGAGAGAGGGAGACAGAGAGGGAGGGAGACAGAGAGGGAGGGAGACAGAGAGGGAGGGAGACAGAGAGGGAGGGAGACAGAGAGGGAGGGAGACAGAGAGGAAGGGAGACAGAGAGAGAGGGAGACAGAGAGAGAGGGAGACAGAGAGTGAGGGAGACAGAGAGGGAGGGAGACAGAGAGGGAGGGAGGCAGCGAGAGGGAGGCAGAGGGAGGGAGACTGAGGGAGGGAGAGAGACAGAGAGAGAGAGAGAGGGAGACAGACAGAGTGGATGAGAGAGGGATACAGAGGGAGACAGAGAGAGAGAGAGAGAGGGAGACAGAGAGACAGTGAGACAGAGGGAGACAGGGAGAGAGGGAGTCAGAGGGAGGGAGGCAGAAGGAGTGAGGGAGGGAGACAGAGGGAGAGAGAGAGGGAGGGAGACAGAAAGAGCGAGGGAGAGAGATAGACAGACAGAGTGAGTGAGACAGAGGGAGACAGAGAGAGGGAGGGAGACAGAGAGGTAGAGAGAGAGAGGGAGACAGAGAGACAAACAGAGAGAGAGAGAAAGAGAGAAAGAAAGATGTGTGTACGCTGGGTCTGGTGGCTCAGTGGATGAAGGCGTCCACTGCAGGGACCTGTGTTCAACCTCATGGTCATAGTTTTTTTGTTGCTCTAGGCTCTCCCCCCTCCCCCACTGACCCCGCCTCCACCGGTGCGCCCTCGGCCACAAACCACACTTTAAATTTGGCCCCTGCGAGAAAGTTTGAGAGTACCCATGCTCTAGAACCGCATCAACCTGATTTAAAATGTTTTTGTTTTTTTCCGGTCATTTTTTGTTTTTCCCTCTGTTTTATTGTAGTTGCCAGGTCATCAGCTGTGGCGCCTCACAAGATTTTTGTCTTCCCCTATGGGTTTCTTTGTTTATTTAAGCTCTTTGTCTTGATTTTTTTTTAATGTATTTAATACTTGTGCTCAATCATGTCGGAGGATGGTGATGAAGTTAAAATGTTGCCCCCCCCTGGAAACATTTCTGCGGATGCCCATGATTGAACCTGTCGTGGACTGAAACCCTCAGCTCTGACCGTGGAGAGACTGAGCCTGTCTTCTCGTGCTATCCATCCCTGCATGTCCTCTCGGAGGACAGCCGGCTGTGTGACTGACTCTCTACCAGCCCTTCCGATCTGCCAGGGTCGAATGAACCTGTCTTGAACTGAAACCCTCAGCTCTGACATTGGAGAGACTGAGCCTGTCTGGTGACATCCACCCCTGCAGGTTCCTTCAGTGTGTGCGACTGGCCCTGTGTGACTGACCCTGCCCCGCCCTCCTGGCCTTTCAGAGGTGAGTGTGACACATGACGCACGCGGCCCCAGCCCCACCTCCATTGCAGTGTGCGGCAGGGGGTTGACAGCCCCTGACTCTGGAGACCACGCCTGATCGAACCGTCTTGACTCGGCTGGCTCCCCACAGAGCCTGTGAGTGACTGACCCCGCCCCAGCCGCACGGGCCTTCCTTCCTGGACCAGCCGCAGCCCCTGGCTCTAGAGACAGCGCCTGATGGGACGTTCTTAGCCCACAGAGCCTGTGAGTGACTGACCCCGCCCCAGCCGCACTGGCCTTCCCGCCTGGACCAGCCGCAGCCTCTGGCTCTGGAGACAGCCCCTGATGGGACAGCCTTGGCCCGGCTGGCTCCCCACAGAGCCTGTGAAGTGTTGCCAGGTTTTTAGACCCGGCCCAAGCCCAAAGTCGCTCAAATATAAGCCCAAAAGAAGCCCAATCAGACCAGTTCCAGCCCAAAAACCAGCCCAAATTAGCAAGTCGGAAATTATGCACAAATTATCATCAGAAACAATTTATTTTAAGGACACATATACATTGTATTCAATATACAGATGGTGGGAGGGCGTTAACTGGGCACCTGCCTTAATGCTATTCAATTTTAAGACCAGTCCTTACTGTGACTTTGTCATGTGAAACAGGCACCGCTCAGAATACAATAGTAGAAAACAAAGAAGCAAGCAAGGCAAATAGTGTTCTGTGCAATTACTGCTCCCTCTAAATTGTATTTTAATAAAGTCTGTAAAACTTAGTGTCTTCATTATTCATTACATTACAGATTAAAAATCTACATTAAAAGTTTTCGACCCCGGGCTACATAGATGAGCTGCATGCAGCTACAGGGTGGTGGCGGCGCTGACTGTTACAATTTTAATCATACATTGTTCTGTTAAATTTGGCAAACAATTGCTGGGGTGGAAGAAATGAATGGGACTTTATTGCAATGCGTTCCAGTCCAAACTTAATATATAGAATGTTTGACAGCAGTTTTAGGCCCATTCTGTTCCTTCTATCATTTTTTAACAGCGTCATCTGAGAAAAAACTCGTTCAACGTGAGCATCGGATATCGGGAGAGTCAACATCTTGATAGCACCCATTGCAAGCTCGTGAAAACGATGGCTGCCAGCAGCATCGGTGTAGTTATACACTTCCATCCAGAACGATTCCATGTTTGAAGTGTTATGAAATGAGCATGAAGAGATAGTTCTCCACTGTGACTCCAGGACCTCCAATGGACAAGTGAAAAAGGCTTCTGGCAAATCTGTCACAGGGGGTTTGGGATCTGCAAGTACTTTTTGCGGACTCAAACTTTCTAACTTTTGAAGCATGCTGAGAGACTCGGGGAGACGAGCTTGATATTCAGACACCAACACTTTCATGAACTCTCGGCACCTTGTCACAATGCCGTCCTTTGACGCAGAGGAGAGTTTACTTTCTTCCAGCTTGTTACGGAAAGTGAGCCCAAGATCCACATCCTCCTGTGAAAGATAAATGTCAGAACTCTGTAAGTCTAGGCTCTGCAACTGCTCCGGATTATTAGATGTGAAAACACTTGGCTTTAGTATCCTTTTAAGTGTGGACAAGTACAGGGTATATAGATTGCGGAAGATGTGGAGTGCATCCCCAGATTCTGGCTGAAAGATCTTGTTAACAACCCTTATTTCTTGGAGCACTGGCTTTAAGAAAGTGAGGTAAAGTAGATTTATCTCATCCTGATACATTTCGTGGAGCGTCCTTGCTGCATAGCAGTGTTCCACATCGGATGCGGTGCAAAAGTGTAACATTAAGGCCTCATATCGTTCTAGTAAACGATCTACACAATCTGCCATCATGAGCCACCGTGTTTCACAAGGAGAAATCAATTTCAGGGCCATGCCTCCGCCCAATGTCAGATACAGCTCCTTATAGTCAGCCTGGCGTTTTGGCGAGCGGGAAAACCAGTTGTAAGTTTCTCGGATCATAAACTCGATATTGCTAGGAATGCTCCTCATTGCTTTCTTAGCAATGATGTCCAGTGAGTGGAAAACACAGCGCACAAGTTGCAAGGACGGTTGTTTATCTCGCAACAAGGTGAATGCTGAGTGCTGCGTCCCACACACGACGCTTGCCCCATCTGTACCGATGCCAATTAAATTTTTAATCTCAAGGTTACATGTTTCCAGCATGTTTAGGACTGCATTCGCTATATCTTCAGGACAGGCCTGATCTAATTCTACCAGGGCAAGGAAGGTGCTCACAAATTTGTTAAGCTTTTTGCTGAAATATTTTATGCAAACGCACAGTAGTTTTTTCACTTCGATGTCAGTCGATTCATCAATCAATAAGGAAAATGGTGATGTTCCAATATCTTTCAGCAATTCCTCTTTGAAATACGGGCCCAACAGAGAATTAATGAGTGCTGTACATTTTGTGCGGTGCATTCGGAAGGCAGGGAATTCATCTTTCAAAATGTCACCAAACCCATCAATATTATTAATGGATGTACAACAAGCAGTCTGTATGGCAAATCTGATTTCTCTTCTTTTCTGATCGTTAGAAATGGAAGGGATAGGTTGGATAGAGGATGCCGCAGATGTGCTCGCTGCATTACAGCGCGAGCGGTGTTTGGTGGTCGCTGCGTGTTGCTTCAAATCATGATAATGGGCACGGATGTCCACACGGCAGTACTTGCACGCTGCTTTGCTATCATCTGTCCTTACAGGGGCAATCCATTTTTTTAGTTCAGGATCCAACTCCCACTCTTTTCTGTATATTTTTTTATATTGCGACTGTTGGAAATGGGATCTCCGGCTGGCCAAGGCTTTCGCCAAAGTCAGTCAGAGACCACCACACCCAAGTCAGGGCAAGGGAGTTACACGCCAAGATAACCCCTACTCACCCTCTAGGTAACGTGGCGCGAGCAGCAAGGCTAAACTTGGAGGCGATGTAGGCTAAGTATTTGCGCACGCACCCCAGCAACAACAACCAAAGGCCCACCACAAAGGAAACTCCACACAAGGTTATATAAAAATAGCCTTTGTATTACACCAAAACACATTAGATAAAACACACACTTTACAATGTGCCAGAGGCACGGGCAGAATTTACAAGGGGATTATTTACAAGACAGGGCCACCTGGACCACTGTCAGGAATCAGCAGTTTTAGGAGTAACAATACAATACTTGTAGGCCTAGAACTTAGAACATAGCCTATCAGACAGTACCTTCCGTCCTGGTTGCACGGGATAATGCGCGTGACCTCCTTAGTAAGCTTGAGCGGGCGACCCAGCGAAGCGGCGCGGCTCAGGGTAGAGCGGCGCTGCTCGAGGCTTGGACGGGCTGCCGGCACAGTACAAGCGTTTCTCTGGGGCGACCAATGTGTGCGGCTCAGAAGAGGAGGGGGAGGCAGGATGCGGGCGACCCAGCGAAGCGGCGCGGCTCAGGGGAGAGCGGCGCTGCTCGAGGCTTGGACGGGCTGCCGGCACGAGCTGCCGAGGGGAACGAGCGAGGCACACTTCAGCGAGGCCCCAGGGGCCCAGGGAGATCAGACAAGTCCCATCAATTTGGCAGGGAAGGCACCATAGAGTCCACTGGTCCTGGGACTCTGGTCAGGGGGCAAGCTTAGCATCAAGCCCTTGGGATCACTTATAACAGAAGATCACTGTAACACAAAATAGGACATAAAGCACAAAACCAGTACCCACTGGTAACTGGTAAGTCCCCCCTACGCAATCCTAACCACCCTAGGAACAGGTCACGCAGGGAACCAGGACCTTACTAGCACCACCTGCACTAGCAAGAACAACCACCTCAGTATCACAATACACATAGGGGCATAGACCTGGGGACAAAACACATGATGCAGAACCTACATTCAGCGGTGTAAGGAACACATGACGCATCAACACACGTTCAGCGGTGTAAGGAACAGGGCACATAATGTATCAACAACACATTCAGAGGTGCAGAACACAGGGTGCGCAAACCATACTACACATTGTACATTTCCTAACACCCAAAAGCAATAGGACATAGATCATAACAGCATCTAAACCTTTAGCGTAGAACTCACAAAGTCCAGGTTGCGCCACTGCGCCAGAACCTAAACGTAGCAGCTGCCCACTACTTGCTGGGCAGCTGAGGGACAGAACAGGGGGCCTAAACGCGGCAGCTGGCACTAAGTGCTGCGCAGCTGGGGGAAGGCCAGGGATGAAGGAGTGCGCCTCACTCCTCAGTTCACAGTACATGTCCCTAGAAAAGAAAGACCTACACGGTGCAGCTGCCCACTACTTGCTGGGCAGCTGGAAGACAAATCTGCGCCAGGGGCCCTCACTGGCCCCTCAGGAACACTGCGCCACATTGAGCCATCTGGCTCTCAGAATAACTGGCACTTGAGCCTCTCTGGGCTCGTAAAACAAGAATGCCCCCTGAGCCTCTCGGGCTCTCAAAAGAACGTTGGAGCCTCTCAGGGCTCGGAAGCAACGTGGGGCCCAAGAGCCTCTCGGGGCTCGAGAACAATGGGGGCGGTAGGCGAAGTCCCTCCCGGGGGACTCGGCATTAGGGGAGGCCTCACAGGCCTCTGAACACAGCGAGACTCGCTCTGGAGGGGAGGGGCGGGCACCGGCAAGTGCCCCGAAAACCCCCCTCCCCTCAATGCACTCACCGGCTCTTCCTGCGGCGGCTGCTTCTCCTGGGCCGGGGCTCCCTCTCAGGCAGCGCGGGGCTCCTCTTCAACACCGGAGCCCCGCCTGCACTTTCAATCGTCCTTCCTCCGCGTCGGGGCTCTCCTCTCGCTGGGGGAGCCCTGGGGACAGACACAGCTTCCCTGGCCGGGCAGGAGCGCGGGGTGGCCTCCCGTCCGCTCCCTGCCGGGCTCTCCGTACTTCCGGGTGCGCGCGGGGAAGCCCTCGAGGTCGGGCCAATCCCTGCGCGGCCCCAAGATGACGCGTCGGGAGTCCCTGCAGACGAGGACCAATCACAGCGCGGCGGCGGGACTTCCTCCGGCAAACCGGAAGTCCCGCCCCGCATCAGGCACCGTAGTGCCTGACTTCCTGTTTTGCGGCGCTCGGGCCGCGGCGGTGAATCTCGGGGGCATTTCAGAGGGGTGGCACCCTCGAGAAGCATTTAAAACATAGAAGCGAGGTGGGCACTCGCTAAATAATTAAATAACCGGGGTAGCACCCATAATTAAGATGAGAGTGCCCACAAAGCACTCTGGCAGATAAAGGGCAGGAGCGCGTCCCTCCGAGGGAAAACGACAGCGCTCTGCCCAGGACTAGAAATAAAGCGCTCTCCAGCGCTAGGGCACACAGAAAGCCACAAAGTCCTTCAGGAGGTGGTCATCAGCAGTCCAGGGGCTGGGCAGGGCCCAGGGAGGGCAAGCCTTCCCCTGGGCCCAAGCAGCAGCACGCCCCTGGCAAGATTCAAGTTGGAAACCAGAACAAGAACATTTTCATGGGGTCACAGCCCCTCTTTTATACACCTTTTCCCTTTGTCTTTAGGTGCAGGGTGGGGGCAGAACCAGTCGCAGCTGGTTCTGGAGCACTCTTGATGGCCCAACCACCCATTCTATTCACTGGCAGGGCTTGGGTCATCAGTCACACCACAGGGGGGCGGAGCCAGCATTGTGTGGGGAAAACCCAGCCCATCCAGGACACAGGTACACTCCTCCCACACATCACTCATGCTAATCTCCCACTCACCACCGGGGCAGACCCACACAGACTTCCTGGAGCCTGGCATCCCAGCCAGCTCCAGCCAATCACACGCCAGCACCCTCACAGCACACGTACAGCCATGTCTAGAAATGGCGCTTCCCTTCTAGACACATACATGCTGCATACACCATCTCGCAGCATTCACTCCCCCGAGTTCACACATACCAAACTTGACCATGCACACCTCACGCATCAGGAACTACCAGGGACACAGACATTCCCCATGCATTCCTATGGGAGGGCAGGCCAATCTCACACACGCACTCAGGGAGAGCACGCACTTTACACTGCGCCACAGTGTCAAAGTGCGCAAAGGACAGAAATCACTATAATTTAAGGCAAAAAGTTCAGGGGTGAACCTGCCACAAGGCCCAAGTCCAACAGCGACCACTTGCCCATCTTGCAATAATGAAACTTCCAAGTCAGCTGGGCGCAGAAAGGTGGACTTATTCACGATGAGGCTGGACGACCACCTGAAATTGCAACAGACAAAAGTCAATCATTGTCCCTGGCTCACGGCCAAACATGTAAAAAGCAATAACAAAATACTATCAATACATCCCTACTTGCAATGGATACTATAGCATACAGGAGCAGGCCGTGCAGGCAAGAGGAGATGGGTGGGGGGGTACTTCGACACACAAGGGAAATGGTATTATTCAATTTGCCCTCTAGGTCGTCTATCCCATCCCTCCCCGCCTCCACCACCACCCTGCCCCTCTGCTCTTACCTGTACAGGCCGCTCCTGGTAGCATACCTCCACATTGTGCATGTCCAAGGGTGTCATTTCATTATGTAGGGGTACAATACCAGTAAAATCAAAAGGAGACTGTCTTGTTGACTGACCTTCGATTGGAATTACATACAGCATATCAGTCAGTCAGTGAGGTCATTAAGCAATAGGAACAAGATGCTGGCCCTGTTTGGAGAGTGAGGTCCCTACTCACAGCTGGGTGCTGGGCCTACGCTGAGTCCTATCATGTGTTAGTGGCCTTATTGCCAGTGGCAGACCTACGTTTGCCCCTACCAATAACCCGCTCTCCAACATTTGGAAAGTGGGTTATTGGTGGGGGCAAATGTAGGTCTGTCACTGGCAATAAGGCCACTAACACATGATAGGACTCAGCGTAGGTCTTAGAAAATTAATCCTATGCTCCACCCTTGGTAACGTGGCTGCGAGCAGACAGGCTTAACTTCAAAGACAGGTATGGAAAGCATTCAAAAACACCATTACAGTAAATAATTAAGACATAACAGAAAATAAAAATCCAACAGCAATTTATAAAAGTAGGTAATATTTGTATCTTTTAAATGACACCAAAACGAAAATAATTCACTGTAGGGAACCAGAGATATGAATTTTTAAAGATTAGTCACTTTCTAGTGCTTGGAAACCAATAGTGCCCCTTAAGTCATTTTGTTTTCTCAGTGAGTGAGTGAGTGAGTGTGTGAGTCAGTTCATGTGCGCCGCCGCCAGGCTGTGCTGTGGTGGGAAGTTGCTGGGCCTGGGCTGCGAGGCTGGGCCTGGGCTGGGTGCTGGGCCTGGCGTGGGCTGGGTGCCGGGCCTGGCGTGGGCTGGGTGCCGGGCCTGGCTTGTCACGTGGCTGGGCCTGGCGTGGGCTGGGTGCTGGGCCTGGCATGGGCTGGGTGCTGGGCCTGGCGTGGGCCGGGTGCTGGGCCTGGCGTGGGCCGGGTGCTGGGCCTGGCTTGGCGCGTGGCTGGGCCTGGCTTGGCTGGGTGCTGGGCCTGGCGTGGGCTGGGTGCTGGGCCTGGCGTGGGCTGAGTGCTGGGCCTAGCGTGGGCTGGGTGCTGGGCCTAGCGTGGGCTGGGTGCTGGGCCTAGCGTGGGCTGGGTGCTGGGCCTAGCGAGGGCCGGGTGCTGGGCCTGGCGTGGGCCGGGTGCTGGGCCTGGCGTGGGCCGGGTGCTGGGCCTGGTGCTGGGCCTGGCGTGGGCCGGGTGCTGGGCCTGGCGTTGGCCGGGTGCTGGGCCTGGCGTTGGCTGAGACTGGGCCTGGCGTGGGCTGAGACTGGGCCTAGCGTGGGCTGGGTGCTGGGCCTAGCGTGGGCTGGGTGCTGGGCCTGGCGTGGGCTGGGTGCTGGGCCTGGCGTGGGCTGGGTGCTGGGCCTGGCGTGGGCTGGGTGCTGGGCCTGGGGTGGGCTGGGTGCTGGGCCTGGGGTGGGTGGGTGCTGGGTGCTGGGCCTGGCGTGGGCTGGGGGCTGGGCCTGGCGTGGGCTGGGGGCTGGGCCTGGCGTGGGCTGGGGGCTGGGCCTGGCGTGGGCTGGGGGCTGGGCCTGGCGTGGGCTGGGTGTTGGCCTGGCGTGGGCTGGGTGCTGGGCCTGGCGTGGGCTGAGTGCTGGGCCTAGCGTGGGCTGGGTGCTGGGCCTAGCGTGGGCTGGGTGCTGGGCCTAGCGAGGGCCGGGTGCTGGGCCTGGCGTGGGCCGGGTGCTGGGCCTGGCGTGGGCCGGGTGCTGGGCCTGGTGCTGGGCCTGGCGTGGGCTGGGTGCTGGGCCTGGCGTGGGCTGGGCTGGGTGCTGGGCCTGGCGTGGGCTGGGTGCTGGGCCTGGCGTGGGCTGAGACTGGGCCTGGCGTGGGCCTGGCGTGAGCTGGGTGCTGGGCCTGGCGTGGGCTGGGTGCTGGGCCTGGGGTGGGCTGGGTGCTGGGCCTGGGGTGGGTGCTGGGTGCTGGGCCTGGGGTGGGCTGGGTGCTGGGCCTGGCGTGAGCTGGGTGCTGGGCCTGGCGTGAGCTGGGTGCTGGGCCTGGTGTGGGCTGAGACTGGGCCTGGCGTGGGCTGGGTGCTGGGCCTGAGGCTGGGTGCTGGGCCTGGCGTGGGCTGGGTGCTGGGCCTGGCGTGGGCTGAGACTGGGCCTGGCGTGAGCTGGGTGCTGGGCCTGGCGTGGGCTGGGTGCTGGGCCTGGTGTGGGCTGAGACTGGGCCTGGCGTGGGCTGGGTGCTGGGCCTGAGGCTGGGTGCTGGGCCTGGGTGCTGGGCCTGGCGTGGGCTGAGACTGGGCCTGGCGTGGGCTGGGTGCTGGGCCTGGCGTGGGCTGGGTGCTGGGCCTGGCGTGGGCTGGGTGCTGGGCCTGGCGTGGGCTGGGTGCGGCGTGGGCTGGGTGCTGGGCCTGGCGTGGGCTGGGTGCTGGGCCTGGCGTGGGCTGGGTGCTGGGCCTGGCGTGGGCTGGGTGCTGGGCCTGGCGTGGGCTGGGTGCTGGGCCTGGCGTGGGCTGAGACTGGGCCTGGCGTGGGCTGGGTGCTGGGCCTAGCGTGGGCTGGGTGCTGGGTGCTGGGCCTAGCGTGGGGTGGGTGCTGGGCCTAGCGTGGGCTGGGTGCTGGGCCTAGCGTGGGCTGGGTGCTGGGCCTGGCGTGGGCTGGGTGCTGGGCCTGGCGTGTGGTGGGTGCTGGGCCTAGCGTGGGCTGAGTGCTGGGCCTAGCGTGGGCTGGGTGCTGGGCCTGGCGTGGGCTGGGTGCTGGGCCTGGCGTGGGCTGGGTGCTGGGCCTGGCGTGGGCTGGGTGCTGGGCCTGGCGTGGGCTGGGTGCTGGGCCTGGCGTGGGCTGGGTGCTGGGCCTGGCGTGGGCTGGGTGCTGGGCCTGGCGTGGGCTGGGTGCTGGGCCTGGCGTGGGCTGAGACTGGGCCTGGCGTGGGCTGGGTGCTGGGCCTGGCGTGGGCTGGGTGCTGGGCCTGGCGTGGGCTGGGTGCTGGGCCTGGCGTGGGCTGGGTGCTGGGCCTGGGCTGGGTGCTGGGCCTGGCCTGGGTGCTGGGCCTGGGTGCTGGGCCTGGCGTGTGCTGGGCCTGGCGTGAGCTGGGTGCTGGGGTGGGCTGGGTGCTGGGCCTGGCGGGGGCTGGGTGCTGGGCCTGGCGTGGGCTGGGTGCTGGGCCTGGCGTGGGCTGGGTGCTGGGCCTGGCGTGGGCTGGGTGCTGGGCCTGGCGTGGGCTGGGTGCTGGGCCTGGCGTGGGCTGAGACTGGGCCTGGCGTGGGCTGGGTGCTGGGCCTGGCGTGGGCTGGGTGCTGGGCCTGGCGTGGGCTGCGTGGCTGGGCCTGGCGTGTGCTGGGCGTGGTGTGGGCTGGGTGCTGGGCCTGGCGTGGGCTGGGTGCTGGGCCTGGCGTGGGCTGGGTGCTGGGCGTGGCGTGGGCTGGGTGCTGGGCGTGGCGTGGGCCTGGCGTGGGCTGGGTGCTGGGCGTGGCGTGGGCTGGCTGCTGGGCGTGGCGTGGGCTGGGTGCTGGGCCTGGCGTGGGCTGGGTGCTGGGCCTGGCGTGGGCTGGGTGCTGGGCCTGGCGTGGGCTGGGTGCTGGGCCTGGCGTGGGCTGGGTGCTGGGCCTAGCGTGGGCTGGGTGCTGGGCCTGGCGTGTGGTGGGTGCTGGGCCTGGCGTGTGGTGGGTGCTGGGCCTGGAGTGGGCTGGGTGCTGGGCCTGGCGTGGGCTGGGTGCTGGGCCTGGCGTGGGCTGGGTGCTGGGCCTGGCGTGGGCTAGGTGCTGGGCCTGGCGTGGGCTGGGTGCTGGGCCTAGCGTGGGCTGGGTGCTGGGCCTAGCGTGGGCTGGGTGCTGGGCCTAGCGTGGGCTGGGTGCTGGGCCTAGCGTGGGCTGGGTGCTGGGCCTAGCGTGGGCTGGGTGCTGGGCCTGGCGTGGGCTGGGTGCTGGGCCTGGCGTGGGCTGGGTGCTGGGCCTGGCGTGGGCTGAGACTGGGCCTGGCGTGGGCTGGGCCTGGCCTGGGCTGGGTGCTGGGCCTGGGCTGGGTGCTGGGCCTGGGCTGGGTGCTGGGCCTGGCGTGGGCTGGGTGCTGGGCCTGGCGTGAGCTGGGTGCTGGGGTGGGCTGGGTGCTGGGCCTGGCGTGGGCTGGGTGCTGGGCGTGGCGTGGGCTGGGTGCTGGGCGTGGCGTGGGCTGGGTGCTGGGCCTGGCGTGGGCTGGGTGCTGGGCCTGGCGTGGGCTGGGTGCTGGGCCTGGCGTGTGGTGGGTGCTGGGCCTGGCGTGTGGTGGGTGCTGGGCCTGGCGTGGGCTGGGTGCTGGGCCTGGCGTGGGCTGGGTGCTGGGCCTGGCGTGTGGTGGGTGCTGGGCCTGGCGTGGGCTGGGTGCTGGGCCTGGCGTGGGCTGCGTGGCTGGGCCTGGCGTGGGCTGGGTGCTGGGCCTGGCGTGAGCTGGGTGCTGGGCCTGGCGTGGGCTGGGTGCTGGGCCTGGCGTGGGCTGGGGGCTGGGCCTGGCGTGGGCTGGGTGTTGGCCTGGCGTGGGCTGGGTGCTGGGCCTGGCGTGGGCTGAGTGCTGGGCCTAGCGTGGGCTGGGTGCTGGGCCTAGCGTGGGCTGGGTGCTGGGCCTGGCGTGTGGTGGGTGCTGGGCCTGGCGTGGGCTGGGTGCTGGGCCTGGCGTGGGCTGCGTGGCTGGGCCTGGTGTGGGCTGGGTGCTGGGCCTGGCGTGAGCTGGGTGCTGGGCCTGGCGTGGGCTGGGTGCTGGGCCTGGCGTGGGCTGGGGGCTGGGCCTGGCGTGGGCTGGGTGTTGGCCTGGCGTGGGCTGGGTGCTGGGCCTGGCGTGGGCTGAGTGCTGGGCCTAGCGTGGGCTGGGTGCTGGGCCTAGCGTGGGCTGGGTGCTGGGCCTAGCGAGGGCCGGGTGCTGGGCCTGGCGTGGGCCGGGTGCTGGGCCTGGCGTGGGCCGGGTGCTGGGCCTGGTGCTGGGCCTGGCGTGGGCTGGGTGCTGGGCCTGAGGCTGGGTGCTGGGCCTGGCGTGGGCTGGGTGCTGGGCCTGGCGTGGGCTGAGACTGGGCCTGGCATGGGCCTGGCGTGAGCTGGGTGCTGGGCCTGGCGTGGGCTGGGTGCTGGGCCTGGGGTGGGCTGGGTGCTGGGCCTGGGGTGGGTGGGTGCTGGGTGCTGGGCCTGGGGTGGGCTGGGTGCTGGGCCTGGCGTGAGCTGGGTGCTGGGCCTGGCGTGAGCTGGGTGCTGGGCCTGGTGTGGGCTGAGACTGGGCCTGGCGTGGGCTGGGTGCTGGGCCTGAGGCTGGGTGCTGGGCCTGGCGTGGGCTGGGTGCTGGGCCTGGCGTGGGCTGAGACTGGGCCTGGCGTGAGCTGGGTGCTGGGCCTGGCGTGGGCTGGGTGCTGGGCCTGGTGTGGGCTGAGACTGGGCCTGGCGTGGGCTGGGTGCTGGGCCTGAGGCTGGGTGCTGGGCCTGGGTGCTGGGCCTGGCGTGGGCTGAGACTGGGCCTGGCGTGGGCTGGGTGCTGGGCCTGGGGTGGGCTGGGTGCTGGGCCTGGCGTGGGCTGAGACTGGGCCTGGCGTGGGCTGGGTGCTGGCCTGGTGTGGGCTGAGACTGGGCCTGGTGTGGGCTGGGTGCTGGGCCTGAGGCTGGGTGCTGGGCCTGGCGTGGGCTGGGTGCTGGGCCTGGCGTAGGCTGAGACTGGGCCTGGCGTGGGCTGGGTGCTGGGCCTGGCGTGGGCTGGGTGCTGGGCCTGGTGTGGGCTGAGACTGGGCCTGGCGTGGGCTGGGTGCTGGGCCTGGGGTGGGCTGGGTGCTGGGAGTGGGGTGGGTGCTGGGCGTGGGGTGGGCTGAGACTGGGCCTGGCGTGGGCTGGATGCTGGGCCTGAGGCTGGGTGCTGGGCCTGGCGTGGGCTGGGTGCTGGGCCTGGCGTAGGCTGAGACTGGGCCTGGCGTGGGCTGGGTGCTGGGCCTGGCGTGGGCTGGGTGCCTGGCCTGGTGTGGGCTGAGACTGGGCCTGGCGTGGGCTGGGTGCTGGGCCTGAGGCTGGGTGCTGGGCCTGGCGTGGGCTGGGTGCTGGGCCTGGCGTGGGCTGAGACTGGACCTGGCGTGGGCTGGGTGCTGGGCCTGAGGCTGGGTGCTGGGACTGGGGTGGGCTGGGTGCTGGGCGTGGGGTGGGGGCTGGGCCTGGGCTGATGGGACAGAAACATGTTGTAACCCAAACTGGTAGTCGACGGGCTGTGAAGTCCTCCTACGTGGCAGCTTCCGCTAAAAACGTGGGTTTCCTAATAGGCAACAAACTGGGTGTGTCAAAGCAGGTGGGTGTCCTTCTCGGCCTGAGAAGGCTCCTGAAGTGCTCCCTCTGCCTCCAGTGCAGGCTGCGCCCTCTCTCGGCTGGGTGCTGGGCCTGGCGTGGGCTGGGTGCTGGGCCTGGCGTGGGCTGGGTGCTGGGCCTGGCGTGGGCTGGGTGCTGGGCCTGGCGTGGACTGGGTGCTGGGCCTGGCGTGGACTGGGTGCTGGGCCTGGCGTGGGCTGGGTGCTGGGCCTGGCGTGGGCTGGGTGCTGGGCCTGGCGTGGGCTGGGTGCTGGGCCTGGCGTGGGCTGGGTGCTGGGCCTAGCGTGGGCTGGGTGCTGGGCCTGGCGTGGG
This sequence comes from Lissotriton helveticus, assembly GCF_964261635.1. Classification (NCBI taxonomy): domain Eukaryota; kingdom Metazoa; phylum Chordata; class Amphibia; order Caudata; family Salamandridae; genus Lissotriton; species Lissotriton helveticus. The sequence continues at coordinate 35,142,920 of NC_136059.1, read as the reverse complement.
CTGGGTGCTGGGCCTAGCGTGGGCTGGGTGCTGGGCCTAGCGTGGGCTGGGTGCTGGGCCTGGCGTGTGGTGGGTGCTGGGCCTGGCGTGTGGTGGGTGCTGGGCCTGGCGTGGGCTGGGTGCTGGGCCTGGCGTGTGGTGGGTGCTGGGCCTGGCGTGTGGTGGGTGCTGGGCCTGGCGTGTGGTGGGTGCTGGGCCTGGCATGGGCTGGGCGCTGGGCCTGGCGTGGGCTGGGTGCTGGGCCTGGCGTGGGCTGGGTGCTGGGCCTGGCGTGAGCTGGGTGTTGGGGTGGGCTGGGTGCTGGGCCTGGCGTGGGCTGGGTGCTGGGCCTGGCGTGGGCTGGGTGCTGGGCCTGGCGTGGGCTGGGTGCTGGGCCTGGCGTGGGCTGGGTGCTGGGCCTAGCGTGGGCTGGGTGCTGGGCCTAGCGTGGGCTGGGTGCTGGGCCTAGCGTGGGCTGGGTGCTGGGCCTAGCGTGGGCTGGGTGCTGGGCCTGGCGTGGGCTGGGTGCTGGGGTGGGCTGGGTGCTGGGGTGGGCTGGGTGCTGGGCCTGGCGTGGGCTGGGTGCTGGGCCTGGCGTGGGGTGGGTGCTGGGCCTAGCGTGGGCTGGGTGCTGGGCCTAGCGTGGGCTGGGTGCTGGGCCTAGCGTGGGCTGGGTGCTGGGCCTGGCGTAGGCTGAGACTGGGCCTGGCGTGGGCTGGGTGCTGGGCCTGGCGTGGGCTGGGTGCTGGGCCTGGGGCTGGGTGCTGGGCCTGGCGTGGGCTGGGTGCTGGGCCTGGCGTAGGCTGAGACTGGGCCTGGCGTGGGCTGGGTGCTGGGCCTGGCGTGGGCTGGGTGCTGGGCCTGGTGTGGGCTGAGACTGGGCCTGGCGTGGGCTGGGTGCTGGGCCTGGGGTGGGCTGGGTGCTGGGCGTGGGGTGGGTGCTGGGCGTGGGGTGGGCTGAGACTGGGCCTGGCGTGGGCTGGATGCTGGGCCTGAGGCTGGGTGCTGGGCCTGGCGTGGGCTGGGTGCTGGGCCTGGCGTAGGCTGAGACTGGGCCTGGCGTGGGCTGGGTGCTGGGCCTGGCGTGGGCTGGGTGCTGGGCCTGGTGTGGGCTGAGACTGGGCCTGGCGTGGGCTGGGTGCTGGGCCTGAGGCTGGGTGCTGGGCCTGGCGTGGGCTGGGTGCTGGGCCTGGCGTGGGCTGAGACTGGACCTGGCGTGGGCTGGGTGCTGGGCCTGAGGCTGGGTGCTGGGACTGGGGTGGGCTGGGTGCTGGGCGTGGGCTGGGCCTGGGCTGATGGGACAGAAACATGTTGTAACCCAAACTGGTAGTCGACGGGCTGTGAAGTCCTCCTACGTGGCAGCTTCCGCTAAAAACGTGGGTTTCCTAATAGGCAACAAACTGGGTGTGTCAAAGCAGGTGGGTGTCCTTCTCGGCCTGAGAAGGCTCCTGAAGTGCTCCCTCTGCCTCCAGTGCAGGCTGCGCCCTCTCTCGGCTGGGTGCTGGGCCTGGCGTGGGCTGGGTGCTGGGCCTGGCGTGGGCTGGGTGCTGGGCCTGGCGTGGGCTGGGTGCTGGGCCTGGCGTGGACTGGGTGCTGGGCCTGGCGTGGACTGGGTGCTGGGCCTGGCGTGGGCTGGGTGCTGGGCCTGGCGTGGGCTGGGTGCTGGGCCTGGCGTGGGCTGGGTGCTGGGCCTGGCGTGGGCTGGGTGCTGGGCCTAGCGTGGGCTGGGTGCTGGGCCTAGCGTGGGCTGGGTGCTGGGCCTAGCGTGGGCTGGGTGCTGGGCCTAGCGTGGGCTGGGTGCTGGGCCTGGCGTGTGGTGGGTGCTGGGCCTGGCGTGTGGTGGGTGCTGGGCCTGGCGTGGGCTGGGTGCTGGGCCTGGCGTGTGGTGGGTGCTGGGCCTGGCGTGTGGTGGGTGCTGGGCCTGGCGTGTGGTGGGTGGTGGGCCTGGCGTGTGGTGGGTGGTGGGCCTGGCGTGTGGTGGGTGCTGGGCCTGGCGTGGGCTGGGTGCTGGGCCTGGCGTGGGCTGGGTGCTGGGCCTGGCGTGAGCTGGGTGCTGGGGTGGGCTGGGTGCTGGGCCTGGCGTGGGCTGGGTGCTGGGCCTGGCGTGGGCTGGGTGCTGGGCCTGGCGTGGGCTGGGTGCTGGGCCTGGCGTGGGCTGGGTGCTGGGCCTAGCGTGGGCTGGGTGCTGGGCCTAGCGTGGGCTGGGTGCTGGGCCTAGCGTGGGCTGGGTGCTGGGCCTGGCGTGGGCTGGGTGCTGGGGTGGGCTGGGTGCTGGGCCTGGCGTGGGCTGGGTGCTGGGCCTGGCGTGGGGTGGGTGCTGGGCCTAGCGTGGGCTGGGTGCTGGGCCTAGCGTGGGCTGGGTGCTGGGCCTACCGTGGGCTGGGTGCTGGGCCTAGCGTGGGCTGGGTGCTGGGCCTGGCGTGGGCTGGGTGCTGGGCCTGGCGTGGGCTGGGTGCTGGGCCTGGCGTGGGCTGGGTGCGGCGTGGGCTGGGTGCTGGGCCTGGCGTGGGCTGGGTGCTGGGCCTGGCGTGGGCTGGGTGCTGGGCCTGGCGTGGGCTGGGTGCTGGGCCTGGCGTGGGCTGGGTGCTGGGCCTGGCGTGGGCTGAGACTGGGCCTGGCGTGGGCTGGGTGCTGGGCCTAGCGTGGGCTGGGTGCTGGGTGCTGGGCCTAGCGTGGGGTGGGTGCTGGGCCTAGCGTGGGCTGGGTGCTGGGCCTAGCGTGGGCTGGGTGTTGGGCCTGGCGTGGGCTGGGTGCTGGGCCTGGCGTGGGCTGGGTGCTGGGCCTGGCGTGTGGTGGGTGCTGGGCCTAGCGTGGGCTGGGTGCTGGGCCTAGCGTGGGCTGGGTGCTGGGCCTAGCGTGGGCTGGGTGCTGGGCCTAGCGTGGGCTGGGTGCTGGGCCTAGCGTGGGCTGGGTGCTGGGCCTAGCGTGGGCTGGGTGCTGGGCCTGGCGTGGGCTGGGTGCTGGGCCTGGCGTGGGCTGGGTGCTGGGCCTGGCGTGGGCTGGGTGCTGGGCCTGGCGTGGACTGGGTGCTGGGCCTGGCGTGGGCTGGGTGCTGGGCCTGGCGTGGGCTGGGTGCATGGCCTGGCGTGGGCTGGGTGCTGGGCCTGGCGTGGGCTGGGTGCTGGGCCTGGCGTGGGCTGGGTGCTGGGCCTGGCGTGGGCTGGGTGCTGGGCCTAGCGTGGGCTGGGTGCTGGGCCTGGCGTGGGCTGGGTGCTGGGCCTGGCGTGGGCTGGGTGCTGGGCCTAGCGTGGGCTGGGTGCTGGGCCTAGCGTGGGCTGGGTGCTGGGCCTGGCGTGTGGTGGGTGCTGGGCCTGGCGTGTGGTGGGTGCTGGGCCTGGCGTGGGCTGGGTGCTGGGCCTGGCGTGTGGTGGGTGCTGGGCCTGGCGTGTGGTGGGTGCTGGGCCTGGCGTGTGGTGGGTGCTGGGCCTGGCGTGGGCTGGGTGCTGGGCCTGGCGTGGGCTGGGTGCTGGGCCTGGCGTGGGCTGGGTGCTGGGCCTGGCGTGAGCTGGGTGCTGGGGTGGGCTGGGTGCTGGGCCTGGCGTGGGCTGGGTGCTGGGCCTGGCGTGGGCTGGGTGCTGGGCCTGGCGTGGGCTGGGTGCTGGGCCTGCGTGGGCTGGGTGCTGGGCCTGGCGTGGGCTGGGTGCTGGGCCTAGCGTGGGCTGGGTGCTGGGCCTAGCGTGGGCTGGGTGCTGGGCCTAGCGTGGGTTGGGTGCTGGGCCTGGCGTGGGCTGGGTGCTGGGGTGGGCTGGGTGCTGGGCCTGGCGTGGGCTGGGTGCTGGGCCTGGCGTGGGGTGGGTGCTGGGCCTAGCGTGGGCTGGGTGCTGGGCCTAGCGTGGGCTGGGTGCTGGGCCTAGCGAGGGCCGGGTGCTGGGCCTGGCGTGGGCCGGGTGCTGGGCCTGGCGTGGGCCGGGTGCTGGGCCTGGTGCTGGGCCTGGCGTGGGCTGGGTGCTGGGCCTGAGGCTGGGTGCTGGGCCTGGCGTGGGCTGGGTGCTGGGCCTGGCGTGGGCTGAGACTGGGCCTGGCGTGGGCCTGGCGTGGGCTGGGTGCTGGGCCTGGGGTGGGCTGGGTGCTGGGCCTGGGGTGGGTGGGTGCTGGGTGCTGGGCCTGGGGTGGGCTGGGTGCTGGGCCTGGCGTGAGCTGGGTGCTGGGCCTGGCGTGAGCTGGGTGCTGGGCCTGGTGTGGGCTGAGACTGGGCCTGGCGTGGGCTGGGTGCTGGGCCTGAGGCTGGGTGCTGGGCCTGGCGTGGGCTGGGTGCTGGGCCTGGCGTGGGCTGAGACTGGGCCTGGCGTGAGCTGGGTGCTGGGCCTGGCGTGGGCTGGGTGCTGGGCCTGGTGTGGGCTGAGACTGGGCCTGGCGTGGGCTGGGTGCTGGGCCTGAGGCTGGGTGCTGGGCCTGGGTGCTGGGCCTGGCGTGGGCTGAGACTGGGCCTGGCGTGGGCTGGGTGCTGGGCCTGGGGTGGGCTGGGTGCTGGGCCTGGCGTGGGCTGAGACTGGGCCTGGCGTGGGCTGGGTGCTGGCCTGGTGTGGGCTGAGACTGGGCCTGGTGTGGGCTGGGTGCTGGGCCTGAGGCTGGGTGCTGGGCCTGGCGTGGGCTGGGTGCTGGGCCTGGCGTAGGCTGAGACTGGGCCTGGCGTGGGCTGGGTGCTGGGCCTGGCGTGGGCTGGGTGCTGGGCCTGGCGTGGGCTGGGTGCTGGGCCTGGCGTGGGCTGGGTGCTGGGCCTGGCGTGGGCTGGGTGCTGGGCCTGGCGTGGGCTGGGTGCTGGGCCTAGCGTGGGCTGGGTGCTGGGCCTGGCGTGGGCTGGGTGCTGGGCCTAGCGTGGGCTGGGTGCTGGGCCTGGCGTGTGGTGGGTGCTGGGCCTGGCGTGTGGTGGGTGCTGGGCCTGGCGTGGGCTGGGTGCTGGGCCTGGCGTGTGGTGGGTGCTGGGCCTGGCGTGTGGTGGGTGCTGGGCCTGGCGTGTGGTGGGTGCTGGGCCTGGCATGGGCTGGGTGCTGGGCCTGGCGTGGGCTGGGTGCTGGGCCTGGCGTGGGCTGGGTGCTGGGCCTGGCGTGAGCTGGGTGCTGGGGTGGGCTGGGTGCTGGGCCTGGCGTGGGCTGGGTGCTGGGCCTGGCGTGGGCTGGGTGCTGGGCCTGGCGTGGGCTGGGTGCTGGGCCTGGCGTGGGCTGGGTGCTGGGCCTAGCGTGGGCTGAGACTGGGCCTGGCGTGGGCTGGGTGCTGGGCCTGGCGTGGGCTGGGTGCTGGGCCTGGTGTGGGCTGAGACTGGGCCTGGCGTGGGCTGGGTGCTGGGCCTGGGGTGGGCTGGGTGCTGGGCGTGGGGTGGGTGCTGGGCGTGGGGTGGGCTGAGACTGGGCCTGGCGTGGGCTGGATGCTGGGCCTGAGGCTGGGTGCTGGGCCTGGCGTGGGCTGGGTGCTGGGCCTGGCGTAGGCTGAGACTGGGCCTGGCGTGGGCTGGGTGCTGGGCCTGGCGTGGGCTGGGTGCTGGGCCTGGTGTGGGCTGAGACTGGGCCTGGCGTGGGCTGGGTGCTGGGCCTGAGGCTGGGTGCTGGGCCTGGCGTGGGCTGGGTGCTGGGCCTGGCGTGGGCTGAGACTGGACCTGGCGTGGGCTGGGTGCTGGGCCTGAGGCTGGGTGCTGGGACTGGGGTGGGCTGGGTGCTGGGCGTGGGGTGGGGGCTGGGCCTGGGCTGATGGGACAGAAACATGTTGTAACCCAAACTGGTAGTCGACGGGCTGTGAAGTCCTCCTACGTGGCAGCTTCCGCTAAAAACGTGGGTTTCCTAATAGGCAACAAACTGGGTGTGTCAAAGCAGGTGGGTGTCCTTCTCGGCCTGAGAAGGCTCCTGAAGTGCTCCCTCTGCCTCCAGTGCAGGCTGCGCCCTCTCTCGGCTGGGTGCTGGGCCTGGCGTGTGGTGGGTGCTGGGCCTGGCGTGTGGTGGGTGCTGGGCCTGGCGTGTGGTGGGTGCTGGGCCTGGCATGGGCTGGGTGCTGGGCCTGGCGTGGGCTGGGTGCTGGGCCTGGCGTGGGCTGGGTGCTGGGCCTGGCGTGAGCTGGGTGCTGGGGTGGGCTGGGTGCTGGGCCTGGCGTGGGCTGGGTGCTGGGCCTGGCGTGGGCTGGGTGCTGGGCCTGGCGTGGGCTGGGTGCTGGGCCTGGCGTGGGCTGGGTGCTGGGCCTGGCGTGGGCTGGGTGCTGGGCCTGGCGTGGGCTGGGTGCTGGGCCTAGCGTGGGCTGGGTGCTGGGCCTAGCGTGGGCTGGGTGCTGGGCCTGGCGTGGGCTGGGTGCTGGGCCTGGCGTGGGCTGGGTGCTGGGGTGGGCTGGGTGATGGGCCTGGCGTGGGCTGGGTGCTGGGCCTGGCGTGGGGTGGGTGCTGGGCCTAGCGTGGGCTGGGTGCTGGGCCTAGCGTGGGCTGGGTGCTGGGCCTAGCGTGGGCTGGGTGCTGGGCCTAGCGTGGGCTGGGTGCTGGGCCTGGCGTGGGCTGGGTGCTGGGCCTGGCGTGGGCTGGGTGCTGGGCCTGGCGTGGGCTGGGTGCGGCGTGGGCTGGGTGCTGGGCCTGGCGTGGGCTGGGTGCTGGGCCTGGCGTGGGCTGGGTGCTGGGCCTGGCGTGGGCTGGGTGCTGGGCCTGGCGTGGGCTGGGTGCTGGGCCTGGCGTGGGCTGGGTGCTGGGCCTGGCGTGGGCTGAGACTGGGCCTGGCGTGGGCTGGGTGCTGGGCCTAGCGTGGGCTGGGTGCTGGGCCTAGCGTGGGGTGGGTGCTGGGCCTAGCGTGGGCTGGGTGCTGGGCCTAGCGTGGGCTGGGTGCTGGGCCTAGCGTGGGCTGGGTGTTGGGCCTGGCGTGGGCTGGGTGCTGGGCCTGGCGTGGGCTGGGTGCTGGGCCTGGCGTGGGCTGGGTGCTGGGCCTAGCGTGGGCTGGGTGCTGGGCCTAGCGTGGGCTGGGTGCTGGGCCTAGCGTGGGCTGGGTGCTGGGCCTAGCGTGGGCTGGGTGCTGGGCCTGGCGTGGGCTGGGTGCTGGGCCTGGCGTGGGCTGGGTGCTGGGCCTGGCGTGGGCTGGGTGCTGGGCCTGGCGTGGACTGGGTGCTGGGCCTGGCGTGGGCTGGGTGCTGGGCCTGGCGTGGGCTGGGTGCTGGGCCTGGCGTGGGCTGGGTGCTGGGCCTGGCGTGGGCTGGGTGCTGGGCCTAGCGTGGGCTGGGTGCTGGGCCTGGCGTGGGCTGGGTGCTGGGCCTAGCGTGGGCTGGGTGCTGGGCCTAGCGTGGGCTGGGTGCTGGGCCTGGCGTGTGGTGGGTGCTGGGCCTGGCGTGGGCTGGGTGCTGGGCCTGGCGTGTGGTGGGTGCTGGGCCTGGCGTGTGGTGGGTGCTGGGCCTGGCGTGTGGTGGGTGCTGGGCCTGGCATGGGCTGGGTGCTGGGCCTGGCGTGGGCTGGGTGCTGGGCCTGGCGTGGGCTGGGTGCTGGGCCTGGCGTGAGCTGGGTGCTGGGGTGGGCTGGGTGCTGGGCCTGGCGTGGGCTGGGTGCTGGGCCTGGCGTGGGCTGGGTGCTGGGCCTGGCGTGGGCTGGGTGCTGGGCCTGGCGTGGGCTGGGTGCTGGGCCTGGCATGGGCTGGGTGCTGGGCCTAGCGTGGGCTGGGTGCTGGGCCTAGCGTGGGCTGGGTGCTGGGCCTGGCGTGTGGTGGGTGCTGGGCCTGGCGTGTGGTGGGTGCTGGGCCTGGCGTGGGCTGGGTGCTGGGCCTGGCGTGTGGTGGGTGCTGGGCCTGGCGTGTGGTGGGTGCTGGGCCTGGCGTGTGGTGGGTGCTGGGCCTGGCATGGGCTGGGTGCTGGGCCTGGCGTGGGCTGGGTGCTGGGCCTGGCGTGGGCTGGGTGCTGGGCCTGGCGTGAGCTGGGTGCTGGGGTGGGCTGGGTGCTGGGCCTGGCGTGGGCTGGGTGCTGGGCCTGGCGTGGGCTGGGTGCTGGGCCTGGCGTGGGCTGGGTGCTGGGCCTGGCGTGGGCTGGGTGCTGGGCCTGGCGTGGGCTGGGTGCTGGGCCTGGCGTGGGCTGGGTGCTGGGCCTGGCGTGGGCTGGGTGCTGGGCCTAGCGTGGGCTGGGTGCTGGGCCTAGCGTGGGCTGGGTGCTGGGCCTAGCGTGGGCTGGGTGCTGGGCCTGGCGTGGGCTGGGTGCTGGGGTGGGCTGGGTGCTGGGCCTGGCGTGGGCTGGGTGCTGGGCCTGGCGTGGGGTGGGTGCTGGGCCTAGCGTGGGCTGGGTGCTGGGCCTAGCGTGGGCTGGGTGCTGGGCCTAGCGAGGGCCGGGTGCTGGGCCTGGCGTGGGCCGGGTGCTGGGCCTGGCGTGGGCCGGGTGCTGGGCCTGGTGCTGGGCCTGGCGTGGGCTGGGTGCTGGGCCTGAGGCTGGGTGCTGGGCCTGGCGTGGGCTGGGTGCTGGGCCTGGCGTGGGCTGAGACTGGGCCTGGCGTGGGCCTGGCGTGAGCTGGGTGCTGGGCCTGGCGTGGGCTGGGTGCTGGGCCTGGGGTGGGCTGGGTGCTGGGCCTGGGGTGGGTGGGTGCTGGGTGCTGGGCCTGGGGTGGGCTGGGTGCTGGGCCTGGCGTGAGCTGGGTGCTGGGCCTGGCGTGAGCTGGGTGCTGGGCCTGGTGTGGGCTGAGACTGGGCCTGAGGCTGGGTGCTGGGCCTGGCGTGGGCTGGGTGCTGGGCCTGGCGTGGGCTGAGACTGGGCCTGGCGTGAGCTGGGTGCTGGGCCTGGCGTGGGCTGGGTGCTGGGCCTGGTGTGGGCTGAGACTGGGCCTGGCGTGGGCTGGGTGCTGGGCCTGAGGCTGGGTGCTGGGCCTGGGTGCTGGGCCTGGCGTGGGCTGAGACTGGGCCTGGCGTGGGCTGGGTGCTGGGCCTGGGGTGGGCTGGGTGCTGGGCCTGGCGTGGGCTGAGACTGGGCCTGGCGTGGGCTGGGTGCTGGCCTGGTGTGGGCTGAGACTGGGCCTGGTGTGGGCTGGGTGCTGGGCCTGAGGCTGGGTGCTGGGCCTGGCGTGGGCTGGGTGCTGGGCCTGGCGTAGGCTGAGACTGGGCCTGGCGTGGGCTGGGTGCTGGGCCTGGCGTGGGCTGGGTGCTGGGCCTGGTGTGGGCTGAGACTGGGCCTGGCGTGGGCTGAGACTGGGCCTGGCGTGGGCTGGGTGCTGGGCCTGGGGTGGGCTGGGTGCTGGGTGTGGGGTGGGTGCTGGGCGTGGGGTGGGCTGAGACTGGGCCTGGCGTGGGCTGGATGCTGGGCCTGAGGCTGGGTGCTGGGCCTGGCGTGGGCTGGGTGCTGGGCCTGGCGTAGGCTGAGACTGGGCCTGGCGTGGGCTGGGTGCTGGGCCTGGCGTGGGCTGGGTGCTGGGTCTGGTGTGGGCTGAGACTGGGCCTGGCGTGGGCTGGGTGCTGGGCCTGAGGCTGGGTGCTGGGCCTGGCGTGGGCTGGGTGCTGGGCCTGGCGTGGGCTGAGACTGAACCTGGCGTGGGCTGGGTGCTGGGCCTGAGGCTGGGTGCTGGGACTGGGGTGGGCTGGGTGCTGGGCGTGGGGTGGGGGCTGGGCCTGGGCTGATGGGACAGAAACATGTTGTAACCCAAACTGGTAGTCGACGGGCTGTGAAGTCCTCCTACGTGGCAGCTTCCGCTAAAAACGTGGGTTTCCTAATAGGCAACAAACTGGGTGTGTCAAAGCAGGTGGGTGTCCTTCTCGGCCTGAGAAGGCTCCTGAAGTGCTCCCTCTGCCTCCAGTGCAGGCTGCGCCCTCTCTCGGCTGGGTGCTGGGCCTGGCGTGGGCTGGGTGCTGGGCCTGGCGTGGGCTGGGTGCTGGGCCTGGCGTGGACTGGGTGCTGGGCCTGGCGTGGGCTGGGTGCTGGGCCTGGCGTGGGCTGGGTGCTGGGCCTGGCGTGGGCTGGGTGCTGGGCCTGGCGTGGGCTGGGTGCTGGGCCTGGCGTGGGCTGGGTGCTGGGCCTAGCGTGGGCTGGGTGCTGGGCCTGGCGTGGGCTGGGTGCTGGGCCTAGCGTGGGCTGGGTGCTGGGCCTGGCGTGTGGTGGGTGCTGGGCCTGGCGTGTGGTGGGTGCTGGGCCTGGCGTGGGCTGGGTGCTGGGCCTGGCGTGTGGTGGGTGCTGGGCCTGGCGTGTGGTGGGTGCTGGGCCTGGCGTGTGGTGGGTGCTGGGCCTGGCGTGGGCTGGGTGCTGGGCCTGGCGTGGGCTGGGTGCTGGGCCTGGCGTGGGCTGGGTGCTGGGCCTGGCGTGAGCTGGGTGCTGGGGTGGGCTGGGTGCTGGGCCTGGCGTGGGCTGGGTGCTGGGCCTGGCGTGGGCTGGGTGCTGGGCCTGGCGTGGGCTGGGTGCTGGGCCTGGCGTGGGCTGGGTGCTGGGCCTAGCCTGGGCTGGGTGCTGGGCCTAGCGTGGGCTGGGTGCTGGGCCTAGCGTGGGCTGGGTGCTGGGCCTGGCGTGGGCTGGGTGCTGGGGTGGGCAGGGTGCTGGGCCTGGCGTGGGCTGGGTGCTGGGCCTGGCGTGGGGGCTGGGCCTAGCGTGGGCTGGGTGCTGGGCCTAGCGTGGGCTGGGTGCTGGGCCTAGCGTGGGCTGGGTGCTGGGCCTAGCGTGGGCTGGGTGCTGGGCCTGGCGTGGGCTGGGTGCTGGGCCTGGCGTGGGCTGGGTGCTGGGCCTGGCGTGGGCTGGGTGCGGCGTGGGCTGGGTGCTGGGCCTGGCGTGGGCTGGGTGCTGGGCCTGGCGTGGGCTGGGTGCTGGGCCTGGCGTGGGCTGGGTGCTGGGCCTGGCGTGGGCTGGGTGCTGGGCCTGGCGTGGGCTGGGTGCTGGGCCTGGCGTGGGCTGGGTGCTGGGCCTGGCGTGGGCTGGGTGCTGGGCCTAGCGTGGGCTGGGTGCTGGGTGCTGGGCCTAGCGTGGGGTGGGTGCTGGGCCTAGCGTGGGCTGGGTGCTGGGCCTAGCGTGGGCTGGGTGCTGGGCCTGGCGTGGGCTGGGTGCTGGGCCTGGCGTGGGCTGGGTGCTGGGCCTGGCGTGGGCTGGGTGCTGGGCCTGGCGTGTGGTGGGTGCTGGGCCTAGCGTGGGCTGGGTGCTGGGCCTAGCGTGGGCTGGGTGCTGGGCCTAGCGTGGGCTGGGTGCTGGGCCTAGCATGGGCTGGGTGCTGGGCCTGGCGTGGGCTGGGTGCTGGGCCTGGCGTGGGCTGGGTGCTGGGCCTGGCGTGGGCTGGGTGCTGGGCCTGGCGTGGGCTGGGTGCTGGGCCTGGCGTGGGCTGGGTGCTGGGCCTGGCGTGGGCTGAGACTGGGCCTGGCGTGGGCTGGGTGCTGGGCCTAGCGTGGGCTGGGTGCTGGGCCTGGCGTGGGCTGGGTGCTGGGCCTGGCGTGGGCTGGGTGCTGGGCCTGGCCTGGGTGCTGGGCCTGGCCTGGGTGCTGGGCCTGGGTGCTGGGCCTGGCGTGTGCTGGGCCTGGCGTGAGCTGGGTGCTGGGGTGGGCTGGGTGCTGGGCCTGGCGGGGGCTGGGTGCTGGGCCTGGCGTGGGCTGGGTGCTGGGCCTGGCGTGGGCTGGGTGCTGGGCCTGGCGTGGGCTGGGTGCTGGGCCTGAGGCTGGGTGCTGGGCCTGGCGTGGGCTGGGTGCTGGGCCTGGCGTGGGCTGAGACTGGGCCTGGCGTGGGCTGGGTGCTGGGCCTGGCGTGGGCTGGGTGCTGGGCCTGGCGTGGGCTGCGTGGCTGGGCCTGGCGTGTGCTGGGCGTGGTGTGGGCTGGGTGCTGGGCCTGGCGTGGGCTGGGTGCTGGGCCTGGCGTGGGCTGGGTGCTGGGCGTGGCGTGGGCTGGGTGCTGGGCGTGGCGTGGGCCTGACGTGGGCTGGGTGCTGGGCGTGGCGTGGGCTGGCTGCTGGGCGTGGCGTGGGCTGGGTGCTGGGCCTGGCGTGGGCTGGGTGCTGGGCCTGGCGTGGGCTGGGTGCTGGGCCTGGCGTGGGCTGGGTGCTGGGCCTAGCGTGGGCTGGGTGCTGGGCCTAGCGTGGGCTGGGTGCTGGGCCTAGCGTGGGTTGGGTGCTGGGCCTGGCGTGGGCTGGGTGCTGGGGTGGGCTGGGTGCTGGGCCTGGCGTGGGCTGGGTGCTGGGCCTGGCGTGGGGTGGGTGCTGGGCCTGGCGTGGGCTGGGTGCTGGGCCTAGCGTGGGCTGGGTGCTGGGCCTAGCGTGGGCTGGGTGCTGGGCCTAGCGTGGGTTGGGTGCTGGGCCTGGCGTGGGCTGGGTGCTGGGGTGGGCTGGGTGCTGGGCCTGGCGTGGGCTGGGTGCTGGGCCTGGCGTGGGGTGGGTGCTGGGCCTAGCGTGGGCTGGGTGCTGGGCCTAGCGTGGGCTGGGTGCTGGGCCTAGCGTGGGCTGGGTGCTGGGCCTAGCGAGGGCCGGGTGCTGGGCCTGGCGTGGGCCGGGTGCTGGGCCTGGCGTGGGCCGGGTGCTGGGCCTGGTGCTGGGCCTGGCGTGGGCTGGGTGCTGGGCCTGAGGCTGGGTGCTGGGCCTGGCGTGGGCTGGGTGCTGGGCCTGGCGTGGGCTGAGACTGGGCCTGGCGTGGGCCTGGCGTGAGCTGGGTGCTGGGCCTGGCGTGGGCTGGGTGCTGGGCCTGGGGTGGGCTGGGTGCTGGGCCTGGGGTGGGTGGGTGCTGGGTGCTGGGCCTGGGGTGGGCTGGGTGCTGGGCCTGGCGTGAGTTGGGTGCTGGGCCTGGCGTGAGCTGGGTGCTGGGCCTGGTGTGGGCTGAGACTGGGCCTGAGGCTGGGTGCTGGGCCTGGCGTGGGCTGGGTGCTGGGCCTGGCGTGGGCTGAGACTGGGCCTGGCGTGAGCTGGGTGCTGGGCCTGGCGTGGGCTGGGTGCTGGGCCTGGTGTGGGCTGAGACTGGGCCTGGCGTGGGCTGGGTGCTGGGCCTGAGGCTGGGTGCTGGGCCTGGGTGCTGGGCCTGGCGTGGGCTGAGACTGGGCCTGGCGTGGGCTGGGTGCTGGGCCTGGGGTGGGCTGGGTGCTGGGCCTGGCGTGGGCTGAGACTGGGCCTGGCGTGGGCTGGGTGCTGGCCTGGTGTGGGCTGAGACTGGGCCTGGTGTGGGCTGGGTGCTGGGCCTGAGGCTGGGTGCTGGGCCTGGCGTGGGCTGGGTGCTGGGCCTGGCGTAGGCCGAGACTGGGCCTGGCGTGGGCTGGGTGCTGGGCCTGGCGTGGGCTGGGTGCTGGGCCTGGTGTGGGCTGAGACTGGGCCTGGCGTGGGCTGGGTGCTGGGCCTGGGGTGGGCTGGGTGCTGGGCGTGGGGTGGGTGCTGGGCGTGGGGTGGGCTGAGACTGGGCCTGGCGTGGGCTGGATGCTGGGCCTGAGGCTGGGTGCTGGGCCTGGCGTGGGCTGGGTGCTGGGCCTGGCGTAGGCTGAGACTGGGCCTGGCGTGGGCTGGGTGCTGGGCCTGGCGTGGGCTGGGTGCTGGGTCTGGTGTGGGCTGAGACTGGGCCTGGCGTGGGCTGGGTGCTGGGCCTGAGGCTGGGTGCTGGGCCTGGCGTGGGCTGGGTGCTGGGCCTGGCGTGGGCTGAGACTGGACCTGGCGTGGGCTGGGTGCTGGGCCTGAGGCTGGGTGCTGGGACTGGGGTGGGCTGGGTGCTGGGCGTGGGGTGGGGGCTGGGCCTGGGCTGATGGGACAGAAACATGTTGTAACCCAAACTGGTAGTCGACGGGCTGTGAAGTCCTCCTACGTGGCAGCTTCCGCTAAAAACGTGGGTTTCCTAATAGGCAACAAACTGGGTGTGTCAAAGCAGGTGGGTGTCCTTCTCGGCCTGAGAAGGCTCCTGAAGTGCTCCCTCTGCCTCCAGTGCAGGCTGCGCCCTCTCTCGGCTGGGTGCTGGGCCTGGCGTGGGCTGGGTGCTGGGCCTGGCGTGGGCTGGGTGCTGGGCCTGGCGTGGACTGGGTGCTGGGCCTGGCGTGGGCTGGGTGCTGGGCCTGGCGTGGGCTGGGTGCTGGGCCTGGCGTGGGCTGGGTGCTGGGCCTGGCGTGGGCTGGGTGCTGGGCCTGGCGTGGGCTGGGTGCTGGGCCTGGCGTGGGCTGGGTGCTGGGCCTGGCGTGGGCTGGGTGCTGGGCCTAGCGTGGGCTGGGTGCTGGGCCTGGCGTGGGCTGGGTGCTGGGCCTAGCGTGGGCTGGGTGCTGGGCCTGGCGTGTGGTGGGTGCTGGGCCTGGCGTGTGGTGGGTGCTGGGCCTGGCGTGGGCTGGGTGCTGGGCCTGGCGTGTGGTGGGTGCTGGGCCTGGCGTGTGGTGGGTGCTGGGCCTGGCGTGTGGTGGGTGCTGGGCCTGGCGTGTGGTGGGTGCTGGGCCTGGCGTAGGCTGAGACTGGGCCTGGCGTGGGCTGGGTGCTGGGCCTGGCGTGGGCTGGGTGCTGGGTCTGGTGTGGGCTGAGACTGGGCCTGGCGTGGGCTGGGTGCTGGGCCTGAGGCTGGGTGCTGGGCCTGGCGTGGGCTGGGTGCTGGGCCTGGCGTGGGCTGAGACTGGACCTGGCGTGGGCTGGGTGCTGGGCCTGAGGCTGGGTGCTGGGACTGGGGTGGGCTGGGTGCTGGGCGTGGGGTGGGGGCTGGGCCTGGGCTGATGGGACAGAAACATGTTGTAACCCAAACTGGTAGTCGACGGGCTGTGAAGTCCTCCTACGTGGCAGCTTCCGCTAAAAACGTGGGTTTCCTAATAGGCAACAAACTGGGTGTGTCAAAGCAGGTGGGTGTCCTTCTCGGCCTGAGAAGGCTCCTGAAGTGCTCCCTCTGCCTCCAGTGCAGGCTGCGCCCTCTCTCGGCTGGGTGCTGGGCCTGGCGTGGGCTGGGTGCTGGGCCTGGCGTGGGCTGGGTGCTGGGCCTGGCGTGGGCTGGGTGCTGGGCCTGGCGTGGGCTGGGTGCTGGGCCTGGCGTGGGCTGGGTGCTGGGCCTGGCGTGGGCTGGGTGCTGGGCCTGGCGTGTGGTGGGTGCTGGGCCTAGCGTGGGCTGGGTGCTGGGCCTGGCGTGTGGTGGGTGCTGGGCCTGGCGTGTGGTGGGTGCTGGGCCTGGCGTGGGCTGGGTGCTGGGCCTGGCGTGGGCTGGGTGCTGGGCCTGGCGTGTGGTGGGTGCTGGGCCTGGCGTGTGGTGGGTGCTGGGCCTGGCGTGTGGTGGGTGCTGGGCCTGGCATGGGCTGGGTGCTGGGCCTGGCGTGGGCTGGGTGCTGGGCCTGGCGTGAGCTGGGTGCTGGGGTGGGCTGGGTGCTGGGCCTGGCGTGGGCTGGGTGCTGGGCCTGGCGTGGGCTGGGTGCTGGGCCTGGCGTGGGCTGGGTGCTGGGCCTGGCGTGGGCTGGGTGCTGGGCCTAGCCTGGGCTGGGTGCTGGGCCTAGCGTGGGCTGGGTGCTGGGCCTAGCGTGGGCTGGGTGCTGGGCCTGGCGTGGGCTGGGTGCTGGGGTGGGCAGGGTGCTGGGCCTGGCGTGGGCTGGGTGCTGGGCCTGGCGTGGGGTGGGTGCTGGGCCTAGCGTGGGCTGGGTGCTGGGCCTAGCGTGGGCTGGGTGCTGGGCCTAGCGTGGGCTGGGTGCTGGGCCTAGCGTGGGCTGGGTGCTGGGCCTAGCGTGGGCTGGGTGCTGGGCCTGGCGTGGGCTGGGTGCTGGGCCTGGCGTGGGCTGGGTGCTGGGCCTGGCGTGGGCTGGGTGCGGCGTGGGCTGGGTGCTGGGCCTGGCGTGGGCTGGGTGCTGGGCCTGGCGTGGGCTGGGTGCTGGGCCTGGCGTGGGCTGGGTGCTGGGCCTGGCGTGGGCTGGGTGCTGGGCCTGGCGTGGGCTGGGTGCTGGGCCTAGCGTGGGCTGGGTGCTGGGCCTAGCGTGGGCTGGGTGCTGGGTGCTGGGCCTAGCGTGGGGTGGGTGCTGGGCCTAGCGTGGGCTGGGTGCTGGGCCTAGCGTGGGCTGGGTGCTGGGCCTGGCGTGGGCTGGGTGCTGGGCCTGGCGTGGGCTGGGTGCTGGGCCTGGCGTGGGCTGGGTGCTGGGCCTAGCGTGGGCTGGGTGCTGGGCCTAGCGTGGGCTGGGTGCTGGGCCTAGCGTGGGTTGGGTGCTGGGCCTGGCGTGGGCTGGGTGCTGGGCCTGGCGTGGGGTGGGTGCTGGGCCTGGCGTGGGCTGGGTGCTGGGCCTGGCGTGGGGTGGGTGCTGGGCCTAGCGTGGGTTGGGTGCTGGGCCTGGCGTGGGCTGGGTGCTGGGGTGGGCTGGGTGCTGGGCCTGGCGTGGGCTGGGTGCTGGGCCTGGCGTGGGGTGGGTGCTGGGCCTGGCGTGGGCTGGGTGCTGGGCCTAGCGTGGGCTGGGTGCTGGGCCTAGCGAGGGCCGGGTGCTGGGCCTGGCGTGGGCCGGGTGCTGGGCCTGGCGTGGGCCGGGTGCTGGGCCTGGTGCTGGGCCTGGCGTGGGCTGGGTGCTGGGCCTGAGGCTGGGTGCTGGGCCTGGCGTGGGCTGGGTGCTGGGCCTGGCGTGGGCTGAGACTGGGCCTGGCGTGGGCCTGGCGTGAGCTGGGTGCTGGGCCTGGCGTGGGCTGGGTGCTGGGCGTGGGCTGGGTGCTGGGCCTGGGGTGGGTGGGTGCTGGGTGCTGGGCCTGGGGTGGGCTGGGTGCTGGGCCTGGCGTGAGCTGGGTGCTGGGCCTGGCGTGAGCTGGGTGCTGGGCCTGGCGTGAGCTGGGTGCTGGGCCTGGTGTGGGCTGAGACTGGGCCTGAGGCTGGGTGCTGGGCCTGGCGTGGGCTGGGTGCTGGGCCTGGCGTGGGCTGAGACTGGGCCTGGCGTGAGCTGGGTGCTGGGCCTGGCGTGGGCTGGGTGCTGGGCCTGGTGTGGGCTGAGACTGGGCCTGGCGTGGGCTGGGTGCTGGGCCTGAGGCTGGGTGCTGGGCCTGGGTGCTGGGCCTGGCGTGGGCTGAGACTGGGCCTGGCGTGGGCTGGGTGCTGGGCCTGGGGTGGGCTGGGTGCTGGGCCTGGCGTGGGCTGAGACTGGGCCTGGCGTGGGCTGGGTGCTGGCCTGGTGTGGGCTGAGACTGGGCCTGGTGTGGGCTGGGTGCTGGGCCTGAGGCTGGGTGCTGGGCCTGGCGTGGGCTGGGTGCTGGGCCTGGCGTAGGCTGAGACTGGGCCTGGCGTGGGCTGGGTGCTGGGCCTGGCGTGGGCTGGGTGCTGGGCCTGGTGTGGGCTGAGACTGGGCCTGGCGTGGGCTGGGTGCTGGGCCTGGGGTGGGCTGGGTGCTGGGCGTGGGGTGGGTGCTGGGCGTGGGGTGGGCTGAGACTGGGCCTGGCGTGGGCTGGATGCTGGGCCTGAGGCTGGGTGCTGGGCCTGGCGTGGGCTGGGTGCTGGGCCTGGCGTAGGCTGAGACTGGGCCTGGCGTGGGCTGGGTGCTGGGCCTGGCGTGGGCTGGGTGCTGGGTCTGGTGTGGGCTGAGACTGGGCCTGGCGTGGGCTGGGTGCTGGGCCTGAGGCTGGGTGCTGGGCCTGGCGTGGGCTGGGTGCTGGGCCTGGCGTGGGCTGAGACTGGACCTGGCGTGGGCTGGGTGCTGGGCCTGAGGCTGGGTGCTGGGACTGGGGTGGGCTGGGTGCTGGGCGTGGGGTGGGGGCTGGGCCTGGGCTGATGGGACAGAAACATGTTGTAACCCAAACTGGTAGTCGACGGGCTGTGAAGTCCTCCTACGTGGCAGCTTCCGCTAAAAACGTGGGTTTCCTAATAGGCAACAAACTGGGTGTGTCAAAGCAGGTGGGTGTCCTTCTCGGCCTGAGAAGGCTCCTGAAGTGCTCCCTCTGCCTCCAGTGCAGGCTGCGCCCTCTCTCGGCTGGGTGCTGGGCCTGGCGTGGGCTGGGTGCTGGGCCTGGCGTGGGCTGGGTGCTGGGCCTGGCGTGGACTGGGTGCTGGGCCTGGCGTGGGCTGGGTGCTGGGCCTGGCGTGGGCTGGGTGCTGGGCCTGGCGTGGGCTGGGTGCTGGGCCTGGCGTGGGCTGGGTGCTGGGCCTGGCGTGGGCTGGGTGCTGGGCCTGGCGTGGGCTGGGTGCTGGGCCTAGCGTGGGCTGGGTGCTGGGCCTGGCGTGGGCTGGGTGCTGGGCCTAGCGTGGGCTGGGTGCTGGGCCTGGCGTGTGGTGGGTGCTGGGCCTGGCGTGTGGTGGGTGCTGGGCCTGGCGTGGGCTGGGTGCTGGGCCTGGCGTGTGGTGGGTGCTGGGCCTGGCGTGGGGTGGGTGCTGGGCCTGGCGTGTGGTGGGTGCTGGGCCTGGCATGGGCTGGGTGCTGGGCCTGGCGTGGGCTGGGTGCTGGGCCTGGCGTGGGCTGGGTGCTGGGCCTGGCGTGAGCTGGGTGCTGGGGTGGGCTGGGTGCTGGGCCTGGCGTGGGCTGGGTGCTGGGCCTGGCGTGGGCTGGGTGCTGGGCCTGGCGTGGGCTGGGTGCTGGGCCTGGCGTGGGCTGGGTGCTGGGCCTGGCCTGGGCTGGGTGCTGGGCCTAGCCTGGGCTGGGTGCTGGGCCTAGCGTGGGCTGGGTGCTGGGCCTAGCGTGGGCTGGGTGCTGGGCCTGGCGTGGGCTGGGTGCTGGGGTGGGCAGGGTGCTGGGCCTGGCGTGGGCTGGGTGCTGGGCCTGGCGTGGGGTGGGTGCTGGGCCTAGCGTGGGCTGGGTGCTGGGCCTAGCGTGGGCTGGGTGCTGGGCCTAGCGTGGGCTGGGTGCTGGGCCTAGCGTGGGCTGGGTGCTGGGCCTGGCGTGGGCTGGGTGCTGGGCCTGGCGTGGGCTGGGTGCTGGGCCTAGCGTGGGCTGGGTGCTGGGCCTAGCGTGGGCTGGGTGCTGGGCCTAGCGTGGGCTGGGTGCTGGGCCTGGCGTGGGCTGGGTGCTGGGCCTGGCGTGGGCTGGGTGCTGGGCCTGGCGTGGGCTGGGTGCGGCGTGGGCTGGGTGCTGGGCCTGGCGTGGGCTGGGTGCTGGGCCTGGCGTGGGCTGGGTGCTGGGCCTGGCGTGGGCTGGGTGCTGGGCCTGGCGTGGGCTGGGTGCTGGGCCTGGCGTGGGCTGGGTGCTGGGCCTAGCGTGGGCTGGGTGCTGGGTGCTGGGCCTAGCGTGGGGTGGGTGCTGGGCCTAGCGTGGGCTGGGTGCTGGGCCTAGCGTGGGCTGGGTGCTGGGCCTGGCGTGGGCTGGGTGCTGGGCCTGGCGTGGGCTGGGTGCTGGGCCTGGCGTGGGCTGGGTGCTGGGCCTAGCGTGGGCTGGGTGCTGGGCCTAGCGTGGGCTGGGTGCTGGGCCTAGCATGGGCTGGGTGCTGGGCCTGGCGTGGGCTGGGTGCTGGGCCTGGCGTGGGCTGGGTGCTGGGCCTGGCGTGGGCTGGGTGCTGGGCCTGGCGTGTGCTGGGCCTGGCGTGGGCTGGGTGCTGGGCCTGGCGTGGGCTGGGTGCTGGGCCTGGCGTGGGCTGGGTGCTGGGCCTGGCGTGGGCTGAGACTGGGCCTGGCGTGGGCTGGGTGCTGGGCCTAGCGTGGGCTGGGTGCTGGGCCTGGCGTGGGCTGGGTGCTGGGCCTGGCGTGGGCTGGGTGCTGGGCCTGGCCTGGGTGCTGGGCCTGGGTGCTGGGCCTGGCGTGTGCTGGGCCTGGCGTGAGCTGGGTGCTGGGGTGGGCTGGGTGCTGGGCCTGGCGGGGGCTGGGTGCTGGGCCTGGCGTGGGCTGGGTGCTGGGCCTGGCGTGGGCTGGGTGCTGGGCCTGAGGCTGGGTGCTGGGCCTGGCGTGGGCTGGGTGCTGGGCCTGGCGTGGGCTGAGACTGGGCCTGGCGTGGGCTGGGTGCTGGGCCTGGCGTGGGCTGGGTGCTGGGCCTGGCGTGGGCTGCGTGGCTGGGCCTGGCGTGTGCTGGGCGTGGTGTGGGCTGGGTGCTGGGCCTGGCGTGGGCTGGGTGCTGGGCCTGGCGTGGGCTGGGTGCTGGGCGTGGCGTGGGCTGGGTGCTGGGCGTGGGCCTGACGTGGGCTGGGTGCTGGGCGTGGCGTGGGCTGGCTGCTGGGCGTGGCGTGGGCTGGGTGCTGGGCCTGGCGTGGGCTGGGTGCTGGGCCTGGCGTGTGGTGGGTGCTGGGCCTGGCGTGTGGTGGGTGCTGGGCCTGGCGTGGGCTGGGTGCTGGGCCTAGCGTGGGCTGGGTGCTGGGCCTAGCGTGGGCTGGGTGCTGGGCCTGGCGTGTGGTGGGTGCTGGGCCTGGCGTGTGGTGGGTGCTGGGCCTGGAGTGGGCTGGGTGCTGGGCCTAGCGTGGGCTGGGTGCTGGGCCTGGCGTGGGCTGGGTGCTGGGCCTGGCGTGGGCTAGGTGCTGGGCCTGGCGTGGGCTGGGTGCTGGGCCTAGCGTGGGCTGGGTGCTGGGCCTAGCGTGGGCTGGGTGCTGGGCCTAGCGTGGGCTGGGTGCTGGGCCTAGCGTGGGCTGGGTGCTGGGCCTAGCGTGGGCTGGGTGCTGGGCCTGGCGTGGGCTGGGTGCTGGGCCTGGCGTGGGCTGGGTGCTGGGCCTGGCGTGGGCTGAGACTGGGCCTGGCGTGGGCTGAGACTGGGCCTGGCGTGGGCTGGGCCTGGCGTGGGCTGGGCCTGGCCTGGGCTGGGTGCTGGGCCTGGGCTGGGTGCTGGGCCTGGGCTGGGTGCTGGGCCTGGCGTGGGCTGGGTGCTGGGCCTGGCGTGAGCTGGGTGCTGGGGTGGGCTGGGTGCTGGGCCTGGCGTGGGCTGGGTGCTGGGCCTGGCGTGGGCTGGGTGCTGGGCCTGGCGTGGGCTGAGACTGGGCCTGGCGTGGGCTGGGTGCTGGGCCTGGCGTGGGCTGGGTGCTGGGCCTGGCGTGTGGTGGGTGCTGGGCCTGGCGTGGGCTGGGTGCTGGGCCTGGCGTGGGCTGGGTGCTGGGCCTGGCGTGGGCTGGGTGCTGGGCCTGGCGTGTGGTGGGTGCTGGGCCTGGCGTGGGCTGGGTGCTGGGCCTGGCGTGGGCTGCGTGGCTGGGCCTGGCGTGGGCTGGGTGCTGGGCCTGGCGTGAGCTGGGTGCTGGGCCTGGCGTGGGCTGGGTGCTGGGCCTGGCGTGGGCTGGGGGCTGGGCCTGGCGTGGGCTGGGTGTTGGCCTGGCGTGGGCTGGGTGCTGGGCCTGGCGTGGGCTGAGTGCTGGGCCTAGCGTGGGCTGGGTGCTGGGCCTAGCGTGGGCTGGGTGCTGGGCCTGGCGTGTGGTGGGTGCTGGGCCTGGCGTGGGCTGGGTGCTGGGCCTGGCGTGGGCTGTGTGGCTGGGCCTGGCGTGGGCTGGGTGCTGGGCCTGGCGTGAGCTGGGTGCTGGGCCTGGCGTGGGCTGGGTGCTGGGCCTGGCGTGGGCTGGGGGCTGGGCCTGGCGTGGGCTGGGTGTTGGCCTGGCGTGGGCTGGGTGCTGGGCCTGGCGTGGGCTGAGTGCTGGGCCTAGCGTGGGCTGGGTGCTGGGCCTAGCGTGGGCTGGGTGCTGGGATTAGCGAGGGCCGGGTGCTGGGCCTGGCGTGGGCCGGGTGCTGGGCCTGGCGTGGGCCGGGTGCTGGGCCTGGTGCTGGGCCTGGCGTGGGCTGGGTGCTGGGCCTGAGGCTGGGTGCTGGGCCTGGCGTGGGCTGGGTGCGGCGTGGGCTGAGACTGGGCCTGGCGTGGGCCTGGCGTGAGCTGGGTGCTGGGCCTGGCGTGGGCTGGGTGCTGGGCCTGGGGTGGGCTGGGTGCTGGGCCTGGGGTGGGTGGGTGCTGGGTGCTGGGCCTGGGGTGGGCTGGGTGCTGGGCCTGGCGTGAGCTGGTTGCTGGGCCTGGCGTGAGCTGGGTGCTGGGCCTGGTGTGGGCTGGGTGCTGGGCCTAGCGTGGGCTGGGTGCTGGGCCTAGCGTGGGCTGGGTGCTGGGCCTAGCGTGGGCTGGGTGCTGGGCCTGGCGTGGGCTGGGTGCTGGGCCTGGCGTGGGCTGGGTGCTGGGCCTGGCGTGGGCTGAGACTGGGCCTGGCGTGTGGTGGGTGCTGGGCCTGGCGTGTGGTGGGTGCTGGGCCTGGCGTGGGCTGGGTGCTGGGCCTAGCGTGGGCTGGGTGCTGGGCCTAGCGTGGGCTGGGTGCTGGGCCTGGCGTGTGGTGGGTGCTGGGCCTGGCGTGTGGTGGGTGCTGGGCCTGGAGTGGGCTGGGTGCTGGGCCTAGCGTGGGCTGGGTGCTGGGCCTGGCGTGGGCTGGGTGCTGGGCCTGGCGTGGGCTAGGTGCTGGGCCTGGCGTGGGCTGGGTGCTGGGCCTAGCGTGGGCTGGGTGCTGGGCCTAGCGTGGGCTGGGTGCTGGGCCTAGCGTGGGCTGGGTGCTGGGCCTAGCGTGGGCTGGGTGCTGGGCCTAGCGTGGGCTGGGTGCTGGGCCTGGCGTGGGCTGGGTGCTGGGCCTGGCGTGGGCTGGGTGCTGGGCCTGGCGTGGGCTGGGTGCTGGGCCTGGCGTGGGCTGAGACTGGGCCTGGCGTGGGCTGAGACTGGGCCTGGCGTGGGCTGGGCCTGGCGTGGGCTGGGCCTGGCCTGGGCTGGGTGCTGGGCCTGGGCTGGGTGCTGGGCCTGGGCTGGGTGCTGGGCCTGGCGTGGGCTGGGTGCTGGGCCTGGCGTGAGCTGGGTGCTGGGGTGGGCTGGGTGCTGGGCCTGGCGTGGGCTGGGTGCTGGGCCTGGCGTGGGCTGGGTGCTGGGCCTGGCGTGGGCTGAGACTGGGCCTGGCGTGGGCTGGGTGCTGGGCCTGGCGTGGGCTGGGTGCTGGGCCTGGCGTGTGGTGGGTGCTGGGCCTGGCGTGGGCTGGGTGCTGGGCCTGGCGTGGGCTGGGTGCTGGGCCTGGCGTGGGCTGGGTGCTGGGCCTGGCGTGTGGTGGGTGCTGGGCCTGGCGTGGGCTGGGTGCTGGGCCTGGCGTGGGCTGCGTGGCTGGGCCTGGCGTGGGCTGGGTGCTGGGCCTGGCGTGAGCTGGGTGCTGGGCCTGGCGTGGGCTGGGTGCTGGGCCTGGCGTGGGCTGGGGGCTGGGCCTGGCGTGGGCTGGGTGTTGGCCTGGCGTGGGCTGGGTGCTGGGCCTGGCGTGGGCTGAGTGCTGGGCCTAGCGTGGGCTGGGTGCTGGGCCTAGCGTGGGCTGGGTGCTGGGCCTGGCGTGTGGTGGGTGCTGGGCCTGGCGTGGGCTGGGTGCTGGGCCTGGCGTGGGCTGTGTGGCTGGGCCTGGCGTGGGCTGGGTGCTGGGCCTGGCGTGAGCTGGGTGCTGGGCCTGGCGTGGGCTGGGTGCTGGGCCTGGCGTGGGCTGGGGGCTGGGCCTGGCGTGGGCTGGGTGTTGGCCTGGCGTGGGCTGGGTGCTGGGCCTGGCGTGGGCTGAGTGCTGGGCCTAGCGTGGGCTGGGTGCTGGGCCTAGCGTGGGCTGGGTGCTGGGATTAGCGAGGGCCGGGTGCTGGGCCTGGCGTGGGCCGGGTGCTGGGCCTGGCGTGGGCCGGGTGCTGGGCCTGGTGCTGGGCCTGGCGTGGGCTGGGTGCTGGGCCTGAGGCTGGGTGCTGGGCCTGGCGTGGGCTGGGTGCGGCGTGGGCTGAGACTGGGCCTGGCGTGGGCCTGGCGTGAGCTGGGTGCTGGGCCTGGCGTGGGCTGGGTGCTGGGCCTGGGGTGGGCTGGGTGCTGGGCCTGGGGTGGGTGGGTGCTGGGTGCTGGGCCTGGGGTGGGCTGGGTGCTGGGCCTGGCGTGAGCTGGTTGCTGGGCCTGGCGTGAGCTGGGTGCTGGGCCTGGTGTGGGCTGGGTGCTGGGCCTAGCGTGGGCTGGGTGCTGGGCCTAGCGTGGGCTGGGTGCTGGGCCTAGCGTGGGCTGGGTGCTGGGCCTGGCGTGGGCTGGGTGCTGGGCCTGGCGTGGGCTGGGTGCTGGGCCTGGCGTGGGCTGAGACTGGGCCTGGCGTGGGCTGGGCCTGGCCTGGGCTGGGTGCTGGGCCTGGGCTGGGTGCTGGGCCTGGCGTGAGCTGGGTGCTGGGGTGGGCTGGGTGCTGGGCCTGGCGTGGGCTGGGTGCTGGGCGTGGGCTGGGTGCTGGGCCTGGCGTGGGCTGGGTGCTGGGCCTGGCGTGGGCTGGGTGCTGGGCCTGGCGTGGGCTGGGTGCTGGGCCTGGCGTGTGGTGGGTGCTGGGCCTGGCGTGGGCTGGGTGCTGGGCCTGGCGTGGGCTGGGTGCTGGGCCTGGCGTGGGCTGGGTGCTGGGCCTGGCGTGTGGTGGGTGCTGGGCCTGGCGTGGGCTGGGTGCTGGGCCTGGCGTGGGCTGGGTGCTGGGCCTGGCGTGGGCTGGGTGCTGGGCCTGGCGTGGGCTGGGTGCTGGGCCTGGCGTGAGCTGGGTGCTGGGCCTGGCGTGGGCTGGGTGCTGGGCCTGGCGTGGGCTGGGGGCTGGGCCTGGCGTGGGCTGGGTGTTGGCCTGGCGTGGGCTGGGTGCTGGGCCTGGCGTGGGCTGAGTGCTGGGCCTAGCGTGGGCTGGGTGCTGGGCCTAGCGTGGGCTGGGTGCTGGGCCTGGCGTGTGGTGGGTGCTGGGCCTGGCGTGGGCTGGGTGCTGGGCCTGGCGTGGGCTGCGTGGCTGGGCCTGGCGTGGGCTGGGTGCTGGGCCTGGCGTGAGCTGGGTGCTGGGCCTGGCGTGGGCTGGGTGCTGGGCCTGGCGTGGGCTGGGGGCTGGGCCTGGCGTGGGCTGGGTGTTGGCCTGGCGTGGGCTGGGTGCTGGGCCTGGCGTGGGCTGAGTGCTGGGCCTAGCGTGGGCTGGGTGCTGGGATTAGCGAGGGCCGGGTGCTGGGCCTGGCGTGGGCCGGGTGCTGGGCCTGGCGTGGGCCGGGTGCTGGGCCTGGTGCTGGGCCTGGCGTGGGCTGGGTGCTGGGCCTGAGGCTGGGTGCTGGGCCTGGCGTGGGCTGGGTGCTGGGCCTGGCGTGGGCTGAGACTGGGCCTGGCGTGGGCCTGGCGTGAGCTGGGTGCTGGGCCTGGCGTGGGCTGGGTGCTGGGCCTGGGGTGGGCTGGGTGCTGGGCCTGGGGTGGGTGGGTGCTGGGTGCTGGGCCTGGGGTGGGCTGGGTGCTGGGCCTGGCGTGAGCTGGTTGCTGGGCCTGGCGTGAGCTGGGTGCTGGGCCTGGTGTGGGCTGAGACTGGGCCTGGCGTGGGCTGGGTGCTGGGCCTGAGGCTGGGTGCTGGGCCTGGCGTGGGCTGGGTGCTGGGCCTGGCGTGGGCTGAGACTGGGCCTGGCGTGAGCTGGGTGCTGGGCCTGGCGTGGGCTGGGTGCTGGGCCTGGTGTGGGCTGAGACTGGGCCTGGCGTGGGCTGGGTGCTGGGCCTGAGGCTGGGTGCTGGGCCTGGGTGCTGGGCCTGGCGTGGGCTGAGACTGGGCCTGGCGTGGGCTGGGTGCTGGGCCTGGGGTGGGCTGGGTGCTGGGCCTGGCGTGGGCTGAGACTGGGCCTGGCGTGGGCTGGGTGCTGGCCTGGTGTGGGCTGAGACTGGGCCTGGTGTGGGCTGGGTGCTGGGCCTGAGGCTGGGCCTGGCGTGGGCTGGGTGCTGGGCCTGGCGTAGGCTGAGACTGGGCCTGGCGTGGGCTGGGTGCTGGGCCTGGCGTGGGCTGGGTGCTGGGCCTGGTGTGGGCTGAGACTGGGCCTGGCGTGGGCTGAGTGCTGGGCCTGGGGTGGGCTGGGTGCTGGGCGTGGGGTGGGTGCTGGGCGTGGGGTGGGCTGAGACTGGGCCTGGCGTGGGCTGGATGCTGGGCCTGAGGCTGGGTGCTGGGCCTGGCGTGGGCTGGGTGCTGGGCCTGGCGTAGGCTGAGACTGGGCCTGGCGTGGGCTGGGTGCTGGGCCTGGCGTGGGCTGGGTGCTGGGCCTGGCGTGGGCTGGGTGCTGGGCCTAGCGTGGGCTGGGTGCTGGGCCTAGCGTGGGCTGGGTGCTGGGCCTGGCCTGGGTGCTGGGCCTGGCGTGTGCTGGGCCTGGCGTGAGCTGGGTGCTGGGGTGGGCTGGGTGCTGGGCCTGGCGGGGGCTGGGTGCTGGGCCTGGCGTGGGCTGGGTGCTGGGCCTGGCGTGGGCTGGGTGCTGGGCCTGGCGTGGGCTGGGTGCTGGGCCTGGCGTAGGCTGAGACTGGGCCTGGCGTGGGCTGGGTGCTGGGCCTGGCGTGGGCTGGGTGCTGGGCCTGGCGTGGGCTGGGTGCTGGGCCTGGCGTGGGCTGGGTGCTGGGCCTGGCATGGACTGGGTGCTGGGCCTAGCGTGGGCTGGGTGCTGGGCCTAGCGTGGGCTGGGTGCTGGGCCTGGCGTGGGCTGGGTGCTGGGCCTAGCGTGGGCTGGGTGCTGGGCCTTGCGTGGGCTGGGTGCTGGGCCTGGCCTGGGCTGGGTGCTGGGCCTAGCGTGGGCTGGGTGCTGGGCCTAGCGTGGGCTGGGTGCTGGGCCTGGCCTGGGTGCTGGGCCTGGCGTGTGCTGGGCCTGGCGTGAGCTGGGTGCTGGGGTGGGCTGGGTGCTGGGCCTGGCGGGGGCTGGGTGCTGGGCCTGGCGTGGGCTGGGTGCTGGGCCTGGCGTGGGCTGGGTGCTGGGCCTGGCGTGGGCTGGGTGCTGGGCCTGGCGTAGGCTGAGACTGGGCCTGGCGTGGGCTGGGTGCTGGGCCTGGCGTGGGCTGGGTGCTGGGCCTGGCGTGGGCTGGGTGCTGGGCCTGGCGTGGGCTGGGTGCTGGGCCTGGCATGGACTGGGTGCTGGGCCTAGCGTGGGCTGGGTGCTGGGCCTAGCGTGGGCTGGGTGCTGGGCCTGGCGTGGGCTGGGTGCTGGGCCTAGCGTGGGCTGGGTGCTGGGCCTGGCGTGGGCTGGGTGCTGGGCCTAGCGTGGGCTGGGTGCTGGGCCTTGCGTGGGCTGGGTGCTGGGCCTGGCCTGGGCTGGGTGCTGGGCCTGGCATGGACTGGGTGCTGGGCCTGGCGTGGGTGGGCCCGGGCTGGCAGTGCAGGCTGCGCCCTCTCTCGGCTGGGGGGCTGCAATGCACCGTATTATGACCCCAATGCAAAGGCTCAAGAATGGCCCCCCGCGGCCTGAGACGCGCGGACCCCCTCACCCGGCGGCACAGAGCGCTTTCCTCCTCATGTATCAGTTTTGTTCCTCTTGTGAAGCGCTCTGACGCCTTCGGGTAAAGTCCGCGCGAGATAAAAACACATAAAATAAATAAACAAAACGAGGGATACGCGGGAGCGAGAACTGTGTGAATATCGAGAAAGTTCCCACATCCCTTAAATTGTGAAATGGGCGGAAAGGGCTGAAGCAGCCCGAGTCCGGCGGGAGATCGATCATGAAGCGCTGGGCGCAAACCATC
This sequence comes from Lissotriton helveticus, assembly GCF_964261635.1. Taxonomy (NCBI): domain Eukaryota; kingdom Metazoa; phylum Chordata; class Amphibia; order Caudata; family Salamandridae; genus Lissotriton; species Lissotriton helveticus. Next base: position 35,115,812 of record NC_136059.1, on the reverse strand, counting down.
AATAAAATACAATCAAATAAACAGGGCTGGGCCGGCTGGGCCCGGCGTGGGGGCCGGTGTCCTACCTCTGAAGTGCCTCGCCGTGTTCTGGGCCTGGGTGGGCGGCGGCCGCCGTGTGACACACGGCGAGTGTCACCGGGGACTCAGGAGCCCTCCTCCGACCCCCGCTCCTCTCAGCGGCAGCCGGGGCGGCAGTCCGTCTGTCTGTCTGTCCGTCCGTCCGTCAGCGGCCGCAGGCACCACCGCTATCATCACCGTTACCCCCGCACCGAAAGAGAGCGTGCTCAGGTGAGGCCAGCCCCCCCTCGCCCCCAATATATGGGAAGCGTGGGGGGGGGCTGACCCACAGCTGCTGTCCCGGGCCGCCATTGGTTTAGTTTTCGCGCGCTACCCCGGGGGCCCCCACATTGGCTCATTTACAGAGGCCAATGGCTCCAGTGAAGCAACAAAGCTAGGTGGTGCACTGGGGGGGGGGGCGTCCAGGGGGGGTGGGGAGTGCGCGTGCACCGTGCACATGAGTTACAGCGACAGCAACCACTGCAGATAAGATAAGAAGCAGGACCGAGCCAGGCCTCATGATGGGTGCCAGGCCGCGCCTCTGCTCCTGGGAGTTAGTGTGCGAAGCGCTTTAGAGTGTGTGTGACTGGGATTGGGGGCGCCCGCCTAAGCCAGCCCCACCCCCCACAAGAACACAAATGTAGCTCAAAAGAGTTTGGGTGTAGAAATGAATGGCAATGTCACTAGAGATTGGGTCATAGGAATGGTTGACAAGCCTCTGGTGTCTTTTTTCCATTTTTGCAAGTATATGCAATCAACAATAAAGGTGTAAAAGTAATAAAAAGTAAAAATGCAGACATCCAAAAGTGTTGTGGATATGGTTGCAAAAAAAGTAAAAACAATAACTTCTCACAAAAATAAATAAAAATACACATATAATGAAAGTATGAATCCAGACATCGACCTGCCACGTGAGGCACTGAAGAGGACTACTTTTTAGGTGGTTATGCACGTGTGCAAGGACACAGTGCCATGCCTGACAGAGAAGGGGTCCAGTGACTGAAGTGGGAGGGACCTCGCTGCATTGGTGGAAGCAACTGTGAGTGACATTAGAACAGACCAGTGGCTGAAGAGAGCTGAAAGGAAGGCTCTCTATCTGCATGTGCCTTTTTAGGGCTCGTCCTATTCCATTCCGCAAGGAATGAATAGGACGAGACTATTGGGGCTAAACTAAGAGCTAAACTAAAATGCGGATTTCCAGAAGTGCATGTGGTCTGGTGAACGCGCTTCTATCCGCCTGCCTCGCATCACCACATGAAAGCCATTTGTTGCTTGTTCACACTTCTTTCACGGCCATGAGGCCGTGCGTGCTTCAAAGGGATCCTCTCACTTCTCCTCCCCCCTCGCCGAGAGCTTCACATTTCAAAGAGCTCTCTCCCGCCTCCTCTCCCCCACCCCACAGCTCCTTTTGGCTCCCATTTCTTCCTTCCACTACCCCCCCCCCCCACCAGCACCCTTGCTCCCTCCATCCTTCCTCTGCACTTCGTGCTCGCCCTCGTTTCCTCTGTCCCATTCCTTCCTATTTTCTCCCTTCCACAGTCTCTTCTTCCCTTCCCTTTCCTGGCTGTCGTCTTTTCTCTCTTTCGAGATTTACCTCTCTGACTTATAAACATCGGGTATTTCTCACTATCGGGTAACCTCCTGAATATTTTCATTTGTTTACATAGTATGAGTAACATTTAGATCATATATTTGTATGTATAACAATATAGCCACATTCTGCATAATCCCCTGCCACAAAACAGTGACACTAAATATAAAATCATGGCTTGCACACGAGTTACATGTCCCATCGTACTGAACGACAGCAAACGTAAAACGCTTTAGTCCAACAATGTTGCCATCTTTTAGGACAATTTACTGCTTGATTGTTTTTACAACTTTTAAGACTGATTTGAATGGTGAGCCAGCTTTGCGCATAAACGGCCAGTATTTACATACAAGAGTGAATGGGGAACATGGACCATTTTTGGGAGAGTCAGTAAATCTAATTTTAATAGGTTTGTGTTCGAAGCCAAACCCCCAACTACACACCTAGCACCCACAAATATTAAGAGGCGCTCAGTCCACCAAATCGGTAATAGCGCCGGAGGTACATGAGGCCGGGTGTGAGGTTGAAGGAAAAATATTCATTTCCCTGTGCGACTTGCTGCGCTTTGTTAGCATTAAGTGCGACATTCTCTTTTCACAGAGCACTGTATAAACTGGCTCGCCTCTATGTGCTATATGTAAATATAATGCTGCGAAGGATGTCCCAATGAGAACACAGAAAATGAAACTGATGCAACAAAAGGGCAGATCACATGCTTTTCGGGTTGGGCAGGTCCAGCCCCCTTTAGATTAATTTCACGCTTTGCATCAAGGTACTCGTAGTCTCTCCATTGGCATTCATTCATGCTCAGCACTGTAAGTTTTCACAAACATATGCTGATTTTTCTTTAAGCTTTGTCAAAAAAAAGATTCTACTCACAGTGTGACAAGGGCAGGGAACAGAATTGCCTCTCCGGGGGCGCGCGCACCTTCGCGCAGGCAAGCACGGCTCCCAGCACCACCTTCAGATGCTTGAAAACATGAGAGCTGCCCGCCTGCAAATGGGCTCATTCAACATTAAAAAGTGATCGGCCCCGTTGAGAGATTCATAATTTCACACGAGGCATTATGGGACTTGTAGTCTCTACATTTTCCATTCAACTTTTCACCATTGTAATTCACGACATGTACGTACTTTGCTTTCTTTTATGCAAAGCAGTTAAAACCCCACACTTCTGTGTAGTTAAATATTTTTGAAAGACAAATGGAAGAGTCCTTTAAATGACCACGTTGATAAGATTTCCCTGCTGTCTCTTGTCGGGAATATCACTTGAAAGATGCTTTTACAGCCAATTAATCAATAACCCCCAAAATGAAGGAAACACGTTTAAGTGGCTCTTACGTCTTCTTTCGTTATATTAGTTCCACATTTCTTTTTACTTTTGCACTTTCTATTGCTACCGGTAACAATGATCGGGCAAGTGAACAAAGTGCAGATAGCACTTCACACCAAAGAGGCGCTATGCTGAGCACAGAAGCAAACCGCAGGGGCGCTCTAGGCGCCAACATTACCTCACAGCCCGTGCCCCTGCATACATAGTACACTATCACTGTGTTCTCTGGGCCTGGTCTTGTAGTGCCTGCATGCTTACCGTGTCGCCAAGCGCTTTCAAACGGCAGACAGGCAGCATACGAGCGCTACATCACAATTTGTAAACAAACAAAGCAGTTCAGACACTCTTTGTCACTCCTGTCCTTAACAATGATCGGGTAAGTGAACAAAGTGCAGATAGCACTTCACACCAAAGAGGCGCTATGCTGAGCACAGAAGCAAACCAGTGTGTACAAATAAACAATGTGAAAAAAACGAGACAAACCACCTTTCTGTTCGTAAAAGTCAAAAATCTAAACAGCGATGCAGTTGCACAAAGCACGCTGTTTTAACTTGTGAGTAAAATGGATTAGAAATTCTATACCCCCAAGTGCCTCTCTCAATGGGTGTAGGTGGGGCACCCATTCTGGGATTTTCACTCGCTGCCAACTTCAAAACCCACATAGAAATCACTGCAGTCTCGCCCAGACGATGACAGAAGTGGCATGGTTTAGCCTTGAATCTCACAATAGTGAGGTGAAGTATCTTGAGCTCTCAGAGCATACATGCCAACATTTCAGAAGAGAAGAGGGAGATAAGCCGCCTTGCATCATCGCATCAGACCCGCCACAGCAACGCCGAGAGCTTCACATTTCAATTTTTATGTAAACATGCTCACATTCTCATTCACATTTTACAAATCACTTTATAGACAAACATCACTCTGGGGCAACACTCGTGGCCAACACCGCATTACTTAGGGACACCCTAACCTCACTCATGGACACCGGCACACTACTTACGGACACCCCACGCATCAATAAGGGACATCACTGCATCACTCTGGTGTAGTGTAGTTCCTATTATCCCAATAGGCTCTGCGCATTGGAATAATACCTTCAATAGTATAGGCCTAGACCAGACGTTAACTAGGTCTACTACTGTCGATATTAGACTTAAAGTTTTGGGTTTGCCAGCTAGCTCAGAGTTCACTAGAAACTTTCTCGAATAGGCAAGGAGAAGTTGAACCTCCCTGGATAGACAAGAAGGGATTTAGTTTCTGACAACCATAGAACATGACAACTTTGCTCTCCCCTAATCAAGAGTGTATCTCTAGAGTCGTGTGAAAACAAAAGATGACTTATTTTACTCAGTCAGTACGTGCATTCTTAGTCTCACCAGATTGTAGAGAAAAGGAAGAGACGGGCGTGTTCAATAAAAGATGTTGTTTATTGATCAGTCTCTTTTCTCGTACAAGAGAAATGGATCGATATTATCGCAATACTTATGGTTAAGTAAAGTGCATACAATAAAAGCAGAAGTATAAAATAATACTGTAAAAACATTGATATGGTCTCTAAGCCATATGATGGTTTAAAATGGATAAAATAGATACATACACATATACATTTGACTAATCGTACTCAACTGGTGTTTATAACTACGCCTACCCCGGTGTACCTGACCTAAGCCTAATACGTGGGCGGGAATAGAAAGTAACAGTTTAAGTTAAGTTTGTTTTGCCAAGTGACTGACTCAAGAATTCTCTGCGAGGGGTTATTCAGTTCTGTACCTGGAATTTAGGATGAATGAGGGATGGTATCTCTCGTCTCTGGTCTCGATATTCCAAGCTGCCTGCGAGGGCTGCTCGGAAGCGCCGGAGCTGGATTTCTCGGCAGGAGAAAGCAGCGTCTCGTTCTCAGCGCGTCAGGAAGGCGGGGCTGCGCCAGCGGGGTCTGCTCTGCTCTGGGCTTCGGCAAGTCTGGCTGCTCCGATCTCGTCACCACCGCGTGTGTTTGCATAGGGCAATATCGGTAATATTTATACCTTTAAGGTGCCGAGATTGACGTAAGGATGGACATAGATACGTCAATAAGGATGTCATACGACTTGGTCGTTAGCACATTCTTTTGCTGAAGTTCTCGGTGAAATCAAAACAATGGCCGCAGGGTTTTTCCCAGGTTGTCATAGGTTTGATTTGTTTTGAGAACTCCGTATGCCTTATCAGGGGCTGGAGGAATATCGCTTGTCTAATTAGATGGCAAGCGTTATGACCTAATCAGATAACACGTTCCTGTGCCGTGGTGTGGCTTAATCAGATAACGGTTTCTGCATCATGGGGGTTTTCTGCCTCATGGGATGGCTGCTAGTTAACTTGTTAACCAGAATAGGGTCAGGAATAGGGGGATCGATACAGAACCTATAGGAATACATCACACCCACTCCACGCTAACTATGGACATATTTACGAATCTAGGCATAGTAAAACATACTGTAGAGTATTATGTATACCTTACCACCCCAAAATACAGAAAATGCATTTTGAAATTATCAAATATACGGAAAAAACAGTCACATGTATTATATGCACTCAAGCTGTAGAATAATGCTAAAGTAATCACGCATTTGTATACATTATTGCTAATTGGTATATGAGAATTTACACATGAAATGGCTCTTAATACAGAAGAAAGGTTCGAGACCATTCCATCACAGAATAAAATAATTATGAACATACCAGCGGGCAGCTAATGTCTAAAAAGTATCTAAAAATAGAAATTTTTAGTTCTCTAAGAATAGTTCTTACTTTAAGCAGAAGATAAGTGTCCCGAAAAATCGTAAAAATATTTTGGGGCTGCTGAAAAAATTGCTGTCCGTGAACTGGAGGGAAAATTGTTCATGGTATTCTGTTATTAAAGTTGAAGGCCAAATTCAGGGAACGCCGTGTGCGAGCTTGCTCAAAAGTCTCTATTTCTGCTCTGGAGAGAACATCATATCATTTAGACTGTCGAAAAAGCTGTCAACAGCTTCCTGGGAGAGTTCCACTAACTCGGAAAAGGATGTAACCATGCATTCATGCGCATGATTGTCTCCATTGACGTTTTGATTAATATTGCTGACAGAAGGTCGTACCTGATCGATGCTGCTTTCATCTTGAACTTCACTACCCCTTAATCGTAGCGGTGAAGTCTCCACGAATGCCGTCATCAGGATTGGTAGCCGTTGAGGGCAGCACAAAGCATGAGCCTTTATCGGACTCAACAATGTTTCTGCATCCATTGGCGCATCTGATTGTAGCGTCAGACAGGTGTCCAACACGCATTCTTCTCCGCATAGCAGGCACCTTAATACAGGTAAAACACATCGATGCCACATTGGTCGAAATGAAAGAAACCAAGTCATGTTCAGGTCTCTAAGCCGGGAAAGTCCCAGGATTTTTGATATCCGGTCCCGGTATCCAATGGCTCGGATTGTTTCTTCCCTTGTCGCAGGTGTTTTGTCTGTGACACGGTTTGCCATAACGAAATATAAGGACTATGAATAGGATTCCTGCAATTAGTCCTAAAATGAGGGAAATCCGCCAAAAATCGAATGGACGAAATCTGGAAAAATACCCAGTATGGCTTTGAATGGTGTTAATGCCATCGAAAATACTGTCTTAAATACTTTTGAGACTCCACTGGTATCAGAAATATTTAAGATTTCATTCAGGATTTCTGCGAAATGTATGGGGGAATTAGTTGATAACAATGAGTGAATCTCTGCAGTCGTCCTTGCGACTAGGAGATCATACGTTTCTTTTGATGACGTGAGCCTGGTTGGCGTCTGAAGAAGCACTGTTTGCATTCTGCTTAAAGTATCTATTCGAATAGAAGTAATTTTCAAGTTGGGCCATGCCCTTGCCTCCCTGTCTGGAAAGGAGCTGGGGAACAATGAGTGTCCACAGCACTTGACCTTCGCAGTCGTAGTTACGAGATAAGGAGTCCCGGGCATAAGACTACAACATCTGTGATCCACAATTAGAATGTAACTCCCATTGTAGAGTCTTTGAAAGAATGGTTCTATCTTTGTTGCAGGTGCGCCTAGATGGTGACACGAAAGGTTGTTTGAGTTCCCTTCACAGGCTCCATGCAAACTAATTCCATTACACAGAAGTGTACCGCTTAGTGACATCGCACAATTATTGCCACTAAGAAACACTTTCTGTCCTTTATTACTGACACATGCATGTGAATAGGGCAAGTTCCATGTTGTCTTAATGTACCCTTTTCCCAATTTTTCGTACATGCCAGCCTGTATATATTTTTGGCAGTATTGAAACCTGAAGGTTGATATTGGAATATTAATTATCCCATGTATTATCCATTCACTGACAGGTCGTTCTGACATTGTCACTGGTAATCTCTCGAGTTTCTCAATGCTCAGGATTGTATAATCAGCACCCTTCTGTGCCATACTGATTTGTTTATCAGTAAGGTTAAAGATATCGAATAGTGACGTTGTGTTGATTAAACGCCAAGGCACATAGCCTGAACGCAGATTTTGTAACGTCCAGCCAAGCTGTACAATAGAACGCAATTGAGACTGACCGTGTTGTAACAACAGTAAGTCTTGCGATATTATGTCGATTGCTGAAGACACAATGCTGTCCAAAGAAAAAATTCTGGAGGACAGAGTCATTAACCCATTGTCCACTACAGAAAGTGGTTTTTCCAAATTAATACGGTCAATTTCCCGTATTCTTTCTGCTGTCTCAATTTGAGTCACCTTCCAGGCCTCGTTGTATGCTGCATATACAGAGGCTGCTATGAAGCGTTTTTGACGCTGTTTGCGTGGTCCCATAATGAAATCACGCAAGTCAGCACCATCAGTAAGTAAAGTTAGGTGTTGCTTAATTTCTGCCAGTGTGGAAGTTTGTAGCCATTGAAGGCATAATTTGCCCACATTGTATGTTGTTATTATCCCTGGGTGTTGTCTTTGGGAATATCTAGGGTCTGGCCTGGTCAATGTTAACCCCTGTGTTTTGTTCAGGAATCTGTCTTGACAGTTATTAGTATCTGTGGGCCAGATCAACCACTGTTTCCAATCTGGATGTGTTCTGTTTTAGTTTAATACATAATTTACGTCTATCTCTTCATCTGTAGAGCTATTGCTGTTCATTGTTGGTTTTGGAATAGACGGTTTATTTAAGTCTTTGATTTTGGCTAAGCCAAGACAGGTGGTTTGTTGAACAGTGTCATTCAAAAATATAATTTGTTCTGGGATCATGCAGGCTCTAAACAATGATTCTATACCTTGTACTTGCCATTCTTTTGTACCCCAAACACTTTTTACTTCAACATTTTTGTCCCAATAATCAAAACCAAAAGTATTCATTTGTTCAAAAAATGAGTCTGAATATATCAATTTCGTGTTTGTTATCATGGTCTTTGTCCCTGTCTTATTTGACAATTTGAAATAAAATGTTTCAGCATTACTTGTGTTAAAACCTGAAAAGTATGGATATTTGTCATAAAAGGTTCTTGAGCTTCCTTTTGGAAGGGTTGCACAATGTTCCCATTGATTATAATTTAAAACATTTCTAGGTTGTGCAGATTTATGTAGAAAATGGTTACCATAGTGGTTGTAACAGTACATACTATCATAATTTGTCGAACCCTGCAAATAATCATGTTTGGTAAATTTAGCAGACATCACTAAGTCAGACATCATATTATTTATACTTTCAAAGTCCCAATCATCAGCAAATGAGCTTGGTTTTACAAAGTCACTCAACGAGATCTTAATTTGGTGTGGATATTTCAGGATCTCAACCGGACCATAAATTTCGTAGTCAGTGTTGTCCCATGCTACCCCACCCAGTATAGGATTGGCTGTGAAGTTGACTGAAGAAAGTTCTCTTTTCTCGACGTGTGAAGATGTGTGTGGTTTGAGGATCAAGTTGATTTTCTGACTTGCTGTGTCCATTTTAGCATATTTTCCCTCAATGAAGCGTCCCAAAGTTAGTACCATGATGAGCCAAAGTATGAGGATAAATGCACCAAAACCCACCCAAAATTCAATCCATGGAGAAATCAGATATGTTTCTTTCAGTTGTTTCAAAAGTTCTTTAGCTTTATCTTTAAAGGTTTTTTGTAGATGGCTGTGTTTTTGATTCACTGAGGTCTTCAGAGGAATCATCGAAGTTTATGAAGTAGCCGGATGCAGTTCTGTCAATTGTTCCAATTGCTTCAGGATTATTGTTTCTTGCATATTCGCTTGTTACTTCATTGTAGGTTGGTGTGTCTCTACTAAATGTTTTTATTTGGGTTGTTAGAGGTCTGAGTTCCAATGCATTATTGCATAGTCCTTGTAGTTGTTCTGTAGGCGTTTCGAATGTGATTAGCCTCTTAGTTTGGACCTCTGTATTTGTAGCAAACCTTGGTGTTCTACTACTTATCGGGAGTCCACTTGGCCTACTATTTGTTATCGGCCACATGATTGTGGTTTTACCAGGTCGATGGATACAACTCGGTTCTCCTTTTTACCAGCAAGCGGCGGTAGTACGACTGATCTTGTCCCGTTGATAGACAAGACAGGAACTGCTTTTCTGTAAGAAGGCCCAAATTCCTTCTTTACCGCAATCTTTTCCCTGACTAGATCCCCGACTTTTGGAATCCAGACAGGTCTTGCTGGGACAGATGGTGGTTCTTCAGTGGTTGTTGGCTGCTGTTTCAACTTTATGTTGCTCAGGTCTTTTCTTGTTTTGTTTAAGTCCTGTAAAATAGCCAAACGATCTTTGATATCAAAGCTTTTTTCCGTCACCACTGAAGTCTGACTGTCGAGATCTAAGACTAACATCCTAGTTCCAAACAATAATTCGTACGGACTGAATCCCTTCAGAGAATTTCTTGGCAGGTTATTTAGACTACGTTGGACACTTATTAGATGTTTGACCCACCCAGCTCCCGAACCTAATACCTTTGCTGTTATAGATTGCTTTATGTGACGGTTTTTTCTTTCTACAATTCCGTTCCCCTCAGGGAGAAATGGACAAGAGTACCGCAATGTAACGCCCATGCTGACCATGGCCTCCTTATAAGCTCGGGAGCTAAAAGCAGGACCCTGGTCAGAATGCAGCATGCCAATTGCGTATGTGCCGATAAAGACTCGCAAATCTTTTATAACAGTTCTGGCGTCAGCCGTTCGCTGGGGCCACATCCATATGAATCTCGTGCATGAATCCACTGCGACCAAGATATATTTATAGTTACCATCCCTTTGTAAGGGACCACAGTGGTCCAGGTAAACACAGGCTAATGGTTTATCCGAGATTAGAAGGGGCGTCTGTGCTGGTCGTCTTACTGTTGATACTTTCATTCTTTGACATATTTCACATTCTAAAACATAGTTCCTTGTTTGTCTTCTCATTTGTGGCCACCAGTATCTCTGTTTTAGCAATGATACTGTGGCTGAGACGCCAGCATGTACAGAAGCGAGCCCTTCGTGTGCCGCTATTATTAGTCCTAACCTATGTTTCATGTTTGGAATTGCCCTATCCCCCACTCCAGGGATTCGAGCAAAAGGAACATTGTTTTCATCAGTTATGTATGAGTATTTTACTGGAAAGCCTTTCGGGAGTGTTTCTATCGAATCCTTTTCTGTAGCGCTGACAGCCTGTAATATCTCGCTGTCTATTTTTGTTTTTGACCGTGTGATGGCAGCTACGGAAGCCGTTTGCACAGCTGCCTTCGCGGCCTCGTCAGCCAATGAATTCCCTGCAACGTGAACGCCATCACGTTGATGACTCAGTGTATGTATCACGTGAGTCTTTGGTAGTTCTTTTTGTAAAATAACTACTTGTTCCCAGAGCATTTTATGCTTGATTGTGCCTCCTTTTGCATCCTTAAAACCATTCTGAAGCCAGATCTGTAAATATTCATTGTAAGACTGAACGCAATAATACGAATCGCACACTATGAGTGTGGGGAATTCTCGATCGGTATTTTCAAGCGCCATCTTGAATGCCAGTAGTTCAGCTCGCTGAGCTGTACAATCTCCCAGAGATTGTGTTTTGCTGATAGCTGGTTTAAATTTCCCTTCGTGCCAGCGACCTTTAACAATCGCGCACGCAGCACTGTAGGCTTGTTTACCCCCCACTGCGGGTTGTGCTGATCCGTCTGTATATATTATACAGCCGTAATGATCTAGAGGCAGAATTTCGGTCGGCAGAGGACATTCAAATTCGTATTGGAGAAATTCTTGTGTTTATAAATTGGGATCAAATTCATATACCACGTCTGTTGCAGCAAGAGAATTAGCCCACTGTATCCACCTTGGATGTAGTGCTTTAGCATTCGGAATGCTTGCCTTTGTTACCGCCTCCAGGGCTGGTATCGGTGTCACGATTATTATTCGTTTACCTTGTGCTAGGGCTCGTTCTTTTGCTATAGCTGTCTGTGTTGCAGTAAGAATTTTTTCCGTTGGGCTAAATTTCATTTCAGCTTTAGTGTATAAGTGTGATTTGAATGCAATTGGTACCTTTTCTCCCTCGTTAGAGGTCAGGTATGTGAATCCGCATCTTCCTGGGATGACTCGAATCACAAGATTGCGTGTGTTATCACGTGTTTCTAATTTTGTTTTAATTAACATGTCTGTTTGTAAGGATCTCAGAATTTCTGTGTGTATTTGAGTCCAATTGGTTCTTTTAAAATCTGGTTTTATTAGATCATAAAGGGGCTTGACCCTTTCTGCGTAATTTGCAATGTATGTTCTTCCGAAATTTAGGAAGCCTAGAATTGACTGTAGGTTTTTTAGTGTTCTAGGTGCTTGGAGTACGGCACATTTCTCTAGGAAATTGTCAGCCAGGCTTTTGCCTTCACTTGATAATTCATATCCTAAGAACAGGACTGTTAGATGGGCAATTCTAGATTTTTTAAAGTTGAATTTGTAACCCTCTGCTGCGAACCCAAGTATTATGGTGTTCACTCTCTTCAAGTGAGTATCCAAGTCATCGTCTGTTAGGTATATGTAGTCGACATACGATAATGCTTCGTCATCATATGTTTGTAGTAATTCTGTTACTCTCGCTGAGAATACTCCTGGGCTGTTCTTGTACCCCTGGGCTAACCGACAGAACTGTTTTTGAGTGCCATTTATTGAGAACGCAGATCTGCTCTCTGGTGCTATGTTTTGACAAAAGAATCCATTAGAGATGTCTAATGTTGTTTTGTATTTTTTGCGCACTATGTTATTCATTAGTGCTGCACTATGCGAGTTTTGCACTGCAAAAGTTTTGCAACACGAGTTAAGGTGTCGGTAATCCAAAACTAGACGATATGAGTTGTCTGGTTTGGAGACCGGAAACAAAGGGTTGTTCATTTGTGAGGTGCAAGTTTCAATCACCCCCTGGTATTCTAATTAATCTAGGATTTCTTTTACCTGTTTTTTAGCTTCTTGCTTAATTGGTTACTGTCTTTGTGCAGTAGGTTGTGATTTTAACTGGATTTTATGAGGAGGAGAGTCCTCATCCCATCCTACATGATTTTTATATGAAGCAGGAGCTTGAGCTACTGCCCACTTTCTAGCAAGTGTGTATTTTCTATGAATTGGGATATGATTTGAGAAGGCAGGCATAATTATTTCTTCGCCATGAGGGCAGTCCCTGACAAACTCTGGTGGCCAGTCTTTTTCAGCTAGAAGGATGTCATAGCCCTTGGAGAGATTATCCCAAAATAGTCCCCTTATTTTTCTAGTCTTATCCCCCTCTATACGTAATGTTATTTCATATATTTTGTGAGGTTTGCTAACTCTGGTGTCTGCAGTTTCCACTTGAAGGTATTCATTCGTGTCCACTGTCTCCAGATGATTCATAAGGACTTTGCGAGCTATGCTCACTTCTGCTGCGCTGTCTAGCATTGTCTGAGCCCATTCTCCGTTTTTCAGTTGTGTCCTCAGTATTCTCGGCATTGTTAACTACTTTAATGCTGGCTACCTTCTTTTTTGGAAATTGTAATTTCTTTTTTAGATGAGCAGGTTCCTTGTCTTTGGACTTGGCGTGCTCTTCTCTTTGTTCTGATCGTCCTCTTCTTTCCGATTTCTGCGAGGAAGTCTGAAAAGATTGAGAGGGACGTGTATCAATGTCTTGATATCTATCAGGCTTCTTTATATTATCCCTATTTCTAAGGTTATATCTTTTCCCAGAGGGGTCACTTTGATTTAAATATTAAACATTATTTTAGAAAAAACAATTGTTATTGGTTATATCAATACATCTAAGTCACGTTAATACTAAACATGTTGCATTACAAATGCGATATGTGTCACATTTGAAAAACGTACAAGTATTGGCATTGTTAATGACAAAGCTATTAATTTCGCTATTTTCTAAAGCAATACATAAATAAATAAGTTGTCATTTATAAAACAAATAGCTCAAACTTTCCTATTGCGAGACCTATTGCATTGCAAATGCTTGTTTAGCATTCATTTTGTTTGTGGGGGTGGGGGGACATGAGGCTAGAGAGTTTCTAGGCCAGACCTAAAGAGGTCTATGACTAAAATAAATTCCTGGAAAAGTAAATATGACTGACTTTAATGAGTGAACTCATGTAAACACAGGCAAGTGCTGTTGAAATGTGTTGCAATCACAAACCCTGGTTGTCGTATTAACGTTTCCCCCCGTGGGTTTGCCAATGCTGGGATAAAAGTAGCAAAACAAGCTTGCTCTTTGTATAGAATTCATATAGGAAATAAAATGACTCTGCCAATCAGCAAGACGTTTGAGTGTACTTTTTGGCTGTAAAATAGTCCCTCCGATATGCCAATGGAAGCACGCCCTGGAAGGCGGAATGATACACTTAATTGCCAATAACGTGAGAAAGTATATATATTTTTCCAGGTGAAGCCTTCTCTGTATATTTTAGAGAATTACTAACAGTATATCCAGTATACCTCTGCGCTATCAAGCCAGACCTAAACAAGCATTGGCAGCACCAATCGGCCTGGGCACTCACAGACATTTCTCAGGGGCCGCAGAGTATGGTCTGTGGTGTGACCGAGGGCCACGCTGATGCTAGTAGAGTGGCGGTCGGGCAGTATGGGGTTTGTAAGGTGGGTACAGGGAAAGTGAAGCATGTACATGTAGTTGCTGACTTGCACAATGCGAAACCAGACAACCAGGGATCAATCCCGGCTTCCCCACTTGACCAAATTGTGTGATCCCAGGCAATTGTTTTTTTTCCACTTTTCCTTCTCCTGTGTTTGATTTAATAGACTATGATGTTGTCCATTTATAATAAAAATCCAAGCCACCCAGAGGGTGCACATGACGACTGACTTGCCTCCTCGTTCACTATTGGCATTGTTGTGAGGGTCGGAGGAAGCAGGAATGTTTCTAAATTCACGTTTGAAAAGTATAATAAAAAAACAAACCCCTCTCAATGCAGTGATATCATCAGATGTACTGATGTGAAAAGCGTCTGCATGTTAGTGAAATAGACGCCTTTGAATGTGGAAGAGACCTCATCCTATGTGCACACATGTTGTAAGATGTCTTTAAAAGATTTATTTATTTGTGCGTTTTTATATAGCGCGGACTTCACCCGAAGGTGTCAGAGCGCTTCACATTAGGAACAGAACTGATACATGAGAACATTACAAGTGAAAAAATCAAAAGCAAACGTTACATTACATGAGGCAAAAGTGACAATCGTGAGCCAACAAAATACAAGAGGAGCGAACGGTGCAGTGGCGTCACTAGGGGGGAGCGGGGGGGTGAGGCCCGCACCGGGTGACACCCAACACATGGGGTGACACCAATCTGCACTGCAGCCTCGCCTCTGCTCTCACCTTTACTGTCGCTCCCTGTGCAAGCTTGTTCCTCATGCTGTTCACACTCGCCAGCGTCTCGCAGGAGATCTGCAATGCTTGACTGTAATTTTCTTTGCTCACAAGGCAACTCTATAGCAGCCTCGCTCATCTGAGGGTGCATGGTTTCCTATTTTTCAGTATCTTGCACAGTCTTCAGTTTTCCAGTGAACCAGTTCCAAATTTCCGCTTGCTCTTCACTACAGTGCCACCTGTTGCTCGCACCCTTGTTTATACAAATCCAGGGAAGACAGATGGAGTAAGAGAGAGAGGGAGACAGAGGGAGCTAGAGGGAGTAATACAGAGAGAGGGAGCTAGAGGGAGTAATACAGCGAGAGGGAGCTAGAGAGAGCAAGACAGAGAGAGAGGGAGATAAAGGGAGTAAGACAGAGAGAGAGAGGGAGCTAGAGGGAGTAAGACAGAGAGAGAGGGAGCTAGAGGGAGTAAGACAGAGAGAGAGGGAGCTAGAGAGAGTAAGACAGAGAGAGAGGGCGCTAGAGAGAGTAAGACAGAGAGAGAGGGAGCTAGAGGGAGTAAGACAGAGAGAGAGGGAGCTAGAGGGAGTAAGACAGAGAGAGGGAGCTAGAGAGAGCAAGACAGAGAGAGAGGGCGCTTGAGAGAGTAAGACAGTGAGAGAGGGAGATAAAGGGAGTAAGACAGAGAGAGAGAGGGAGCTAGAGGGAGTAAGACAGAGAGAGAGGGAGCTAGAGGGAGTAAGACAGAGAGAGGGAGCTAGAGGGAGTAAGACAGTGAGATAGGGAGATAAAGGGAGTAAGACAGAGAGAGAGGGAGACAGAGGGAGTAAGACAGAGAGAGGGAGCTAGAGAGAGCAAGACAGAGAGAGAGGGAGCTAGAGAGAGTAAGACAGAGAGCGAGACAGAGGGAGCTAGAGGGAGTAATACAGAGAGAGAGGGAGACAGAGGGAGTAAGACACAGAGAGAGGGAGACAGAGGGAGCTAGAGGGAGTAATACAGAGAGAGAGGGAGACAGAGGGAGTAAGACACAGAGAGAGGGAGACGGAGGGAGCTAGAGGGAGTAAGACAGAGAGAGAGGGAGAAAGAGGGAGTAAGACACAGAGAGAGGGAGACAGAGAGAGGGAGCTAGAGGGAGTAACAAAGAGAGAGAGGGAGCTAGAGAGAGTAAGACAGTGAGAGAGGGAGATAAAGGGAGTAAGACAGAGAGAGAGAGGGAGCTAGAGGGAGTAAGACAGAGAGAGAGGGAGCTAGAGAGAGTAAGACAGAGAGAGGGAGCTAGAGAGAGCAAGACAGAGAGAGAGGGAGCTAGAGAGAGTAAGACAGAGAGCGAGACAGAGGGAGCTAGAGGGAGTAATACAGAGAGAGAGGGAGCTAGAGGGAGTAAGACAGAGAGAGAGGGAGCTAGAGAGAGTAAGACAGAGAGAGAGGGCGCTAGAGAGAGTAAGACAGTGAGATAGGGAGATAAAGGGAGTAAGACAGAGAGAGAGAGGGAGCTAGAGGGAGTAAGACAGAGAGAGAGGGAGCTAGAGGGAGTAAGACAGAGAGAGGGAGCTAGAGGGAGTAAGACAGTGAGATAGGGAGATAAAGGGAGTAAGACAGAGAGAGAGGGAGACAGAGGGAGTAAGACAGAGAGAGGGAGCTAGAGAGAGCAAGACAGAGAGAGAGGGAGCTAGAGAGAGTAAGACAGAGAGCGAGACAGAGGGAGCTAGAGGGAGTAATACAGAGAGAGAGGGAGACAGAGGGAGTAAGACACAGAGAGAGGGAGACAGAGGGAGCTAGAGGGAGTAATACAGAGAGAGAGGGAGACAGAGGGAGTAAGACACAGAGAGAGGGAGACGGAGGGAGCTAGAGGGAGTAAGACAGAGAGAGAGGGAGAAAGAGGGAGTAAGACACAGAGAGAGGGAGACAGAGAGAGGGAGCTAGAGGGAGTAACAAAGAGAGAGAGGGAGCTAGAGAGAGTAAGACAGTGAGAGAGGGAGATAAAGGGAGTAAGACAGAGAGAGAGAGGGAGCTAGAGGGAGTAAGACAGAGAGAGAGGGAGCTAGAGAGAGTAAGACAGAGAGAGGGAGCTAGAGAGAGCAAGACAGAGAGAGAGGGAGCTAGAGAGAGTAAGACAGAGAGCGAGACAGAGGGAGCTAGAGGGAGTAATACAGAGAGAGAGGGAGACAGAGGGAGTAAGACACAGAGAGAGGGAGACAGAGGGAGCTAGAGGGAGTAATACAGAGAGAGAGGGAGACAGAGGGAGTAAGACACAGAGAGAGGGAGACAGAGGGAGCTAGAGGGAGTATTACAGAGAGAGAGGGAGACAGAGGGAGTAAGACACAGAGAGAGGGAGACAGAGGGAGCTAGAGGGAGTAATACAGAGAGAGAGGGAGACAGAGGGAGTAAGACACAGAGAGAGGGAGACGGAGGGAGCTAGAGGGAGTAAGACAGAGAGAGAGGGAGAAAGAGGGAGTAAGACACAGAGAGAGGGAGACAGAGAGAGGGAGCTAGAGGGAGTAAGACAGAGAGAGGGAGCTAGAGGGAGCAAGACAGAGAGAGATGGAGACAGAGGGAGCAAGACAGAGAGAGAGGGAGCTAGACAAAGAGAGGGAGCTAGAGGGAGTAAGATAGAGAGAGGGGGAGCTAGAGGGAGCAAGACAGAGGGAGAGGGAGCTAGAGGGAGTAAGATAGAGAGAGGGAGCTAGAGGGAGCTAGACAGAGAGAGGGAGCTAGAGGGAGTAAGACAGAGAGAGAGGGGGCTAGAGGGAGTAAGAGAGAGAGGGGGAGCTAGAGGGAGCTAGACAGAGAGAGGGAGCTAGAGGAAGTAAGACAGAGAGAGAGGGAGCTAGACAGAGAGAGGGAACTAGAGGGAGTAAGACAGAGAGAGATGGAGACAGAGGGAGCAAGACAGAGAGAGAGGGAGCTAGACAGAGAGAGGGAGCTAGAGGGAGTAAGATAGAGAGAGAGGGAGCTAGAGGGAGTAAGAGAGAGAGAGGGAGCTAGAGGGAGCTAGACAGAGAGAGGGAGCTAGAGGGAGTAAGACAGAGAGAGGGAGCTAGAGGGAGTAAGCCAGAGAGAGGGAGCTATAGAGAGTAAGACAGAGAGAGAGAGGGAGACAGAGGGAGCCAGAGGGAGTAAGACAGCGAGAGAGGGAGCTAGACATAGAGAGGGAGCTAGAGGGAGTAAGATAGAGAGAGAGGGAGAGGGACCTAGAGGGAGCTAGAGCGAGCAAGACAGAGAGAGAGGGAGCTAGAGGGAGTAAGAGAGAGAGAGGGAGCTAGAGGGAGCAAGACAGAGAGAGGGAGCTAGAGGGACTAAGACAGAGAGAGAGGGAGCTAGAGGGAGCAAGACAGAGAGAGAGGGAGCTAGACGGAGCAAGACAGAGAGAGAGGGAGCTAGAGGGAGCAAGACAGAGAGGGAGCTAAGGGAGTAAGAGAGAGGGAGCTAAAGGGAGTAAGACAGATAGAGGGAGCTAGAGGGAGGAAGACAGAGAGAGAGGGAGCTAGAGGGAGTAAGACATAGAGGGAGGGAGCTAGAGGGAGTAAGACAGAGGGAGACAGAGGGAGCTAGAGGGAGTAAGACAGGGAGAGAGGGAGCTAGACAGAGAGAGGGAGCTAGAGGGATTAAGATAGAGAGAGAGGGAGCTAGAGGGAGCAAGACAGAGGGAGAGGGAGCTAGAGGGAGTAAGAGAGAGAGAGGGAGCTAGAGGGAGCTAGACAGAGAGAGGGAGCTAGAGGGAGTAAGACAGAGAGAGAGGGGGCTAGAGGGAGTAAGAGAGAGAGGGGGAGCTAGAGCGAGCTAGACAGAGAGAGGGAGCTAGAGGGAGTAAGACAGAGAGAGAGGGAGCTAGAGGGAGCTAGACAGAGAGAGGGAGCTTGAGGGAGTAAGACAGAGAGAGATGGAGACAGAGGGAGCAAGACAGAGAGAGAGGGAGCTAGACAGAGAGAGGGAGCTAGAGGGAGTAAGATAGAGAGAGAGGGAGCTAGAGGGAGTAAGAGAGAGAGAGGGAGCTAGAGGGAGGAAGACAGAGAGAGAGGGAGCTAGAGGGAGTACGGCAGAGAGAGAGGGAGCTAGAGGGAGCAAGACAGAGAGAGAGGGAGCTAGAGGGAGTAAGACAGAGAGAGGGAGCTAGAGGGAGTAAGACAGAGAGAGATGGAGACAGAGGGAGCAAGACAGAGAGAGAGGGAGCTAGAGGGAGTAAGATAGAGAGAGAGGGAGCTAGAGGGAGTAAGAGAGAGAGAGGGAGCTAGAGGGAGGAAGACAGAGAGAGAGGGAGCTAGAGGGAGTACGGCAGAGAGAGAGGGAGCTAGAGGGAGCAAGACAGAGAGAGAGGGAGCTAGATGGAGTAATACAGAGAGAGAGAGAGAGACAGAGGGAGCTAGAGGGAGCAAGAGAGAGGGAGCTAGAGGGAGTAAGAGAGAGAGAGGGAGCTAGAGGGAGCTAGACAGAGAGAGGGAGCAAGACAGTACCTAGCGCCGTACATTTCCGACAGAGGTGGTCCATGCGGTAAGTCGTGAGGGGGTGACACCATGAGTTACCCGCACCGGGTGACACCAACCCCAGTGACGCCCACGGTGCATTACAGGAGGAAAAAGTGATGTGTGCAGGTTACAAAAGTGTACAAAGTAAACAGAGGTATAATACTGCAATATATGGAGGGCCCTCAAGCACAAGAACAAACATTACGTAGGCACTGGTGGCACTTGTGCAGGTGTCGAAAATAAACAAGTGTAAGAGGTAGAAAACAGTGTGTTACACGAGAAAGTGACGGGTGCATGTTACACACGAGTACCAAACACAGGTAAAAGGGTAATACTGCAATAAATGGCAGACTCTCAAACACAAGAACACACTGGGAAGACACTTCCAAAGTCAAGATGAAGGTGTTAGTAAAGTTAAGTGGTGCCGGGCTCCCATCCTGGATTTGCTGCTGAGTCAAGGTACACAGCAGACCACAGCTGCTGCTCCCCAGGGGGCCGCGTGGATCCCTGTCCCAGAGCAAGGACTCAGCAACAGCCCTTTAAGGCTGGAGAGATTTAACCTTGAATAAAAGTGAAGGCAAAGGCAGTCTTTGATGTTCCAGGAACCTGATATGCAAACCAGTCCCAGAGCTGCACTGGGCACACAATGCAGACACTGCTGCATATAATTCAGATTTCAACAGAGAACATTTATGGCACCGTTTACAATGAGTGGCGCAAGCACATTTGCAGTACCGTGCTGCGTCATTGTAAAAGTGCAGGACTGGGCTATATTTACAATATTACAGCGCATTCCTGTACTGACCCCAGCAGAGGCCTAAAAAAACAGCCTAGCGCCAACACAGGCGCCCTTGAGCCATGCTACAAGGGTGCCTGCGTTGCGGGGGTGATTGGTTTTGAGCAGGAAGGGACACCTTTCTGCACAGAATCTCCTTCCGTGTGTGCTGCAGAGTGCCGCACACGTGGAAAAATAAAAAAACGAAGAGAAATACAGGTATTTCTCCTCGCTGCGCCTCCTTATTGCCACCTTTGCATCCCCAGGTTTACGTTTCCTCGTAAAGCTGGGAATGCTTCAGATTCCACGGGTGTTGCGTGTTGCGTGGGAACATCCACAGCAACACCCATGTAACGTTCCTTTCACGCAGTGTTCTGAATGAGAGGGGCACATATTTACAAGCCCATGAAAATCCACGCAAAGTGCCTTTGCTATGCCTTGTAAGTATGCTGCAGCACATTGCGCTACCGGAGCATTAAAAAGTGACATTTCGGAGGCGCAAAAGTGCCGCTAGCGCCTCGTAAATGAGGCCCTTCGTAGCAAGCTCCGTTGGAAGGAGAGTGCCAGATGCCTCGAACGCTCAACTGGCGCCTTTCAGCTGATGACTGCTGTACTAGGGTATGAAAGTGAAGTATTTACCAAAACACAAAATAACAAAACAACACTGACAATGCCACATGGTCTGTCTTTTCTTGCTGCCAGTGGAGGTTTATGGCGGCTTGAGGCACAAGCTCGGGGTGCTGCATTTTAAATATCTTACAGGTTTGCGTGACCAGCAATTTTTCAGCCAATAATAAAAGTGTCAAGTTAACTCTGGTGATTAATGTACTTGCTCGAGTTCTGTCTAGTGGCAGTTCTGACTCCTCATCAGCAAGGAGGGTTAATGTGCCTGCTGCAAAGTACAACCTGTAAGATGAGGATCAGAGCTGGACTTGGTGTTGACCGCCCAGCGGGTTACAGTGATTGTCACAGAGATCCTTTAGGTACTTGCATAAATCACAACCTCTCTAGCAGCACAGGGAGCTGTGAACCAGACCAAAGATCTGAATGCAAACCATGCATTTGGGGAGAAACTTTGCTTTTATCATTCAATATTTTATTATTGGAATGTTAATATTGAAAAATTTGATGTCAGTATAAATAAACAAATGGTCTGTGTGATGTAAGTAGATAGTGTATCATTAATTGAAAGTGGTTAATGTCTGTATAGTTTACCAACAATGTGATATTTGATATCAATAGCCTGACCAATGAGCAACGTGTGAGTTGTATTCTCAGATTATAATCCTATATATGTCCATCAATGAATTTAAAATAAACAAAGTAAATGTTTGTAGACCTAAGCTATTAAGGCAAATATAATAGTTGTTATGTTGTAATGGTCCTTAAACCATTCTTGTGGACAAATAACATATGCTAAATTCGGTACTTTTTTATAGTTTCATTATTGCCACGCTTAGAATTGTATATTGTATTGTATCTTATGTCATGTTTTTTATATAATTTCAGATTGTTTTGTGGCTCCTGAAGAAGGCGTTCATTCGCCGAAACGCGCATCGAGTACTGTATTGTTAACCTTGTCGGACACCCTAATTATTGGTGTTCTCTTCATAATTTTAAATTGTACTATGTTCTGATATGTATTGCATATATGTAATTTTTATTATTGTATCATTTAGGTTGAATTATTATTGATTCACCACAGGTGTTTTGTTTTTAATATTATATGTCTGTTTTTATTAAAAATTGATGATTTTAGATAAGCCATCTCAGCTATTCAAGTGTCCTTGTCTTGGGTCCTTTCACTTGTTTATTTTATTTGAAAGCTTTTGACTGCCTAGGAATTTTTGCACACAGTTTGTTTACCCTGCCCTAGGAGTCTATTATAGCATTACCCAGGGGGTCCTTGTTATTTCCACACAGTATAAATAAACAATACATTCATGTACAAAATCAAAATCGCATCTTTATTGGTCAATTCACCTGTTGTGAACTCCACGTCAACCTGAGTCAGAAATACGTAGTTCGGCAGGCCCTGAGACCCAGGCCTGAGGTCACTGATTGACAGGTCATAGCTGGAGCAGCACACGGTCAGAAGACAAACGCGCAAACAGGAAATCCCAGATCCGTCTCACAGATAGGCGCAGCAACACTACAATGGTCCAGGGAGATTGGCCCCAATAAAGGCCAGAGGGGTGCGCACGTTCCCCATACATCATAAAGTCAAATGCCACATGAAGTTAGGAACACTTAGCCAATCAGGACCCAGCACACATAGTACACATACTGATCACGCGCTCCCCATGCCTCACATCTGGACACGTTACCTACTGGCCGCATTGTGTCCACGCAAGGTGAGGCCCACCGGGATTCCTCATCCAATACATTCATTTATGACTCCAAAGACAGAGGTACACATTCCTTGCCAAAAAAGGATGGTCGGAACTATTTTATTGGATTTGATGAACTGTATAAAAGTCTATGTTAGACCGATTGTAAATCGAGAAAGTCCCCGGCTGCATTGTTTTTTTTTTTCCAAAACTTTATTCGTGAATGTATTGTTTAATTAACCAAACTGTTCCTGTGCAGCAAATGCCTCTTGTCTCTTGTTTTTTTCAAGGCATTTCATGTTCAAGCAACAGAAAATTGGAAAAAGGGGTCCCCTGGGCGATAATAAATTCCTGTTGGAGCAGGAAACCCAACCTCTGTGCTACATTTTAATTTCTGGCTCTGTGTTTCTAGTTAATAAGTAACATTACTAGTTTAAGCATACAGCATTGGAAGTCCAGTGAACACATTACATGTCTTGTTTAAACATGTCCGATAGACACGTCACATTACTAGTTTAAACATATCTGATAAACACGTCACATTACTAGTTTAAGCATACAGCATTGGAAGACCAGTTAACACATTACATGTCTTGTTTAAACATGTCCGATAAACACGTCACATTACTAGTTTAAGCATACAGCATTGGAAGACCAGTTAACACATTACATGTCTTGTTTAAACATGTCCGATAAACACGTAACATTACTAGTTTAAGCATATCTGATAAACACGTCACATTACTAGTTTAAGCATACAGCATTGGAAGACCAGTTAACACATTACATGTCTTGTTTAAACATGTCCGATAAACACGTCACATTACTAGTTTAAGCATACAGCATTGGAAGACCAGTTAACACATTACATGTCTTGTTTAAACATGTCCGATAAACACGTAACATTACTAGTTTAAGCATACAGCACTTTAAATCCAATAAACACATAACATGACTAGTTTAAACATATCTGATAAACACGTAACATTACTAGTTTAAGCATACAGCATTGGAAGTCCATTGAACACATTACATGTCTTGTTTAAACATGTCCGATAAACACGTCACATTACTAGTTTAAACATATCTGATAACCACGTAACATTACTAGTTTAAGCATACAGCATTGGAAGACCAGTTAACACATTACATGTCTTGTTTAAACATGTCCGATAAACACGTAACATTACTAGTTTAAGCATACAGCACTTTAAATCCAATAAACACATAACATGACTAGTTTAAACATATCTGATAACCACGTAACATTACTAGTTTAAGCATATCTGATAACCACGTAACATTACTAGTTTAAGCATACAGCATTGGAAGACCAGTTAACACATTACATGTCTTGTTTAAACATGTCCGATAAACACGTAACATTACTAGTTTAAGCATATCTGATAAACACGTCACATTACTAGTTTAAGCATACAGCATTGGAAGACCAGTTAACACATTACATGTCTTGTTTAAACATGTCCGATAAACACGTCACATTACTAGTTTAAGCATACAGCATTGGAAGACCAGTTAACACATTACATGTCTTGTTTAAACATGTCCGATAAACACGTAACATTACTAGTTTAAGCATACAGCACTTTAAATCCAATAAACACATAACATGACTAGTTTAAACATATCTGATAAACACGTAACATTACTAGTTTAAGCATACAGCATTGGAAGTCCAGTGAACACATTACATGTCTTGTTTAAACATGTCCGATAAACACGTCACATTACTAGTTTAAACATATCTGATAACCACGTAACATTACTAGTTTAAGCATACAGCATTGGAAGTCCAGTGAACACATTACATGTCTTGTTTAAACATGTCCAATAAACACGTCACATTACTAGTTTAAGCATACAGCATTGGAAGACCAGTTAACACATTACATGTCTTGTTTAAACATGTCCGATAAACACGTAACATTACTAGTTTAAGCATATCTGATAAACACGTCACATTACTAGTTTAAGCATACAGCATTGGAAGACCAGTTAACACATTACATGTCTTGTTTAAACATGTCCGATAAACACGTCACATTACTAGTTTAAGCATACAGCATTGGAAGACCAGTTAACACATTACATGTCTTGTTTAAACATGTCCGATAAACACGTAACATTACTAGTTTAAGCATACAGCACTTTAAATCCAATAAACACATAACATGACTAGTTTAAACATATCTGATAAACACGTAACATTACTAGTTTAAGCATACAGCATTGGAAGTCCAGTGAACACATTACATGTCTTGTTTAAACATGTCCGATAAACACGTCACATTACTAGTTTAAACATATCTGATAACCACGTAACATTACTAGTTTAAGCATACAGCATTGGAAGACCAGTTAACACATTACATGTCTTGTTTAAACATGTCCGATAAACACGTAACATTACTAGTTTAAGCATACAGCACTTTAAATCCAATAAACACATAACATGACTAGTTTAAACATATCTGATAACCACGTAACATTACTAGTTTAAGCATACAGCATTGGAAGACCAGTTAACACGTAACATTACTAGTTTAAGCATACAGCATTGGAAGTCCAGTGAACACATTACATGTCTTGTTTAAACATGTCCGATAAACACGTCACATTACTAGTTTAAACATATCTGATAACCACGTAACATTACTAGTTTAAGCATACAGCATTGGAAGACCAGTTAACACATTACATGTCTTGTTTAAACATGTCCGATAAACACGTAACATTACTAGTTTAAGCATACAGCACTTTAAATCCAATAAACACATAACATGACTAGTTTAAACATATCTGATAACCACGTAACATTACTAGTTTAAGCATATCTGATAACCACGTAACATTACTAGTTTAAGCATACAGCATTGGAAGACCAGTTAACACATTACATGTCTTGTTTAAACATGTCCGATAAACACGTAACATTACTAGTTTAAGCATACAGCACTTTAAATCCAATAAACACATAACATGACTAGTTTAAACATATCTGATAACCACGTAACATTACTAGTTTAAGCATACAGCATTGGAAGACCAGTTAACACGTAACATTTCTTATTTAAACATATCCGATAAGCACGTAACATTACTACTTTAAGCATATCGCTTTTCAAGTCCAGAAATATTGCCCCAGATTTACTTGATCACTTTAACCTGCGGCAGCGCCGAAACCTTGCGGCTCCCCAGAGCAGGCGTAACAAGGAGATCTATTGTTATTGCTCCTTTCTTGTGTTTCCAGGAGTGCTACGTTCTGCAGCACACAGAGAGAAAAATGCCTTTCAGGGTTGTTTGTGTGCAGGGAAAACAATTCTGCCTGCAACCGAGGCACCCTTGCACCAAGGAGCAAGGGTGCCTGCTTTGGAGCTAGACGGAAAACTGCGCCAGCGCAGGGAGGAAGGACAGGAATGCCCCATATTTCATAAATACAGTGCATGTCTGCCCTTTGCATTGGTTTAGAGCAGCGCAGGAACACGACTCACAGTGCTGCCCTGTGCCAATTTCCCCTAAACAAGGCCCTACGTAACTGACATTGCAATAAAATATTGGTTCAGGAATTCGGATGCTGATTGAGCCCTCAATGAAGCGCTAACGATGAATCAAATCCTCCTCAGAGGACTGAACACGGAGTATCGGATTGGTGAGACATCCTGAGTATCGGATTGGTGAGATGTCCTGAGTATCGGATTGGTGAGACGTCCTGAGTATCGGGATAGGTGAGACATCCTGAGTATCGGATTGGTGAGACGTCCTGAGTATCGGGATAGGTGAGACATCCTGAGTATCGGATTGGTGAGACGTCCTGAGTATCGGATTGGTGAGACGTCCTGAGTATCTGGATTGGTGAGATGTCCTGAGTATCGGATTGGTGAGACGTCCTGAGTATCTGGATTGGTGAGACGTCCTGAGTATCGGATTGGTGAGACGTCTTGAGTATGTGGATTGGTGAGACGTCCTGAGTATCGGATTGGTGAGACGTCCTGAGTATCGGATTGGTGAGATGTCCTGAGTATCGGATTGGTGAGATGTCCTGAGTATCGGATTGGTGAGACGTCCTGAGTATCTGGATAGGTGAGACGTCCTGAGTATCGGATTGGTGAGATGTCCTGAGTATCGGATTGGTGAGACGTCCTGAGTATCGGATTGGTGAGACGTCCTGAGTTTCGGATTGGTGAGACGTCCTGAGTATCGGATTGGTGAGACGTCCTGAGTATCGGGATAGGTGAGACGTCCTGAGTATCGGATTGGTGAGACGTCCTGAGTTTCTGGATAGGTGAGACGTCCTGAGTATCGGATTGGTGAGATGTCCTGAGTATCGGATTGGTGAGACGTCCTGAGTATCGGATTGGTGAGACGTCCTGTGTATCGGATTGGTGAGACGTCCTGAGTATCAAGATAGGTGAGACGTACTGAGTATCTGGATAGGTGAGACGTCCTGAGTATCGGATAGGTGAGACGTCCTGAGTATCGGATTGGTGAGACGTCCTGAGTATCGGATTGGTGAGACGTCCTGAGTATCGGATTGGTGAGACGTCCTGAGTATCTGGATTGGTGAGACGTCCTGAGTTTCGGATTGGTGAGATGTCCTGAGTATCTGGATAGGTGAGACGTACTGAGTATCAGGATAGGTGAGACGTCCTGAGTATCGGATTGGTGAGACGTCCTGAGTATCGGGATAGGTGAGACATCCTGAGTATCGGATTGGTGAGACGTCCTGAGTATCGGGATAGGTGAGACGTCCCGAGTATCGGATTGGTGAGACGTCCCGAGTATCGGATTGGTGAGACGTCCTGAGTATCGGATTGGTGAGACGTCCTGAGTATCGGGATTGGTGAGACGTCCTGAGTATCGGATTGGTGAGACGTCCTGAGTATCTGGATTGGTGAGACGTCCTGAGTATCGGATTGGTGAGATGTCCTGAGTATCTAGATAGGTGAGACGTACTGAGTATCAGGATAGGTGAGACATCCTGAGTATCGGATTGGTGAGACGTCCTGAGTATCGGGATAGGTGAGACGTCCTGAGTATCGGATTGGTGAGACGTCCTGAGTATCGGGATTGGTGAGACGTCCTGAGTATTGGATTGGTGAGACGTCCTGAGTATCGGGATAGGTGAGACGTCCCGAGTATCGGATTGGTGAGACGTCCCGAGTATCGGATTGGTGAGACGTCCTGAGTATCGGATTGGTGAGACGTCCTGAGTATCGGATTGGTGAGACGTCCTGAGTATCGGGATAGGTGAGACGTCCAACATTGTCAGGGGGAGGCCACCAAGAGTGCCTTACTCACTATGACTTAGGCCTGTCATTATCACTTTGAGGCACTGGGTGGAAGAAGCTCTGTCCCGCTTCCGGCTGCCGAGGAGCACAAGTACTTGGTGGATGAGCCGCAGCAGAAGCTGACATTGATTTAAAAACAATGTGGTGAAGTTGTGAGATGCTCAGTTTCACAACTTCTCACACCACTAGTGATAAAAGTGCAAAGTGCCAGATATGAACATGGCCGCTGGAATTGTGTGACCTTGTGGCTGTTGTGTTTTCTTCTTAATTATGGATTTACCGTACTTGCTACATAATCCATAGTCCATAAACTGCAAATCAATTGCTGTTTTTTTTAACGTTTTGTGCTCCAATGGATCAAAAGGTATTAAAAGCATCACACGCAGTGTTACACAGTGCAAGACCTTTTACAAACCAGTGGGCAGGGAGTGTGTGCTGGTGGATTAAAGGGGGAGAAAGTGCTTGGTGGTGGATTGAAGGGAAGACAAGGTGTAGTGGTGGATTAAAGGGGCAGGGAGTGTCTAGTGGTGGATTAAAGGGGGAGATAGAGTGTGGTGGTGGATTGAAGGGGCAGGGAGTGTCTAGTGGTGGATTAAAGGGGCAGGGAGTGTCTAGTGGTGGATTAAAGGGGGAGATAGAGTGTGGTGGTGCCTCAAAGGGGCAGGGAGTGTCTAGTGGTGGATTAAAGGGGCAGGGAGTGTCTAGTGGTGGATTAAAGGGGCAGGGAGTGTCTAGTGGTGGATTAAAGGGGGAGATAGAGTGTGGTGGTGGATTGAAGGGGCAGGGAGTGTCTCGTGGTGGATTAAAGGGGGAGATAGAGTGTGGTGGTGCATTAAAGGTGCAGGGAGTGTTTGTTGGTGGATTAAAGAGGCAGATAATGTCTGGAGTGGACTGAAGGGGCACGAGTGCTGAATGCTGCCTCAAAGGGGCAGGTAGTGTCTGGTGGTGGATTAAAGGAGAAGCCAGTGTGTGGTGGTGGATTAAAGGGACAGGGAATGTGTGGCAGTGAATTAAAGGGACAGGCAGTAGCTCGCCATGAATTAAAGAGGTAGGAAGTGTGAGGTGGTGGATTAACGGGGTAGGTAGTGTGCTGTGATAGATTGAAGGGGCAGGGAGTGTCTGGTGGTGGACTAAAAGGGCAGGTGAGTCTAATGGTGGATTAAACAGGCAAGGAATGTGTGTTGGTGGATTAAAGGGACATGTAATGTCTGGTGGAGATTAGAGTGGCAGCCAGTGTGTGGTGGTGGATTAAAGGTACTGGCCCTGTCTAATGGTGGATTAAAGTGGTAGAAAGTGTCATGTGGTGGATTAAATGGGTAGGCTGTGTGTGGTGGTGGATTAAAGAGGCAGTGCCTGATGGTGGATTAAGGTCAAAACTGTCTCCTCGTCCTGTTTCCACACTCTCCGCATGCTCATCAGAATTTTCAAATGGCTCCCCATCACCACCAGCAAAACAGTGAGGCAGACCCTTGTCACCAGCTGTCTGCACTACGGCAGCAACCGTATGATTGATTGATTGACAGTGTCTGATGGTGGATTAACGGGGTAGAGACTGTCTGGGGTGGATGGAAGAAGCATGAGGTGGAACTAAGACTAATCACCCCTGTTTTTTTATTTTTTATTCTAGCATTCAATAGAGGCGGCTGCTGCCTCCTTCTGGACAAAACTCTGGGCCCGGCATTTCTTTTACAAATTCATCACTGCTGACCCCTCCCCTTCCGGTGAACGCAGCACCAGGTGCCATTCCCACACACTCCCCATTCACAGATGGACCGTGGACGTCACATCCGCTCTGTTTCACGGCCTGGCGTGAGCAGGGCCCGCACATTAAGGTGAATTAAAGTCACGATCGACAGCCTGCCAGCTCCCATTGATTGGATGTGAGTGTTGAGCGACTCCTGGCCACCAAGGGGCCCGTGGGGGCTCCCACCAGATAACGAGATGACGAGCCGCGCCACATCCGCCCTAACCCCCCCCCCCCCCCCCCCCCTCATCGGACTGGAGGAGTCCTGAGATGAATGGAACCTGTCCTGAGCGCAGGCGGGAAACTAGAGACAAATTTCGGGGGTGAGGGGGCTGAAAAATATTTCGGGGGGGGGGGGGGGGGGGGGGGCTAATTCTTCCAACTTAGACAGAGAGGCTGTAAGGAGGGGTGAAAACACAACAAAAGCCTCATTTACAAGTAAATGGTCTTTTAAAGACCTGTTAAGCACTCGGGTGCGGCTGCAATTAGACGTCGCCAGCCCGCGAAGCTGTCACAGCCCAGGCTGACACACATGAGGGGGGGGCTGAAGCCCCGTGAGCCCAATGGGTGTTGCGCGCCTGCCTGAGTGGCACCGTCAGGGTCAGCGTCTGTGGAGGGGGGGGGGGAAAGCTGGACCAGCGCCACCCCACTCACCCGTAGACAAGGCCCGACCCGCCAAGGGGGCACACCACCACAGCGGGGGCTCCACCAACACACGCCCCATCCGGGTACGGACCTTGGTGCAGCGTGCATGTCCATCGCCCCCCCAGTCACACTGACCTGGAGGTCCTCGACCTCCCTCTCCCTGGCCACCAGGGTTGGTGGAGGGGAAAGGAGTCACGCTCCAGGACTGTCGGTCCCCTCCTCTCGGAACCTTACACTAGCTGCAGCTTTAATCCACCGGCAGACACTGAACCCTGAGAATGGAGTAGTGCACCGCCCTTTGTGTAAAAAAGTTTTTGTACAATAAGTCTTGTAGTCTTTGTTAAGTTGTTTTTGACAGTCTTTTATTGCAAAGCAAATCCAAATTAAAGGAAATTGTCAGCCAACGCGTTTCGTTCATAACAATGAACTTCTTCAGGGCTGTGAATTTCAATATAAAAATACATGAGTATAAGGACATGGACATATAAGTGTGTACACATGGCACTTAAGTGACACAGACGTGAGTATGGAAACGGGGGAACAGTGAGGGTGAAGGGATGGGACTGGTAGTGCCTGTGTGGCACAGGTCAGGGAGATAGTCAGGGGGGGGGCAAAAATGCAGTGAGGGGTGCGCAGGGCGGGGTAAGTTGTAGGAGGAAAAAAAGAAACAGTGGCTAAGATTGTGGTAACATATACGATTCATTATCACTTGCAGCAAAAAGTGTCCATGGAATAAGGTCCTAGTTAGAGGTGTATTGCCCCAAGCATTCTTTTGACTATGGCACCGGGATGACATGAAAGTACTGCCCCAACAAGTGCAGACCCACACCTAGAGTGACACTTAAATGAAAGTGCAGACCCACAGCTAGAGTGACACTTAAATGAAAGTGCAGACCCACACTTAGAGTGACACTTAAATGAAAGTGCAGACCCACAGCTAGAGTGACACTTAAATGAAAGGGATGACCCACACTTAGAGTGACACTTAAATGAAAATGCAGACCCACACTTAGAGTGACACTTAAATGAAAGTGCAGACCCACAGCTAGAGTGACACTTAAATGAAAGTGCAGACCCACAGCTAGAGTGACACTTAAATGAAAGTGCAGACCCACACTTAGAGTGACACTTAAATGAAAGTGCAGACCCACAGCTAGAGTGACACTTAAATGAAAGTGCAGACCCACACTTAGAGTGACACTTAAATGAAAGTGCAGCCCCACACTTAGAGTGACACTTAAATGAAAGTGCAGACCCACAGCTAGAGTGACACTTAAATGAAAGGGCTGACCCACACTTAGAGTGACACTTAAATGGAATTGCAGACCCACACTTAGAGTGACACTTAAATGGAAGTGCAGACCCACACCTAGAGTGACACTTAAATGGAAGTGCAGACCCACACCTAGAGTGACACTTAAATGAAAGTGCAGACCCACACTTAGAGTGACACTTGAATGGTGAGTAGCGTTTCTGTTTATTTGAGGCCAGGCCCCATATCACTTCCTAGTCTGAGTAAAGGACATTGGTCTGAGGGTTTAGCTCAGGTGTTTGGCTTTGGGGCCTGATGTCGCTGTTGGGGTAAAAAGAACATGAGAAGTACATACCATAAAGTAAAGTTGCGTCACAATCTCAGTAAACGTGTCCAGTGCTGCTGCGTGGGCCTCCGTGATCAGGGCTAGCAAGCAGCAGATCTGGCGGGAGAATACACCATGCGTCAGTCCGAGTCTAGTATACTGCTGAAGATGACCAGGGCAGCAGCGTGATGGAGACTCCAAGGTGCTGATGCTCCTTTAGGTAGTGGTCAAATGCACAGCTGTCCCAGTGCTTAATTTGAGCAGGTGCTTTCAGGTGCTCAGCACCTGCACTTCTTTTTTTTACAAATTAAGCCCTGACTGTGCCGACGGGACTGAATGCTGGTGGTGGCCTGATTGGAAAAGTGCGTCCACGTGGGTGTGACCGAGCACATTACATGATGCCAGAATTACTTCCCGTTGATTCTGGCGGAGAGTCGTTGGGGGAGCAGAAGGGCGTCGGGCTGCAGTGAGGGGGGAATGCAATCATTAAGCGGCGTGCGGTGGGCAGTGGAGTGGCGGCTGGCGCAGGACCCGCTGCTGAGCGCTGGACGCGGCCCACCGGGGTGGGGGCCTCCTGGTCGGGGATCGCAGAGTATTGTGAAGGGGGCGGCTTGTTGTAA
Source organism: Lissotriton helveticus (assembly GCF_964261635.1). Taxonomy (NCBI): domain Eukaryota; kingdom Metazoa; phylum Chordata; class Amphibia; order Caudata; family Salamandridae; genus Lissotriton; species Lissotriton helveticus. Next base: position 35,083,568 of record NC_136059.1, on the reverse strand, counting down.
ATATCCAGTGAGGCCCTGGCCTACGAGCTCTGTCATTGATTTCATTGAGTCAAAAATGCCTTGTTCCCACCTAATGTAGGAACGATTATATGATACAAAAACTATATATATCTTCTTTATGATTCAAAAGGTTACAAGAGTTGCGCAGTAATAACGGGTACATATCTTGCATCCCAAGAATATAATTTTAATTGAGCCCGAGCCAGGGTCTGGCCGGGAAGGGGACGGTACAAACGGCCCCGCTAGAAAAGATCCCCCCCCCCCACTTCTGCCCCCGGTTCCTTTGATCGCCCCCTCCTCGCGGTGAACGACGGCAGCCCCCCCCCCCGCTCTCCCCGTGAAGCCTGCGACGCTCTCTAATGGGGTCCCTCGAGGGTTACCTTCAAGGGATGAAAGGCGGAGCCCACGTCATCTGACGAAAGGTGTGCCCTGTCTCTATGCATTATATATCAAGCCGGCTGCGCCTCTGCTCGAGCCCCACATGTGCGTGGACTCCGCACGTTCATATCACACTGAGCTTCACCCCCCCCCCCTCCCTTATCCACACATTGGACTTGATCTGGACATCAGTCCCGATGCTGAGCCCAATCACCATCTCGCCCTGTACATGGTCAGACCATCACCTGCTGCAGGGGAGAATGGCATTCCCAGGGCAAAGTTTATCCCCTCCTGCTGAGTGGCAGCCTGGCAGGTCGTGAGAAGCTGGAATAAAATTAACACAGACACACTGGTCTCCACTCTAGGGAAACTACCCGCCCACCTTAACAGGCTACCAGAGGATGACGCTGAGGCGGCCAGCCTCAAGTTGTCACAAAAACTTAAAAGCGCCATGGAAGTAGTGGCACCAGCCCGAAGGGTAAACATTGTAGATAAGGGTAAAGGTGCGCCATGGTTTATTGACACACTGAGGCTACTGAAACGCTCCCTACGCCGGAGTGAGAGAGCCTGGCGGAAGGGGTATGATCCCAGCACTCAGGCCATATATGCAAAGGAGTTCGCCACCTACAAACAAGCAATCAGGGTCAGGAAAGCGGAGTTCTATGAAGATAGAATTTCGGCAGCACTCAATGCCCAGAAAGAGATCTTCAAGGTCCTGTCGGAATTGAGGAAAAAGAAGGAACAGCCCCCCTCCTTCTCGCAAGAAGACTGGTAAAAATGTCAGTCGTTCTTTACCACTAAGATAGCAGACCTCCTGACAGAAATCGAGACCACCCCTAGACTAGGCTGCCTGGGAGACACCACAAGAACCATCCCAGCAGTCACTCAGCCCCTAATCTCACTGCCCCTACTCACCAAGGGAACGGTGAGAATAGATATGGGTCGAGTCAAATCGGGCTCACCGGCTGACCCGTGCCCTCCGAGGATCTTCAAACAAGCCTGGCCGGGGCTGGAGGATGACACACTATCGCTCCTGAATAGCTCATCTATAACTGGACAGGTTCCTTCCAACTTCAAGGAAGCCCGGCTGATCCCTCTCTCAAAGAAGGCAGGGGCAGATACTAAGATCATGAAAAACTATAGGCCCATCTCACAACTACCTTTTTTGGCTAAAATAATGGAGCCACATGTGCTGCCCACACTCTCGCATCACCTCGAAAACAACCTCCTGTTGGAACCTAACCAGGCCGGTTTCAGGGCCCATCACAGCACGGATTGGTCATGCTTTCCGTGCTGGACGACCTGAGACTTAAAGCAGATAAAAAAAAAACCGTGTGCCCTGGTGCTGTTGGACCTCTCCGCGGCATTTGATACGGTCAATCACGACCTACTGCTGTCGCGGATGTGGGACCTCGGTATCCAGGGCACTGCCCATGCCTGGCTGACATCTTTCCTTGGTGACCGGGTTCAGAGAGTGCAATTAGCCGACCTGGTATCGGAGGCAGTGGGTCTCACATGTGGAGTTCCTCAGGGCTCAGCCTTGTCACCCCTACTGTTTAACGCCTACCTGCAACCCCTCATTTCAACACTAAATCAGATGGACTGCAGCATTTATAACTACGCCGATGATACGCAGATCATCATCCAAATTGACAATTCTTCAACGGCATATCAGAGAATGCAAAACATTCTAAAATTTACTGTCAATTGGAGGATATATGACGTTAAAACGCATGTTTTTACAACGCATACCGTTACAACGGGACTTTTACAACGCCAATACTATTACCACGCATGTATTTACAACGCATTTTTTTACAACGCAGGTACCTTTACAACGCATACCATTACAACGTAAGTATTGGTAAGTATATATATTTTTTTTAATTGTATATTATTTAAAATTAATATAATGTAAGGTAATTGTATTTAATTTAATTTAATTTAATTTAATTTCATTTAATTAATTTAATTTAAATTTAATTTTAATTTTATTTTATTTTTACCCTGTACCCCTTTACCCAAAAACCCAAAACTGACCCTGAACCCTAAAAATACCCCTTTACCCAAAAACCCAAAACTGACCCTGAACCCTAAAAATACCCCTTTACCCAAAAACCCAAAACTGACCCTAAACCCTAAAAATACCCCTTTACCCAAAAACTGAAAACTGACCCTGAACCCTAAAAATACCCCTTTACCCAAAAACTGAAAACTGACCCTGAACCCTAAAAATACCCCTTTACCCAAAAACTGAAAACTGACCCTGAACCCTAAAAATACCCCTTTACCAAAAAACTGAAAACTGACCCTGAACCCTAAAAATACCCCTTTACCCAAAAACTGAAAACTGACCCTGAACCCTAAAAATACCCCTTTACCCAAAAACTGAAAACTGACCCTGAACCCTAAAAATACCCCTTTACCCAAAAACCCAAAACTGACCCTGAACCCTAAAAATACCCCATTACCCAAAAACCCAAAACTGACCCTGAACCCTAAAAATACCCCTTTACCCAAAAACCTAAAACTGACCCTGAACCCTAAAAATACCCCTTTACCCAAAAACCCAAAACTGACCCTAAACCCTAAAAATACCCCTTTACCCAAAAACCCAAAACTGACCCTAAACCCTAAAAATACCCCTTTAAAAAAAAACCTAACATATAACATTTTAAATATAATTATATACTTACCAATACTTACGTTGTAATGGTATGCGTTGTAAAAGTACCTGCGTTGTAAAAACATGCGTTGTAAATAAATGCGTGGTAATGGTATTTGCGTTGTAAAAGTTCCGTTGTAATGGTAGTGCGTTGTAAAAAATGCGTTGTAATGTGTGTTTACCTCAATTGGATGACGGCCAATTCATTAAAAATAAATCCTGACAAGACCGAGGTGCTTGCAATTACGACGGCATCCAGCCCATGGAATGATCTCTTGTGGCCCACTGAACTAGGGCCCTCCCCAGTACCAGCAGAGGCAGTGAAAAGCCAAGGCCTGTATATAGATGCCAAATCACTATGTCAGCCCAGGTCTCAGCCGTAGTGGGCACATGTGTGGGCCTAATGAGACAACTGCGTAAGCTCTCCCCCATTCTGACGGTGGACACGCTCAGAAGAGCAGTATCAGCCCTGATCCTGGCACGGCTGGACTACGGCAACGTCTTGTATGCCGGTATCTCTCAACACCTGCTGGCTAGACTACAAATAGTCATGAACGACGCCGCCAGACTAATCTTTAACAAACCAAGAAGGACCCATGCCACTCCTCTCCTTCACAAGCTCCATTGGCTGCCGGTGAGACAGCGGGCTAAGTTCAAGGACCTGTGCATCACGCATAAAGCCTTGTAGGGCAAGCCCCAAAATACATCAGAGAACGCCTAGTTCCGTACGTTCCCAGCAGGAATTTACGTTCGGCAGATGCCGCACTGCTGGTCTGCCCTTGGTTCAAACTATCCTCTCTAGGAGGGCACGCATTCTCCTACACAATCCCCACCGCATGGAATAATCTTCCAGAGAGCCTGCGTAAAGAAACGAGTCTACTACCCTTTAGGAAAAAGCTGAAAACTGTGCTGTTTCAGGAGGCATGGGGCAAAGCCTAACTGGCCCTCCAACTGGGACTGTGTGCACCCTCTGACAAGCGCTTAGAGACCCCTGGGTGATAAGGCGCTCTATAAATCCAAATACAAATACAAATTATCACCTGGGCTGCAACCCCCCCCCTTTCCTTTCCCTCATGTCAAGTGGGCTTCACCCCCTCCTCATATCCCATGGGCTGCGCCCCCTACTCACAGCAGTGTGGACTCCCCCCTCATACTGAGGCCCCCACTATGACTATGACTATGGAAGTGTCTTCCAAGTGTGTTCTTGTGGTTTGAAAGTCTGCCTCTTATTGCAGTATTGTCCTTCCTCCTGTGTCTGGGACTCGTGGGTGACTTGCACCCGTCACTCTCTCCGGTAACACACTGTTTTCTACCTCCTACATTTGTTTGTTTCGACACCTGCACAAGTACCACCAGTGCCTACGTAACGTTTGTTCTTGTGCTGGAGTGTCCTCCATATATTGCAGTATTATACCTCTATATTTATTTTGTACGCTTTTTGTAACCTGCACACGTCACTTTTTCCTCCTGCAATGCACCGTTTGCTACCTCTTGTATTTTGTTGACTCACGATTGTCACTTTTGTAATGCACCGTTTACTACCTCTTATACTTTGTTGGCGCACAATTGTAATTTTGCTTCATTTAATGTAACGTTTGCCTTTGTATTTTGCTCACTTGTAACGTTCTCATGTATCAGTTCTGTTCCTATTGTGAAGCGCACTGACACCTTCGGGTAAAGTCCGTGCTATATAAAAATGCATAAATAAAATAAAATAATAAAATAAAACTCAATCAACGTGCCCCCCCCACGCACCTACATCAGCCTGGCCTCTCTCCACGCACATCCCCCTCGCGCACCACTCTATCCTCTGTAAGAAATGATGGCATCAGCTAAGAGGAGAACCCCCCTTAAATATGAACATCACCCTTGCCAGGGCGAACCACCAATGTCAAGAAATGACCCAGCGCTTCACCCCGAGGCAGCCTGGCGCAAGGCACTCAGGTTCAAGGTAGAACGGACGGGGGACTAGCTCCCTAATCGACTTTATGTTGATGTCCAATAGCCACCACCGAAGTGTTCTGGCTTTTAAAACTGAGGACATCGCAATGAGCGTTCATTATCCGATCAGGGCAAGATTTGATGCAGGCCCTAGGGACAGTCAGATATCAGATTTGACGGAAACCTTATATTGTCATTCAATTTCCCCGGCACGTACTAACGGATATTCTATAAAGGGGTCTAAGGGAAACCTCGAAAAATTTCTGAAAGATTTGATTAAGGAGGATCTTGACCAATTTATGATATGCCTCGAAGAACCTCTTAATCCATGTCTAGTAAAAACGGCCTTTGGCAAAATAGCATCCACAATTAAGAAAAATCTGACAAGGAAACAAAGAGATGATGATAGGGATAAGACGCGGGGTTGGTTTAACTCCGAATGTTCCAAAGCCAATAATTTCCTTAAGGACACATTAGAAAAGGTACCCAAAGACCTAATAGAAATTAGATTAGCCCGAGCAATATATAAACATTCAATTAAGAAGCAAAAAAGGGAACTGAAAGATGCTGCCTGGGAGGCGGTATTAAAAGCCAACACCTTGCGGGATAATACGGCCTTCTGGAGGGAAGTGAATGCTCCTTTTTTCATAGAGAGGAAGACAGACCTTTTAGAGGTTGCCATAACAGAGGATGTCTGGGTTAGTCACTTTACGGATCTATATAAAAAAGATGATTTGGACGAACCAAATGATCTTGATTTTGGGCTGTTAGTGAGACTGACGTGCAGAGAACTCCTGTAGACATATTTCCGCTACAGATAGTTTTTTCACTTTTAGAAGTAGAACAGGCCATACAAGAAAGTGCAAACTGTAAAGCCCCTGGGCCGGATGGCATCCCGGTTGATATATTTAAAGATAATATCTCTTTGTGGGCCCCACTCCTCACAAATGTTCTTAATTGTTACAGTCTAGAAGGCTTTCCAACAACATGGCAGGAAGCCATTGTAATTCCCATATTTAAAAAGGGAAACAGAACAGACCCAAAATGTTATAGGCCAATCTCCTTACTCGATTCTATGATGAAGGTAGCTGGAAGAGTTTTGTTGAACAAACTACAAACCTGGGCAAAAGAAAAGGGGACCCTTTCCAAATTCCAATATGGATTTACAGCGGGGCTAGGCACAGTAGAACAATGTCTTAACCTGGCTTTGATCACAAGTAAATACACGGTGACAAAAAAAGGCAATTTATACATGACTTTTGTTGACTTAAGTTCAGCATTCGATTGCCTAAGCCACAACGTGTTATGGAGTACCCTGATAGAACTGGGAATTGACCCAAACATACTTGACTTTATAAAAGAATTATATAGAGGGGCGGGGGCAATGGTCCGCCATGGGAAAAATGGAAAATGTACTAAGAAATTTCCAATAAAAAAAGGTGTCCGCCAAGGATGCATCCTTGCACCATTCCTTTTTAATTTATACATAAACGGAGTGGCAGATTCTTTGATTAAATTGGATGTAGATTTTCCCAAAATTAGTGGTATGCCAGTACCCCTGCTACTTTATGCAGACGATGCTGTCATAATGTGAAGAACCCAGCTAGGCCTGCAGAAAGCTCTAACTGGTTTTTCCTCGTTTATGGGTTCAAGAGGACTTCAGATAAATGTGGGAAAAACCTTTACTATGTGCTGTACGCCGAAAATCAAAGTAGATTGTAATACTTTTTTAAACCAAACAAAGATAAGCTTGACAAAGACCTTTACCTATTTGGGCATTATTTTTAATAGTAGGGGAACATGGAGCACAGCCATCAACATACGCAATCTGGCTTTCTCTCGAGAAATAGGTGCGGTAAAGAAATTTGCGAAGAAACTGGGCGGAAAGCCGGTTCAAATTTTGCTTAACATCTATGCAGCTAAATGCGTTTCTACCGCGACCTATGGTGCAGGAATCTGGGGAATGGCAGACTGCCGAGAGATTCCAATTAACGAGAATGCTTTCCTTAGATATCTATTAGCAGTGCCTAGATCCATTTCCACCACCATATGCCACAAGGAACTTGCTTGGGTCCATATCACTGATGTAATTAGGATAAGGCCAATAATGCTTTGGCACAAGATATGGACCTCAAATGAAACAATGTTCAACAGGGACGTTATTAGAGACTGCATGAATCAGGCAGCCGCTAGAAATATCACGTGGCTTTCCTATGTTGGTCAATTTTTAACTTCTATAGGCCATCCAGAATTGTTTGACAATCCTACATCCTGTTCTTTAATCTAAAAAAAAACCTTGAAGGTATGTTGCTTAGGTTTGCTGGAAGATAGGCGATCTTACCTAGAGGGAAATAAGCTAAGTATTTCCCATCATCGCCTACTGTTGCATGGACCAGGCTTACATCCATACCTTTCCCCACTACATACTAGTTACACGAGATTACTATTAACCAGGATGAGAACTGACTGCTTTTTCAGGTTGATAACATTTCCTACCGTAAATGATAGGTCTGCTAAATTAATTAATTGTCCCTGTGACGACATCTCAAATCAGTCAAATATTCACTCTATTCTATTCTGTAAATATTTCGAATGGGGAAGAAAGAGACATCTGGCACCATTGTTAAAAATGTGGGGACTGAGACAATGCAGACCAGCACTGATCTAATTGTATATGCTACAAGATGAAGTCACTGTGGTGGCAGTATCTAAGTTCCTGAAGTACGTAGTAAAATGTAGAGCCTCGATGGTTTGAATATTTTAACTTTTTATATAACATGTTTATTATTGTCTGGATTATGAATTATATAACTTTAATCTTAAATGTATGTATAGTGCACAAATGTAAGGAAATGCTTTTTAAATTGTATTTAAAATGTGCTTTTATGGTTTTTTATATCAAACATCGAATAAAGCTATCTTTGAATTGAATTGAATTGAAGGTAGAGCCAGTGTGTCTAAGCTGCACTTGATCAGTAAAAAAGGAATGGAAAGCAATAAAAACCCAAGATAAATAAGAAAAATCGACACCAAAATGACAAAAATCCATTAACAGCAGCCAGAGTGAAGAATTAAAAAAAAACAGTATAAGTAAAAAATAGTGCCAAGAAGCTCCAAGTGCCAATAACAGTCAATGGGCGTGGTGGAACAGACCCAAGATGCAATTTCCCCCAACCACGAGGGAGCGCAGGTCAGATACACCAACCAGGTTACCTTCTGACTTGAGTCTTTCAAGTCCCAATCAGTGCTTTAAATGTAAAAAGTGCAGGTACTCATTAAATTGAGCTAAGGGCGTGGTAATGGGTGGGGTTAGAGGCGGGTGAGACATGTTGATGCAAAAACACTTCTGTTGAGCATTTACACCAGTTGCAGGACACACCAAAACATGAGAGAAATGTCTGAAAAAAACCCCAAAATGTGCTAACTCATTACACAAAATGAATGTCAAACACCACGTTAATATTTCCTTGTTTCAAAATAGTTGCAGTTTTTTAATGTCATACTGTTCTTACTTGCATTTGGCGCAATCCTTTTGTATTCAAGAGTGCACACACATACACACAAAAAGTATTCCACGCATTTCTTTTCAAATACCTCCTGAGTGTCCCGCTTCTCTTCCACTCTGATTTCATTTCTCTCTCACACACAAAGCAGACAAACCCTCTCTATCAGTCTTCACATCTCTAACCTCTCCATCCCTCCCCTTCACTTCTCTACCATTTGTATCTAACTCCATCCCACTCTCTTTACCCTACTTGTATCCTATCATTCTCTACAATCATTCTATTTCACCGTGCCTCTCTTACTTTTCCATAGCTTTCTCATTCGCTTCCCCATCTCTATCTGCGCTCAGCCCTTCTGTCTATCTTTTTCTCCTTTAAAGTCTTCTCTGCTTCTTCTATATCTGTCCCTTCACTCTTCACCTTCTCTCATCACGAGGTTCTGTAATTCTCGAGCCTGACTCCATTTTGTGTTGCCCTCACGTAGGCCTGTGAAAGAGGCCCGGCGAACAAGTGGGCTGGCCTTCTGAGTTCATGTATACATTAACTAGGTTTCTTTCGACTCTGAAAGAACTGCAGAGAAACTGACCTCTTCACCTGAAACTGACCTCGCAAAGCCAATTTCCCTTGGTTTGATCCTTGTCTAAGATTGCCACTTAATGTTCAGGACCTCGTTAACCTTTAGTTTCCTTGCACATGTTTTATCTTGTTCAGCATCTATTACTGTTTCCTTTATGTTCTGACATTACATGGGTTGTGCTTTTCAATTATAAATTTGTCCGGCTTGCAAAGATTGAATTTGGGACATTCCTAATTATTAACTTTTGGGTTGGCTTACTGTAAATTGGGTTTTTGTTAATGTGATACTCAGTTAGAAAATGTGCCCTATTGGACAGAATTTTGCGCAGTGGGTGTACATTGATAATGAGAATATGGTGTATAAAAGCAGATGTCTTGCCTTAGTAATTTGAACAGTCTCCTAGGAATATACATTGTGATGTATTGTTGGGATTTCTGTTACTAGCTGCAGCTAATAAACTTGGTCTCTGACGCCACCCAGAAGTATTCTGTGTCTCTGTATACCAAGATAGGTGGAACTCGAAGATTTCAGGTGTGTCCCTGGCACTGCTGGGTTCTGACCCGGTTCTTCAACCCCATTATCCGTCCTCTCCCCGCCCATTAAACACTCAGTGTCACAGCAGGCGGGCGGGGTGGGTTGGATTCCCAGGGGCAAGCGGGTGGGGGGGGGTGAGACAGCCAGACCCCAGTGAGAGGCCAAGGGGTGAAAATGACCCTTGTTACCTGGGTTCCTAAGAGGCCACACCTGAGCAGGCTCCCCCTACCCCCGCACACACACATACACTCATTCAGTCTGCACACATCACTGTGCTGTGCCTCAGGTAGAAAATGTCCCATACACCATCTAACAAGACGTCCCGGCATGGAGGCTCGGCAGGGGGCTGTTGAGGACAATGACAGCCTCCATCTGGGTGGGGAGGGAGCAGAGGCCCACTTGACGCAGCAGCAGGCCTCCAGCAGGCCACTATTCAGGCCCCATCGTGCCGCTTGTCTCAGCTGAATGACACAGACAAACGGCAAACATACTGCTAAAACAAACCGGGATACAGCTGGCTCTCGGCATCGGCTGGTGCCCACCTTATCAATTCGACCTTGAGTACCGGTACTCTCCTTAGCAGTGGAGAAGTGCTGGTACTCAGCTCGGTAAAAATGAGAAGTGCCGGTACTCAGTACTGAGTACCGGCCCATTTAAAGCACTGGTCCCAATCCACCACAGGAGTACGCATCCCAGGCCCCCACGGCCCCATGGGGTGTCAGAGACCCCTACGGTGGCAGCAAAGGCCACCCTAGGGTCCAGTCCTGACCAGCTGCATAGGTGCAGGAAAAGGCCTCTCGCAGCTTGTTGTGTCCCTGTAGTTTTAACAGAAAGTCAAACAACTGACCCTTGTGTGAGAAGTTGGCCTGGCATATGCTGTCCACTATTCTAGTGGGCACCTTGCACCAGGCCAAACGACCCTTATTGATGGTTCGTTAAAGACAACCTTATAGAAAGCGATCCTAGTGGTAGCTGTGGAGAGCAGCCTTCAGGCTACGTCTTGAAGGAATGTAAAACAGCTTGTTTTGCCAGTCTATAATATCGTGAATGACCGAATGAAAGGAGAACCACACCAGGTATATATATAAAATATATGTATTTATTCTAATCACACTCCTCTAGTCTCTTTATGAGGCTAGAGGCAAAAGTACATTCAGTAAACTTAATTAGCACACAGTAAATTAGCACAATATACGTTGAGCCCTAGGGACGTACCAAACCATATATTAAGAAAGTGGTATAAGAACCACCACTTGCATAGACACAAGGCCTATAGCCTGTAGAACCACTGGGGCCACCAGGAACCACCCAAGGTAGTGACACAGGGGACCCACGGGGGACGCGTGCAGTGTCTAAACACAGCCGCGAATCACCATTAACTTCTATTGGGAAAGTCGCAGTTGGAAATTTAAAGATTAAGGACACTTAGAAGAGGACTTGGAGCAAACCCCTTTAGAACTAGGAGGTTCTAGAGTCAACACCCATGGGAGCACCGGAGTACTAGAGTTACCTCACCCAGGGAAGCCGGGTGCATAGGTGTCTTTTGTGTCGGGTTTCGTCGTCGATTTCAATGGCGAGCTGCTGAAAAATGCTGCTGGCGTCCAAGTGCGAAGTGTCCGGGTGGATCCAAGGGTGGATTGGAGATGTGAAGAACCTGAAAGCAGAGGGGACAGAGTCTGGGTCACTAGCCAGTGACCAGGAAGGCGATGAGAAGATGCCACCAGGTGTCGGGTGATTTCAGGTGAAGAAGGTGAAGCTTGACTCTTCCGCCACGAGGACCAGGAGGCGTCGAGGATGACCAGGAGCTGGATTCGAGCTGTCCCACGAAGCATGTTGAGTGCTGCAGTGTTGGTTTCCAGATTGGACCCAACAAGCGTTGGCAATAGCAACTTACGCAGAAAGCAGAGATTGGCTTTGGTGCAGACCAGCAAGGTCTGAGGGACTCACCCTTTGGAGGGGAGTCAGGGAACGTCTGGAGCAACCAGAGAAGCCCAAGGAAAAGAAGGGTTACTTTTCTGGGGACCCACCAGTCAACAGACAAGGGATCGCAAAGGGGCCTCGAGCAAAAATGTTAGAAGCGGGCTCACGGAACACTCGCGAGTGTAGGCCCACAATCCTCGGTGCCGATGGTGCTCGGGTAGTGGACTACAAGTAGCCCAATGTACAACTTTGGGAAAGCTCGGGAAGTGGATGCACTAGCAAATGTGCCCGTTGTCCAGGAGTTCCGGTCCCACGTCACTCGTGAGGGCTGCGGGTCTCAGCTTTGCTGGGATCTCGTCGGCCTCTGAGAAGTCTGAAAGTTTGTGTCCTGAGTCACAAATACTGTGGGGTCTAGTGGGAGCCTCGGAAATGCAGACCGGCAAGATGCTTCTTTGGTGCCTGGGTCAGTGAAGGTCTCACTCTTAAGGGAGGTGAGTTTAGTGTCCGTTAGGGTCATTGAAGGTCTCACTCTTGGGGCAGGTGAGTATAGGGTCCGTCTGTGATGGTCTTGCTCTCTGGGCAGGTGAGTGTAGGGCCCTGAAGGTGTCACTCTCTGGGCAGGTGAGTGTAGAGTCTGTAAGGGTCAGTGAAGGTCTCACTCTCTGGACGGGTGAGTGTAGGGTCCGTCTTTGGAGGTCTCCTTCTCTGGGCAGGGGGTGCTCAGAGCTGTGCACGGACAGCTGAGCCCTGCCGCACATCGTTCAGTTGCAGTGAGACAGTCCCAGGCCCCGGGGTCCAGTGAGTGTGTCGCCCCTCCCCCCTGTGTCCCTATAGGGACTGCCGGGGTGAAGCGACGCGGCTCTGACATGTGCCTGGCAGGCCGTGGCCGTCCTCAGGCGGCGCGTGACAGAAATAGAGCCCCCCCCCAGGGGCCCTGGCACCGCCGCTGCTTCATGTCCTGCAAAGAGACAGCTCGAGCCACTCACCAGCCTCGTGCAATCAACAATCCTGAAACAATAAACATATATATGTATATGTGCCTAGCGGGCCCCTGGGGCAGCCCTCTGCCCCCACGGGCTCCTGCAGGGCACGTGTGGGCCAGGTCCGGTGGCTAATACTTTCCATTTATTTTTATTTTATTTTGCTGAGTCATCCTTGTGTGTTTAAACTTCATCTCCAGGTTATGGCGATTCAAGGCTGGTAGTAACTTTTGTTCGTGCCAATTAGAATCATATTTTCCTGTGATGAGCATTCAAAGTTTTTTTTATACCTATTTTAAATGCACCTCCCTGCCCGGAAGCACCCACGCTGTTCTAGTAAAATTACATGCATGTCTTATTTTTATTATTTTAAAATTGCATGCATGTGGCTTCCACGTTTATGTGGCAACATATTTTCTTTGTTTTCTTCTTTTTAAATTTTTGTGGCATATGCTTTTCATTAAAGATGTACAAATTAACTATTGCGTCAGCTTAAAAAGCCGAGATGTATTGGCCTTGCCAAAGCTTGTTTTCAGTTGCCAAGCCTCAGCCCTGGCAGATCATACCTCACTTAGATAATGTTTGCAGTTCTTTTATCGCAAACTCTTTACATGAGCATGGGTTACTTTACGTAAGGTAAGCGTCATTTCTTCGGCACGGGAGGATTGCGTGATTTGCCAGATTCACAGGATGTTGCGCTGACGCTGATGCTCGTATCCGGTTCCCCAGGTCCAGGGACTCTACTGCCTCATCTCTGAGGTCATAGCTCACCAGGGCTGTTTTTAGGTCGAGCCTGCGACAGCGCGTGCGCTGCATGCACTCCTGCTTGTATGACACTACTATTTACAATAAAGGGCTTGGAGCCCGCCCGTTGTTTACCATTTGTTGGCTTCAGTGTCTCTCTTCTTTGCAGACTCCTTATTGGCCGGCGCAGGCCAAGTGTCACTTCTGTTCCTTTCTGTGGAGCACGGACCAAGCACAGATCGATTCAACTGCACCAGTGCCCGTCTGCTGCTTTTGTCCCCGTCTGGTACTTCCTCCCTCCTCCCCTGCACCTCCCTCGTTTTGCTTTTCTCATACCTCCTTCCGCTGTCTGTTATTGTTGCCCCCACCCTGCTTTTTTTTTAAAACATGTTGCACAGCACTGCGAGCCGCTGTGCAGCATGGTTTTAAAAAAGGGCTATGAGGTGGTCGCGGCTGGCAACTTCATAAAGCTTTTTCTTCACTCTAAGCCGTTTTGCAAAGCAGCTCGTGCTTCTGTGCAGCATGTCTTAACACCTTCGATGCTTATGACGAGCTCAGCTCGCCATGAGGCACAGTGGAGCTGTGCTCATGACGAACTCAGCTCGTCATAACTGCCGCGGAATGCCCACGCGGGGCTAATTCCCCGCCCGTGTGGGTGTTATACAGGAGTGGGCGGAGTGGTGACGAGCTCAGCTCGTCATAAGCACAGCTCCACTGTGCAGCATGACGAGCTGGGCTCTTCACGAGCACCGCGGCACTGTGCGCGGCCCCTCCCCCTGAGGTTCTGTGAATTCTGAACCCGTGGGTTCCATTTTGTGTATGGCAGCCATTTTGTGGTTGCCCTCACATAGGCCATGATGGTGGCTGAAACCAGTCTTTTAAGGACATATAGACCTTAGCTCGAGTTCATGCTGACTCCTGTTTGACCTGAGTGAACTGACCCTGTTGCCTGAAGCTGACCTTGTTAAACCAGTTCCTGCCCTTTAGCTGATCAAGATTGAGGATCAAAGCACAGGACATTGTAGAGTTTGGTATGCACACACACACCCCTTATCTGTTTTCTGTTCCTTCTTTTATGGTCTGTTTATGATATGGGTTGTGGTCCTTTTATTATCGGTTTGTCCGGCTTGTGTAAGAAGGAATGTTAGGCATTTTGCATGCTTGCAAAAGCAAGGACTGCCCTTTACTTTTATGCTGAGTTTTGTAACCCTGAGCATATATATAAGGCCTCTGTTCTCTGTATTCCTCAGACTACCTCATTCAGTTGCTATGGCTTCTGTGTGACGTGGCCTCACTTATTACATTTAATAAAGATGTCTTTTTATATTTTCAGCTTCTGTGCCAAGTTTTTTTTATTAGTAAGTATTCCCTGAGAATGAAGATTACAGTTCTTCACCCCCGCACCGCGGGGGAATTAGCCCCACGTGGAAGGGGTTAAAGACATCGACAAAGCCAATAGATCTTGCATAGGTGAGACCTATTGCCTTTGCCAATGCTTCTTAACATTTGCTTTCCGGTACTTGTAGTTTTTCTGTCCAATTATACTTCAGGGACTAAAATACCAGAATGACATGAAACCTCTGTCCTGGTTGAAGATCTATAACAACACAAAAAGAAAAGATGACAGATGGAATGCTGAACGTGGTCAAACATTCAATCAATCAATCAAGGACATTTATAGAGCGCACTACCTACCCGGAGGGTCTCAAGGCGCTTGGGGGGGGGGGGGGTGCCGCTACTGCTCGAACAGCCAGGTCTTGAGCTTCTTCCTGAAGGAGAGGTGGTCTTGGGTCAGGCGCAGGTCGGGAGGGAGGGAGTTCCAGGTCTTGACGGCCAGGTGGGAGAAGGACCTTCCTCCTGTTGTCGTTCTTCGGATGCGGGGGACGGCGGCGAGGGCGTGGCTGGCTGATCGGAGGTGGCGTTTGGGAGTGTAGAAGTTGATGCGGTTGTTGAGGTAGCTCGGGCCTTGATCGTGTAGGGCTTTGTGTGCGTGGGTGAGGAGACGGAAGGTGATCCTTTTGTTGACGGGGAGCCAGTGCAGGTCTCTCAGATGTCCGGAGATGTGGCTGCGTCGGGGGATGTCGAGGATGAGTCTGGCTGAGGCGTTCTGGATCCGCTGGAGTCTCTTCTGGAGCTTGGCGGTGGTTCCGGCGTAGAGGGCGTTGCCGTAGTCCAGTCAGCTGGTGACGAGGGCCTGGGTGACCGTCTTCCTGGTCTCGATGGGGATCCACCGGAAGATCTTCCGTAGCATGCGCAGGATGTTGAAGCATGACGAGGAGACGGCGTTGACTTGTCTGGTCATGGAGAGGGAGGAGTCCAGGATGAAGCCCAGGTTGCGTGCGTGGTCTGTCGGTGTGGGTGCGGTGCCCAGGGCGGGGGGCCACCAGGAGTCGTCCCAGGTGGAGGGCGAGGAGCCCAGGATGAGGACTTCCGTCTTGTCTGAGTTCAGTTTCAGGCGGCTGGTCGTCATCCACTCGGCTACATCTTTCATCCCTTCGTGAAGGTTGGCTCTGGCAGCGGCGGGGTCGTTGGTCAGGGAGAGGATCAGCTGGGTGTCATCGGCGTAGGAGATGATGTTCAGGTTGTGTTGGCGTGCGATGGGCGCGAGGGGGCTCATGTAGACGTTGAAGAGGGTGGGGCTCAGCGAGGATCCTTGAGGGACGCCGCAGATGACTTCGGTGGCCTCTGACTTGTACGGTGGTAGACGGACTCTCTGTGTTCTTCCGTCGAGGAAGGAGACGATCCATTCCAGTGCCTTCTCCTGAATTCCGACGTTGCTGAGGCGCTGCACTAGGGTGCGGTGGGAGACAGTGTCGAATGCCGCGGAGAGGTCTAGGAGGATGAGGGCCGCTGTTTCTCCGTTGTCCATCAGGGCTCGGATGTCATCGGTGGCAGCGATGAGGGCGGTCTCGGTGCTGTGGTTGGCTCGGAAGCCAGACTGTGAGGGGTCGAGGGATCCATTCGTCTCGAGGAAGGCGGCCAGCTGTTTGTTGACGGTCTTCTCGATGACTTTGGCTGGAAACGGGAGGAGCGAGATGGGGCGGTAATTTTTGAGTTCGGTGGGGTCCGCTGTTGGTTTCTTTAGTAGAGCGCTGAGTTCGGCGTGCTTCCAGCTCTCCGGGAAGGTGGCGGTGTCGAAGGAGGTGTTGATGATGTCCCGCAGGTGGGGTGCGATGACGGTGTCGGCCTTGTTGAAGACGTGGTGAGGGCAGGGGTCGGTAGGAGATCCGGAGTGGATGGAGTTCATCATGCGGATGGTGTCATCGGTGCTGATCGGAGTCCAGGCGCGGAGGGTGGTGGTGGGCGGCGTTGCTGCGGTCGTTGTGTGCGATGGTTGAATGCTGAAGCTGTTGTGTATGTCCGCGATCTTGTTGTGGAAGTAGGAGGCGAGGGAGTTGCAGAGGTCTTGCGATGGGGTTCACCCCCAGTACAGAGATCTGGGTAAATGAATCGCTTTTTGCTCACTGCGCCACCCTGGTTTGGAGCCAGCCACATGCAAATCAGTCTAGACCCTGCTCCCAGGGAGGACCTGGCCTGGCAGTCAGGCTGGACTGTTCCCATGGGGTGGAGGGTCAAGACTGATTTGCATATGGCTGGGTCCAAACTGGGGTGACGTGGTGAGAAAGAAAGTGATGGATTTACCCAGATGTGTGACTGGGAGTGAATGTTTGATTTGTTGAGCATTCTGCCTGTCACTTGTGTGCTTGCTGTGCCACTGGATTCAAGGTAGCCTGGCTGATGAGGGGTAAATCCTAGCCTGGCTGATGAGGGGTAAATCCTAGCCTGGCTGATGAGGGGTAAATCCTAGCCTGGTTGATGAGGGGCAAATCCTAGTCTGGCTGATGAGGGGTAAATCCTAGCCTGGCTGATGAGGGGTGAATCATAGCCCGGCTGATGAGGGGTGAATCATAGCCCGGCTGATGAGGGGTGAATCATAGCCCGGCTGATGAGGGGTGAATCCTAGCCCGGATGATGAGGGGTGAATCCTAGCCTGGCTGATGAGGGGTAAATCCTAGCCTGGCTGATGAGGGGTAAATCCTAGCCTGGCTGATGAGGGGTGAATCATAGCCCGGCTGATGAGGGGTGAATCATAGCCCGGCTGATGAGGGGTGAATCATAGCCCGGCTGATGAGGGGTGAATCCTAGCCCGGATGATGAGGGGTGAATCCTAGCCTGGCTGATGAGGGGTAAATCCTAGCCCGGCTGATGAGGGGTAAATCCTAGCCCGGCTGATGAGGGGTAAATCCTAGCCTGGCTGATGAGGGGTAAATCCTAGCCTGGCTGATGAGGGGTAAATCCTAGCCTGGCTGATGAGGGGTAAATCCTTGCCTGGCTGATGAGGGGTAAATCCTAGCCTGGCTGATGAGGGGTGATTCTCCGAAACCGGTCCTAGGAAACTTGTTTCCGGTCCAGGGGGACCTGGCTTGGCAGTTCGGGCTGGACTGTTCCCATGAGGCACAGGGTCAAGGCTGATTTGCATATGGCTGAGTCTGAACTGGGGTGACGTGGAGAGGCAAATACCTATGACTGGGGTGAATGTTTGATGTATTCAGCTTTCTATCCTTGGCTTATTTGCGTAGCACTTTACGCCCTAATTGGGATGGGTATGCCCAGACGTGGGACCCGGCTTATCTGATGAGGGGTCATACTCTCCCAGGATGCTAGTTTCTAGCCCAGGGAAGACCTGGCTGGACTGTTCCCATGAGGCACAGGGTCAAGATTGATTTGCATGAGGCTGGGCCCAAACTGGGGTGGGTAGTGGACAAAAGAACAATGGGTTGAACCCGGGGCTGTGACGTAATGTTCAGCATTCCTTGGTTGAAGCTCTCATACCGACAGGGACGCCCTAGAACAAACCCTCACTCCTGTCCACGATGAGGTCTATCAGGGCATGTGAAGAACGGGGGGGGGGGGTCCCCTGACACATGTCAGGCCGACCAACGGGGGACGTCTCACAGAACCAGCGCCTTGAGGAGGTCAGGGGCAGAGTCTAACCATTCGTCACGTGGCTGACTCTGACCCAGCCCCTCAGACCTCTCCGAGCTATCCTCACTTCCCTCTGTCTCGGACCCCATGTCCCCATCACGGGGAGTCTCCCGGCGTCCAGTGTGGGTCCAGAAGGGCCGCATCCATGCCACATTTTCAAGGCAGCCAATGGCTATAACATGACGTGTCTTTGTACCTTTACCCCGGAGGGGTTGCTTAGCGCCAGGCAACCGGTGTCTCTTTGTAACTCACGTCAGTGGTTCTCAATGTATCGTCCCTGGGTAGATGAAACCCTGATTTGAACCTGCGACAGTGGGGCCGCGCAGGTTTATTGGTGCGCGCGCTATCTCCTGGCGAGCAGACGGCGCCAGTGTATGGAAATGGATCTGGGGTGGACCCCCTGCCCGTGTCCACGGAGCGGGCCCCCAGGGGCCCCCAGGGGCCAGCAGCAGGGCGAGGCATACAAGCAGCCCTCACTCACCCGTGCCACAGGAAGCCCCCCCCCCCCCCCCGGCCCCAGGCGGGGGCAGGCTGCCCTTGCTTCAGACACCCCCGGCCCGGGACCCAGGAGGGGAGGGGGGGGGCGGGATACCCCTGCTCCGGACACCCCCCGGCCCGGGACCCAGGAGGGGGCGGGCTTCCCCTGCTCCGGACACCCCCCCCCCCCCCCCCCCCCCCGGGGGTCTCTGATTTATGGCCCTGTCTCACCTGGGACTTTTCCCTCCTGGGTAAACCTGCCTCGGTTGTAATTTTCAAAAGACATTTATGGCCCAGGTGTTTCCCCGAGGGGCGTCAGAACTTGCCCCCCCCCCTTGTGTTTTACAGTTTCACGCGCCTCTGCAGTACAAAGGTCACCAGGGGTCACAGCCCCAGGTACCAGGGGGTCTCCAGGGACATCCAGCCACAGGCCGCCGCCCTCGTGCAAAGTGACTCACCGACGGGCGCGGGAGGGGGCTGCTATCTGTCTCCACCCCCCCCCCACCTCCAGCCACCCCCCCCAATAAACGCATCACACCTCAGACTGCAGCATACATGTCTCGGTGGCTGCGGGGGCAGCAGGACAATGGTGCTACATAAGTTGAAAATGAGACATTAGGGGCTTCGGTGAAGCATAAGACACTCAGAGCCCACCCGTCCAACCCCTGCTCGGGCGGTTCACAGCAGCAGAGGCCGAGAGGACGCCATTGAAAGACCGGATTTAGAAATGTTATGTTATAAGAGACTTATAACGCGCACAACTACTCTGGAGTATCCTGGCGCGAAATGAAAAGGACAGCTGTGCTGAGCAGTCAAAAGAAGAGCTGGACACACGCACACGCACACGCGCGCGAGCACACACACACACATATTTTACAGTTCAAACACACATTATTAAAAACAAGCATTGGAAATGCAATAGGTCTCGCATTAGAAAAGTTGGAGTTATTGGTCTTGTAAATGACATATTTTATTTATTTGTTGGTTTTTAAAGTTGCTAAATTGATGGCTTTGTCATTTACAATGCCAATAGTTATAACTTTCGTGAATGTGACACCTATAGCATTTGGAATGCAACATGTTTTGTATTTACGTGACTTAGATGGCAGCTCTGGTCGTTAGGCCACATCTCTAGAGAGCAGGAGAGTGCAGCAGGGGAGAGAAGCACAGCAATGCAATAGGTCTCGCATTAGGAAAGTTTGAGCTGTTGGTATTGTAAAGGACACATTTTTAGGGCGAGGCCTCCGCCCACGTAAGTGGGAGGAGTTTCGAGATCCTAATGTTAAAGAAGAGAAAAAAAGTATCTCCTAGGGCTTTGGCGAGACAAATTCCACACATTCCTTAGGGTGTTATGTCATCTGGCCAGTGATTCGTTTTCGTGGTGGTGTCGTTTTAATAGCCTTGAAGTGATAGGCTAAATGTCGTTTTGGTCCGCCATGTTTGGCATTTTTCGTGCGTGCTCGCGCAAAGAAGTACATTAATTATAATTAGGAGCTGTCAGGGTGCCTCCGTAAGTGAATCCAGATGGCCGGGCGCGTTCACCATTCAGCAGCGCTCAGCGCGCAGCTGCTCCAGTCCCGAGCTGCCGCTAATTATCCTCGTAGTCAGGGAACTCCTCGTATTCCGATAACTCCACAAGCTCACAGGGTCCCAGCGTCCGTGGCAGGGAAAAAGCAGAGGGTTTGTAACAGCGGCAAGGAAGAAAAGAAAACGCCAATGTTCAGTGTTCTACTGCGAGCGGCCATCCGAAATAATTGTTCACTTTCTTGTACCGTGCAAAGAGTAGCTGATTCACCCCTCGTTGTAGCATAGTTTGGTGGAGATTTTCTGTACCCTGTGTTCGGCTGAAGAGAGGTGCGAATAGGGAGCGATTACGAAGCTGTTTTCCTTGCCATTAGTGGAGAAGGCGAGGCAGAGAGGGCCTCACAGTGATCATGGAAAGGGCGCCCTGCAGCAGCCGCCAGGGAATGGGCATTCACGCCTGGGGGGAAGAGATAGGAGCAGCCTTGTTCAGTCACACTGTACTGATAAGCGGGTTTGCTGACAGGAGGCCTGATTAAACTGTCAAACTTGCTTCAAAGAGTCAGATCACAGTATGAAGGGGCCGAAAAAATGTCGAATGAGTGTGCCTCGGGAAAAATGAGAGGCCAGCGGGTGTAGTTGAAATGTCCAGCCTGCACACACCCAGCCCACCTTTACCACACTGCAGCATCCGCGGCACAAACCTTTCTTTTTAGTG
This sequence comes from Lissotriton helveticus, assembly GCF_964261635.1. Classification (NCBI taxonomy): domain Eukaryota; kingdom Metazoa; phylum Chordata; class Amphibia; order Caudata; family Salamandridae; genus Lissotriton; species Lissotriton helveticus. The sequence continues at coordinate 35,062,624 of NC_136059.1, read as the reverse complement.
GTCGCTGGTTGTTACTAGGTGCGAGGTATCTTACACAAGTTGCCAGTGGCAAGCCATGTTTTTGTTTTCTTGAAAATGGCTATTTTGCATGCGTTTCTCGGTTATTCTGGTTTGGTACCGACTGGTAACTTTTGTAGAGTTAAAGGATGATGTCTGTTGTCGGCTGCTAAAGGGGAGGCGTGTGGGTGTTTTAACACGTGTGCCTAGTTGCCCTCAGTTAATGCAGCCGTGTAGCCATTTGCTGCTGCCCAGGCGTGGTATTGATGCAGACACCAATGAATCAGCTAAACATATTAAGGAGTTGCAGACCTACATAGATGTCTGGCGACCTTCCCCGACTAAGCCCCTGACCCTTCTTTGATTATATTTGAAATCGCTTCGAGAGAAGGAACACACACAGTAGGGGAATTGCAACATGTACACGACATGATGACGTTTCAGCAGATTTACATTCTTGCCATGTTTTAGTGTTATTACAAGTAGCGTAAATTTCGCTTTGCATGTGATGGGAAAAATACCCTTTATTTGTAAGCCCTAGAAAGGTATGGTAAACGAGTCCTCTGGTACAAGTAAAAGTGCAGTTTGAGAGCAGTTTGAGAGTGCAGTTTGAGTGCAGTTTGAGAGTGCAGAGTGCAGATTGAGAGTGCAGATTGAGAGTGCAGTTTGAGAGTGCAGTTTGAGAGTGCAGATTGCAGATTGAGAGTTGAGAGTGCACGTTGAGAGTGCACATTGAGAGTTGAGAGTGCAGTTTGAGAGTTGAGAGTGCAGTTTGAGAGTTGAGAGTGCAGTTTGAGAGTTGAGAGTGCAGTTTCAGAGTTGAGAGTGCAGTTTCAGAGTTGAGAGTGCAGTTACAGAGTGCAGCATGAGAGTTGTGAGTGCAGTTTGAGAGTTGAGAGTGCAGTTTGAGAGTGCAGTTTGAGAGTGGTGTTTGAGAGTGCAGAGTGCAGTTTGAGAGTGCAGAATGCAGTTTGAGAGTGGTGTTTGAGAGTGCAGAGTGCAGTTTGAGAGTGCAGAGTGGAGATTGAGAGTTGAGAGTGCAGTTTGAGAGTGCAGTTTGAGAGTGCAGTTTGAGAGTGCAGATTGAGAGTGCAGTTTGAGAGTGCAGTTTGAGAGTGCAGTTTGAGAGTGCAGTATGAGAGTGCAGTATGAGAGTGCAGTATGAGAGTGCAGATTGAGAGTGCAGTTTGAGAGTGCAGTTTGAGAGTGCAGAATCAGAGTGCAGAATCAGAGTGCAGAGTGCAGATTGCAGTTTGAGAGTGCAGTTTGAGAGTGCAGAGTGCAGATTGAGAGTGCAGATTGAGAGTGCATTTTTAGAGTGCAGTTTGAGAGTGCTGAGTGGCAGTGAGTGCAGAGTGACAGTGAGTGCAGAGTGACAGCAGAGTGACAGTGAGTGCAGAGTGGCAGTGAGTGCAGAGTGACAGTGAGTGCAGAGTGACAGTGAGTGCAGAGTGACAGTGAGTGCAGAGTGACAGCAGAGTGACAGTGAGTGCAGAGTGGCAGTGAGTGCAGAGTGGCAGTGAGTGCAGAGTGACAGTGAGTGCAGAGTGACTGTAGAGTGCAGAGTGACAGTGAGTGCAGAGTGGCAGTGAGTGCAGAGTGACAGTGAGTGCAGAGTGACAGTGAGTGCAGAGTGGCAGTGAGTGCAGAGTGGCAGTGAGTGCAGAGTGGCAGTGAGTGCAGAGTGGCAGTGAGTGCAGAGTGGCAGTGAGTGCAGAGTGACTGTAGAGTGCAGAGTGACTGTAGAGTGCAGAGTGACAGTGATTGCAGAGTGACAGTGAGGGCAGAGTGACTGTAGAGTGAGTGCAGAGTGAGTGCAGAGTGACAGTGAGTGCAGAGTGAGTGCAGAGTGACAGTGAGTGCAGAGTGACAGTGAGTGCAGAGTGACAGTGAGTGCAGAGTGACAGTGAGTGCAGAGTGACAGTGAGTGCAGAGTGACTGTAGAGTGCAGAGTGACAGTGATTGCAGAGTGACTGTAGAGTGCAGAGTGACAGTGATTGCAGAGTGACAGCACAGTGACAGTGACAGTGAGTGCAGAGTGACAGTGAGGGCAGAGTGACTGTAGAGTGAGTGCAGAGTGAGTGCAGAGTGACAGTGAGTGCAGAGTGAGTGCAGAGTGACAGTGAGTGCAGAGTGACAGTGAGTGCAGAGTGACAGTGAGTGCAGAGTGACAGTGAGTGCAGAGTGACAGTAGAGTGCAGAGTGACAGTAGAGTGCAGAGTGACAGTAGAGTGCAGAGTGACAGTAGAGTGCAGAGTGACTGTAGAGTGCAGAGTGACAGTGAGTGCAGAGTGACAGTGAGTGCAGAGTGACAGTGAGTGCAGAGTGACAGTGAGTGCAGAGTGCAGAGTGACTGTAGAGTGCAGAGTGACAGTGAGTGCAGAGTGACAGTGAGTGCAGAGTGACAGTAAGTGCAGAGTGAGTGCAGAGTGACAGTGAGTGCAGAGTGACAGTGAGTGCAGAGTGACAGTGAGTGCAGAGTGACAGTGAGTGGAGTGACAGTGAGTGCAGAGTGACAGTGAGTGCAGAGTGACTGTAGAGTGAGTGAAGAGTGAGTGCAGAGTGACAGTGAGTGCAGAGTGACAGTGAGTGCAGAGTGACAGTGAGTGCAGAGTGACAGCAGAGTGATAGTGAGTGCAGAGTGACAGTGAGTGCAGAGTGACAGTGAGTGCAGAGTGACAGTGAGTGCAGAGTGACAGTAGAGTGCAGAGTGACAGTAGAGTGCAGAGTGACAGTAGAGTGCAGAGTGACAGTAGAGTGCAGAGTGACAGTAGAGTGCAGAGTGACTGTAGAGTGCAGAGTGACAGTGAGTGCAGAGTGACAGTGAGTGCAGAGTGACAGTGAGTGCAGAGTGACAGTGAGTGCAGAGTGCAGAGTGACTGTAGAGTGCAGAGTGACTGTAGAGTGCAGAGTGACAGTGAGTGCAGAGTGACAGTGAGTGCAGAGTGACAGTAAGTGCAGAGTGAGTGCAGAGTGACAGTGAGTGCAGAGTGACAGTGAGTGCAGAGTGACAGTGAGTGCAGAGTGACAGTGAGTGGAGTGACAGTGAGTGCAGAGTGACAGTGAGTGCAGAGTGACTGTAGAGTGAGTGCAGAGTGAGTGCAGAGTGACAGTGAGTGCAGAGTGACAGTGAGTGCAGAGTGACAGTGAGTGCAGAGTGACAGCAGAGTGATAGTGAGTGCAGAGTGACAGTGAGTGCAGAGTGACAGTGAGTGCAGAGTGACAGTGAGTGAGTGAGTGACAGTGAGTGCAGAGTGACAGGGAGTGCAGAGTGACAGTGAGTGCAGAGTGACAGTGAGTGTAGAGTGACTGCAGAGACAGTGTGTCAGGGTGCACATTGTGTGAGTGTGCAGAATGAGTGTGCAGGGTAAACAGTGTGTGACTATGCAGGGTGACATTGGGAGTGTGCGGGTGAGCAGTGTGTGAATGTGTAGGGGCAGTGTGTGAGTGTGCAGAAAACACCACACACACATACACCACACACACATAACGCACACACAAACCATACACCTCAGTCTCTCAACACCACACACTTGTCACCACTCAACACAACACACTCACCACCACACTCACTCCCCAGGCTCACCCCCACAGACTCACCACCACACACTCACCAGCACACAGAAAACAACACACACAACAACACACCCCCAGCCGTCAATGAATGCTTTCACCATGCACAAACACCAACACCACACACTTGTCACCACTCAACACAACACACTCACCACCACACTCACTCCCCAGGCTCACCCCCACAGACTCACCACCACACACTCACCAGCACACAGAAAACAACACACACAACAACACACCCCCAGCCGTCAATGAATGCTTTCACCATGCACAAACACCAACAACCATCATCCATCTGTGCACGCTTTTACCAAGCACACACCCACCAGCCGTCAGTGCACCCTTCCACCAGGCACACACACCTCCAGCCGGCAGTGCACTTTTCCACCAAGCAATCGCAGTATGGTACACTTTACTTTTAAACATATTCATATAAAGCACAGCATGCCACCATTGGTAAAATTACAATTCAACCAAGATACTTCCACTACACACCACATGCACACACTCCATAACACATGGCAAAAAGACATTGGCATTTACAATGCCATTAGCTCAAACTCAAATAAATCCGAGCCCGATTGCATTTCTAATCCTTGTTTATTTATGTGCTTGTTTTGAAAATAGCGAAATTAATAGCTTTGTTATTTACAATGCCAATAGTTTTATCTTTCGCAAATGTGACACCTATTGTAACACAATATGTGTTGTGAGGGTGAGTGAGGGTGAGGGTGAGGGGTTGAGGGTGAGGGGTTGAGGGTGAGTGAGGGTGAGGGGTTGAGGGTGGGTGAGGGTGAGTGAGGGTGAGGGGTTGAGGGTGAGGGGTTGAGGGTGAGGGGTTGAGGGTGAGTGTGAGGGTGAGTGAGGGTGAGGGTGAGTGAGGGTGAGTGAGGGTGAGGGGTTGAGGGTGAGTGAGGGTGAGTGAGGGTGAGGGGTTGAGTGAGGGTGAGGGGTTGAGGGAGGGTGAGGGTGAGTGAGGGTGAGGGGTTGAGGGTGAGTGAGGGTGAGTGAGGGTGAGTGAGGGTGAGGGTGAGGAGTTGAGGGTGAGTGAGGGTGAGTGAGAGTGAGGGTGAGTGAGGGGTTGAGGGTGAGGGGTTGAGGGTGAGTGAGGGTGAGGGGTTGAGGGTGAGTGAGGGTGAGGGTGAGTGAGGGTGAGGGTTTGAGGGTGAGGGTGAGGGTGAGTGAGGGTGAGGGGTTGAGGGTGAGGGTGAGGGTGAGTGAGGGTGAGTGAGGGTGAGTGAGGGTGAGGATGAGTGAGGGTGAGTGAGGGTGAGTGAGGGTGAGTGAGGGTGAGTGAGGGTGAGTGAGGGTGAGGGTGAGTGAGGGTGAGGGGTTGAGGGTGAGTGAGGGTGAGGGGTTGAGGGTGAGTGAGGGTGAGGGGTTGAGGGTGAGTGAGGGTGAGGGTGAGTGAGGGTGAGGGTGAGTGAGGGTGAGGGTGAATGAGGGTGAGTGAGGGTGAGGGTGAGTGAGGGTGAGGGTGAGGGGTTGAGGGTGAGTGAGGGTGAGTGAGGGTGAGGGTGAGTGAGGGTGAGGGGTTGAGGGTGAGTGAGGGTGAGTGAGAGTGAGGGTGAGTGAGGGGTTGAGGGTGAGGGGTTGAGGGTGAGTGAGGGTGAGGGTGAGGGTGAGGGGTTGAGGGTGAGTGAGGGTGAGGGGTTGAGGGTGAGTGAGGGTGAGGGTGAGTGAGGGTGAGGGTGAGGGTGAGTGAGGGTGAGGGGTTGAGGGTGAGTGAGGGTGAGGGTGAGTGAGGGTGGGTGAGTGAGGGTGAGTGAGGGTGAGGGTGGGTGAGGGTGAGGGTGAGTGAGGGTGAGGGTGAGGGTGAGTGAGGGTGAGGGGTTGAGGGTGAGTGAGGGTGAGGGTGAGTGAGGGTGAGGGGTTGAGGGTGAGTGAGGGTGAGGGGTTGAGGGTGAGTGAGGGTGAGGGTGAGTGAGGGTGAGGGGTTGAGGGTGAGTGAGGGTGAGTGAGGGTGAGGGTGAGTGAGGGTGAGGGTGAGTGAGGGTGAGGGGTTGAGGGTGAGTGAGGGTGAGGGGGAGTGAGGGGGAGGGGTTGAGGGAGGGTGAGTGAGGGTGAGGGTGAGGGGTTGAGGGTGAGTGAGGGTGAGGGTGAGTGAGGGTGAGGGTGAGGGGTGAGGGTGAGTGAGGGTGAGTGAGAGTGAGGGGTTGAGGGTGAGGGGTTGAGGGTGAGGGGTTGAGGGTGAGTGAGGGTGAGGATGAGGGGTTGAGGGTGAGTGAGGGTGAGGGGTTGAGGGTGAGTGAGGGTGAGGGTGAGTGAGGGTGAGTGAGGGTGAGGGTTTGAGGGTGAGTGAGGGTGAGGGTGAGTGAGGGTGAGGGGTTGAGGGTGAGGGTGAGGGTGAGTGAGGGTGAGGGTGAGTGAGGGTGAGGGTGAGTGAGGTGAGGGTGAGGGTGAGTGAGGGTGAGGGTGAGTGAGGGTGAGTGAGGGTGAGGGTGAGTGAGGGTGAGTGAGGGTGAGGGGTTGAGGGTGAGTGAGGGTGAGGGGTTGAGGGTGAGTGAGGGTGAGGGTGAGTGAGGGTGAGGGTGAGTGAGGGTGAGGGTGAATGAGGGTGAGTGAGGGTGAGGGTGAGTGAGGGTGAATGAGGGTGAGTGAGGGTGAGGGGTTGAGGGTGAGTGAGGGTGAGGGTGAGGGTGAGGGTGAGTGATGGTGAGGGTGAGTGAGGGTGAGTGAGGGTGAGGGTGAGTGGTTGAGGGTGAGTGAGGGTGAGGGTGGGTGAGGGTGAGGGTGGGTGAGGATGAGGGTGAGGGTGAGTGAAGGTGAGGGTGAGGGTGAGTGAAGGTGAGGGTGAGGGTGAGCGAGGGTGAGGGTGAGTGAGGGTGAGGGTGAGTGAGGGTGAGTGTGATGGGAGATGTATATGGGCATATAACGAGAAAGCGAAAGTGAAAGAACAGGTGATGTGGAGGACTCAGAGGTAATCAGAACGGGGCCGAACGCAGAGGAGATGGCTTCGAGCTCCAGTACACCACCCTGGCAGCAGGTGTAAGGTGGCTGAAGCAGACAATACGCATCTTGACGACAGAGAAATCCCATTTCAAAAAGCATCCAGGGCCCTGCATTATAGCTTTGGGCTTTGCTGACAATCACTGATCAGGAAGTCCTTTGCTAACTGGTAACGACCTCTGCTACTGGACGCAGCCTGTGGTGGGCACATTGCTTGTACTGCAGAAAAAGACAGAGTTTAAGCAGCACGTGAGAAGATACCTCGGGCTGCAGGTGGGAGCAAAGTACAGGCCCTGCACCCTCCTCAGTCTGCATGCATGCACGCAGCTTGAATTGCCGTGGCTCTGAGATTTTGGTGGCTTACTGCAAAGTTGCCAGGTTTTGCATGTATGTGCACTGAACACCAGGTTTGTAGAACTGAGCTTTGATTTAACAAACGAGTGTCTTCTGGGAGTTGTAGTTTTCGTGTGCCAATATGTAAAAAAAAATAGGTTAATCTCCATGCCCGATAACTATCTGTAGTAGAAAATATCAGGAGTAAGAGAGATGGTGATCGGCACAAATGAACGGCTGGTAACCTTATATGTGGCACAGAACCGTTTGCAACCAAAAAGATTGGCTTTCTGGATAAGAAAGTAAGGTTAGCAATAGGCAAAGAAAAGAGACTGCTAGAGGCACACACAAAAGCCAGCTGCTGCTGTGTGTAGGACCACCGGTGAGCCCAGCCTGCCTTGAGCATGTAAACACACTCCATTCAGCGTCATCGGAGTGCAAAGTTCCCAGAGAAACAAGAAAGGAAACAAGACGGAGGGCATTGCTGTGGGGAGGGGGGGAGGAGAAATGCACACGGCGGGCAGGGGAGGGGGCGGAGCGGGGAGAGCGGCATGAGGGTGTGAAGCAGCCGGGGCCTTTGAAGTGAAGCTAAGCTTCACTTCAAAAGGTGTGGGAGGAATGCGGCTGAGGGAACAGATGGCGATTTGGTGATGTGCACGCGCATTTTAGGTCAATGCGCTTGCGCATTGACCTAAAAGCCACGGGCACAGCAGCAAATCGCCACAGTTAGGTAAGCTTTGTTTAAAGCCCTATAGTCTCGCTTCTCTCAATGCGCATGCGCATTGATAGGTCACGAGACCTAAAAACATGTTTTGGTTTGTAACATGCTGTGTGTTGATGATAAGCATTTTGTGTTGCACGAATAAGTGTGTGCACAAGAACTAGTGTGTGCACGTGTTTGTCTGTATGTACGTTGTGTGTGCACGTGTTTGTCTGTATGTACGTTGTGTGTGCACGTGTTTGTCTGTATGTACGTTGCGTATGCATGTATGTTGAGTGTGTTTGTATCTGTGTGTGCATGGGTGTCCAGGTGTGTGCGTGCCCACTGAGAATAACACCACTGCCATTGTAGCAGGATGGCAGTGTGGTACACAAGAGTCACCCCTTTGCCATTGGGCGCCCCCTCCTCTGCTGGCCGCAGGGGTGTCTGTCTTACACCCTTCCAGAGGCAGGAAGGCTCCCCACATCCAGTGGTAGGCACCCGCAACTTCATCCTGCCTTCCGGTGTTTCCATAAGCTGAGGTAGATTTGGTCACCTCAGAGTGGATTCAGGGGTATTTGAAATGTCCCCTTCTTGCAGAGTCACCCCAGATTTGTTTTTCCTTTTGCTGAACCCTATTTTTGCTGGTTACATACCTCTGTGCACTTACCTCTGCTAACCAGGGGTAAAGTGCCTACACTCCCTCTTTCAACATGATAGAACTGGCTTACACCTGATTGGCATATTTAACTTAGCCACAAATGCCTAATGTATGGCACCAAGGAGTACCCAGGGCCTGTAGAGTAAATGTCAGAAGTGGACTGCAACACTCCATACGCCATCTGCTACAGTGACAATTGAAACATGCCTGTAGCTCTGCCACCAGGAGTCAAGCTGTGCAGGTTTTAATTGCAAATTCGGCCTGTAGACATAACCTCTATTGACACGGCTAGGCGTTCCTTTTACGTATTAATAAGTCACAATTAAGAGTGTCCTTTTGCCTAAGGGGCTGGATGCATGGTATTCAAAAATAGGACGTGTTAGAGTTTGATGTTGAACATGTACTTGCAGTAACTCGCACCTCAAAATTATTTTCACTGTAGCAAGGCGGGCTGTTCTACAGAACACAGGAATGCAATATTAAATGCTATTACTACATCTCGGGAATGGGATTCGGTAGAAAAATTATGAAACAACTATTTTTAATAGTTATGAAAAATCCTATTCAATTGTGAAGTCAGATTTTGTCTAGATATTACTGAAAAATAATGTTAAGAAAGTTAACTTTGCCTTGCCAGAAGGTAAAGCTGCACCCCCCCTTCTGCCAGCCAGTAATTTGCATTTCAATAGGTGTGAAGGAGGTGTGAACCAGCTTCCTGAACAAGGACAAAAGGCCTTCCCTCCAGGGAGGTGTAGTTGTGCTCTTGACAGAATGGCCTGTGGGCTGGGCCCAAGGACATGATTAACTTCAAAGAGGCCTACCCTGTCACAAGCAGATGTAGCTAACACCTAGGCTTGCACCCTTCTTTTGCCCCTCCCCACCAGCCAGACCGGCACCATCGCAGTTGACATCACAGCGTCAGATCAAAGTGTTAGATCCTGCGGGAGTGTCAAGACCTGCTCAGTAGGTCTGCTGGATTTTTGTTATATGATGCTTGAGGTGCTCTTCAAAGAAGCCTAACCTGTCATAGGTAAATGTTAGCTGACACTTCAGCAGGTGGGGTTATGTTAGGGGTGGGCGGAATTTGTGTAATCGCGTTACGCAAACCTCCGCGAAACGGTAAAAAATCTCTGCGAACACGCAGAAATTCCGCAAACACACGGAATTGCTTGTTCGCGATGCTTTTTTCCTGTTTGCAATCACTGTTTGCGCGCTCGGGGGTAAATACCTCGCAAACACACATTTTGAGAACGCAAACAAGCAAAAAATCTTGCGAAGTCGCAGAACGCAGAATTTTGGGCAATTTTGCGTTCTCCGTGGAACGCAAAATTACCCAAATTCCGCAAATACCGCGAGCGGAACGGAATTTACCGCCCAGGCCTAGTTTACGTATAACATTTGGGGTGCACATCATAGGAGGGAAACAGAATGCCAAAGCAATTTATTTGTATCCACTCTCTGGTTGGTGAAAGCTCAGCTTTCTTCTATCAGACTTCTGTCTCTGTGTTTGCTGAGGGTACAGTGGCTGCTTCGAACTGGATTCAAGTGTTAGATGTGTGCAGGACATGAGGATTACCACAGTACACTCCCCACACAAATACCTAGCCCTCAGAACCCAAGTTTAGTTTGGTCAGAGACATCCGCCATCTTGAAAATGCCCAAAGTGGGTAGGGTTAACCCCGGGAACCTGTACCCCATTGGTTAGAGTGCCCTCTGAGGTCATTCTCACCCGTTAGCTCAAGCCAAGAATAAATGTGACACCACCAGGCACCCATGTCAGAACCCTCCTGGACCTGAGGAAGATCAGAAGAGGACTGTCTGCAAACTGAGAAGAGCCTTGGAGGGCTGCATCTGTTCTCTTTTTTGTACCCAGGTCAAATAATTGAACTCCAAGGTTCATAAGGCTGATCTTTACAATCTACGGGGACACCACAAGCTACAAAAGGCCTTTTCTGCAACTGCCCAGCTGACCAATTGCAACTGGACCTGGACTGGACACTGTATGTCCCCGTGGGTCTCCAAGTGCCTCCGCTGATGTCCTGGGAGGCTTTAGAAGGGTTCATCTTCGGTGGATTGGGACTTAAAGGACTAAAGTCAAATGTACAATCTTTGACCAGGACAAACCTGTTTGGTGTGTAAACATGTCCTCCATTACGGCCAGTGCCAATTTTGGCCTAGGTCCCGATCTTCCTCGACCACTGACTTTCATAGGCACTTCATGCTTCTTGGCGCTATTTTTACTTAAAGCTATAAAAATTGATGTCTCTTAGTCTCCTTATTGGATTTTTTTTTAATTTTGGTGTAATTTTGTTTATTACATTTTACTCTCCTTTTAAGTCATTTTGGGATTTGTAATGTTTTGCATTTCAACTTCATAGTTATAGTTAAGACCTAGTTTCCATAGAAAAAGCATTTTTTGACTGAGCTATAACTTTGGCGTCGTTTGACCAATCTGCATGAAATTTTCACAAAAAGTGTCACGGTGGGTACTATGGTTATGCAAAGTTTGGGGGTGATCTGTGCAGTGGGGAGCGAGAATTTGGGATGCAAAATAAGGTTGTGTTTGTGATGTTTATTCCAATAGGAACCTTTAGCCACAGCTAGAGCCTGAACCGTTGAACGGACTTACACCAAATTTGGCAGGGCGGTAGATGTTGGTTCTAGGATGTGCCTTATGCCTATTTGGTGTGAATCTGTTCAGTGGTTTTGTTTTTGAGAAATGTAAGTTTGAAATCATAGTGCTATCTCTGCTCTCAGAGTCTTTCCGAACAAAAAGAACTCGTGCAGGGAAATGATTGGCTGCCAACACTTGTTGCCAGCCATCTTAGGACTTCAAGCGCAGTCCCCCCCAAAAAGTGAAAATAAAGAAAAGGGGCAGGGAAGGAAACCCCTGACCCCCAAGCCATGCAGTGATTAGCATGAAAGGATGAGGGAAGGGATGGAACAGGTGAATGAATGGGTGAACCACGAAAGCCTTGTCAGTACTCAGCCTGTGAAGGTTCATGAATGGATGGCAGGCAGCCTGTGATCAGGGCCCAATGGTGCTTCGCACCAGAGAGTGCGCTAAGGGATGGAACAACTGAACAGGCATGCTGTGACCCGCACAGGAAGAATGATGAGTGCACCAGGAGAGCCCAGCAGTGCATCAAGTATACGAATGGAGGCACCAGAGAGGCTGTGCAGACTGAGCGCCTTGAGGCCTTGTGACTGGATGGAGCATGTGTTCGGCTGTGGCTCTGGCTCGGCTCGGCTCTGGCTTGGCTCGGCTCTGGTTCGGCACTGGCTCCGGCTCGGCTCTGACTCGGCTTGGGCTCGGCTCTGGCTCGGCTCTGATTCGCCTCTGACTGGCTCGGCTCTGGCGCGGCTCTGGCTCGACCCTGGCTCGGCTCTGGCTCCACTCTGGCTCGGCTCTGGCTCGGCTTTGACTCGACTCGGCTCTGGCTCGGCTCTGGCTCGGCTCTGGTTCGGCTCTGGCTCGGCTCTGGTTTGGCTCTGGCTCGGCTGTGACTCTGACTCGGCTCGGCTCGGCTGTGGCTCTGACTCGACCCGGCTCGGCTGTGACTCTAGTTCGGCTCTGGCTCGGCTCGGCTCTGGATCGGCTCTGGCTCGGCTTTGGTTTGGCTCTGGCTCGGCTCGGGTTCGGCCCTGGCTCGGCTCTGGTTTGGCTCTGGCTCGGCTCGGCTGTGGCTCTGACTCGACTCGGCTCGGCTCTGGCTCAGGTTCGGCTCTGGCTCGGCTCTGGCTCTGGTTCTACTCTGGCTCGGCTCGGCTGTGGCTCTGACTCGGCTCGGCTGTGGCTCTGGCTCGGCTCATCTATGGCTCGGCTCTGGCTCTGCTCGTCTCTGGCTCAGCTCTGGCTCGGCTCGTCTCTCGCTCGGCTCTGGCTCGACTCTCCCTGTTCATTTTTGTTGGTTCCCCCACTGGAGCCCCCGTCACCCCTCCGCCAGCAGAGCCTGAGGTGAATGAATGGTTTGCTCGGAAGGGTGAATGAGTGCGTGTCCTCGGAGCGCTCAGTGCTGACAGCTGGTGATGGTGAATGGCAGAAGGGATGGGGGGGGGGGGCTTGTGCATGATGCCCCCACCCCAGTGACGAGTCCATTAGCGTTAAGAGGCCCTCAGGGCCGCAGAGGCCGCCGCTGATTGAAAATCAATCCCGGGCCGAGCTCTGCCGAGCCCAGGCGGACCTCAGTCACTCCGGGAGAGAAGCGGGCGGCGGGCCATTAATGAACCCAGGTGGCCCAAGGACACAGGGCTGAGTGCAGCGCGGGAGGACGCGCCGGCACTTATAGGGGAGGGGTGAGGGTAATGGCAGGGGAGGTACACACCACACACCTGTACACTGAGGGGTCATATGAGACACCAGCACAGGCCCCAACAGGAGCAGGACTCACACCAGACACCTGTACAGAGAGGTGATACTTACAGAGGGGGGGGGATCTCACACCAGACTCCTGTACAGAGAGGTGATACTTACAGACCCTGGGGGGGGGGCTCACACCAGACTCCTGTACAGAGAGGTGATACTTACAGACCCTGGGGGGGGGGGGGGGGGCTCACACCAGACTCGTGTACAGAGAGGTGATACTTACAGACCCTGGGGGGGGGGCTCACACCAGACTCCTGTACAGAGAGGTGATACTTACAGACCCTGGGGGGCTCACACCAGACTCCTGTACAGAGAGGTGATACTTACAGACCCTGGGGGGGGGGGCTCACACCAGACTCCTGTACAGAGAGGTGATACTTACAGACCCTGGGGGGGGGGCTCACACCAGACTCCTGTACAGAGAGGTGATACTTACAGACCCCGGGGGGGCTCACACCAGACTCCTGTACAGAGAGGTGATACTTACAGACCCTGGGGGGGTCACACCAGACTCCTGTACAGAGAGGTGATACTTACAGACCCCGAGGGGGGGGGCTCACACCAGACTCCTGTACAGAGAGGTGATACTTACAGACCCCGGGTGGCTCACTCCAGACTCCTGTACAGAGAGGTGATACTTACAGACCCCGGGGGGGGGGGGGGCTCACACCAGACTCCTGTACAGAGAGGTGATACTTACAGACCCCGGGGGGCTCACACCAGACTCCTGTACAGAGAGGTGATACTTACAGACCCTGGGGGGCTCACACCAGACTCCTGTACAGAGAGGTGATACTTACAGACCCCGGGGGGGCTCACACCAGACTCCTGTAGAGAGGTGATACTTACAGACCCTGGGGGGGGGCTCACACCAGACTCCTGTACAGAGAGGTGATACTTACAGACCCCGGGGGGGCTCACACCAGACTCCTGTACAGAGAGGTGATACTTACAGACCCTGGGGGGGCTCACACCAGACTCCTGTACAGAGAGGTGATACTTACAGACCCTGGGGGGCTCACACCAGACTCCTGTACAGAGAGGTGATACTTACAGACCCTGGGGGGGTCACACCAGACTCCTGTACAGAGAGGTGATACTTACAGACCCCGAGGGGGGGGGCTCACACCAGACTCCTGTACAGAGAGGTGATACTTACAGACCCCGGGGGGCTCACTCCAGACTCCTGTACAGAGAGGTGATACTTACAGACCCCGGGGGGGGGGGGCTCACACCAGACTCCTGTACAGAGAGGTGATACTTACAGACCCGTGGGGGGGCTCACACCAGACTCCTGTACAGAGAGGTGATACTTACAGACCCTGGGGGGGGGGTCACACCAGACTCCTGTAGAGAGAGGTGATACTTACAGACCCCGGGGGGGGGCTCACACCAGACTCCTGTACAGAGAGGTGATACTTACAGACCCTGGGGGGGCTCACACCAGACTCCTGTACAGAGAGGTGATACTTACAGACCCCGGGGGGCTCACACCAGACTCCTGTACAGAGAGGTGATACTTACAGACCCTGGGGGGGCTCACACCAGACTCCTGTACAGAGAGGTGATACTTACAGACCCCGGGGGGGGGGGGCTCACACCAGACTCCTGTACAGAGAGGTGATACTTACAGACCCTGGGGGGTCACACCAGACTCCTGTACAGAGAGGTGATACTTACAGACCCTGGGGGCTCACACCAGACTCCTGAACAGAGAGGTGATACTTACAGACCCCGGGGGGGGGCTCACACCAGACTCCTGAACAGAGAGGTGATACTTACAGACCCCGGGGGGGGCTCACACCAGACTCCTGTACAGAGAGGTGATACTTACAGACCCTGTGGGGCTCACACCAGACTCCTGTACAGAGAGGTGATACTTACAGACCCTGGGGGGGCTCACACCAGACTCCTGTACAGAGAGGTGATACTTACAGACCCCGGGGGGGCTCACACCAGACTCCTGTACAGAGAGGTGATACTTACAGACCCTGTGGGGCTCACACCAGACACCTGTACAGAGAGGTGATACTTACAGACCCTGGGGGGGGCTCACACCAGACACCTGTACAGAGAGGTGATACTTACAGACCCCGGGGGGGCTCACACCAGACTCCTGTACAGAGAGGTGATACTTACAGACCCTGTGGGGCTCACACCAGACTCCCGTACAGAGAGGTGATACTTACAGACCCTGGGGGGGGCTCACACCAGACACCTGTACAGAGAGGTGATACTTACAGACCCCGGGGGGGGGCTCACACCAGACTCCTGTAGAGAGGTGATACTTACAGACCCTGGGGGGGGCTCACACCAGACTCCTGTACAGAGAGGTGATACTTACAGACCCCGGGGGGCTCACACCAGACTCCTGTACAGAGAGGTGATACTTACAGACCCTGGGGGGGGGGCTCACACCAGACTCCTGTACAGAGAGGTGATACTTACAGACCCTGGGGGGGCTCACACCAGACTCCTGTACAGAGAGGTGATACTTACAGACCCTGGGGGGGCTCACACCAGACACCTGTACAGAGAGGTGATACTTACAGACCCCGGGGGGCTCACACCAGACTCCTGTACAGAGAGGTGATACTTACAGTCCCCGGGGGGGCTCACACCAGACTCCTGTACAGAGAGGTGATACTTACATACCCTGGGGGGCTCACACCAGACTCCTGTACAGAGAGGTGATACTTACAGACCCTGGGGGGGGGCTCACACCAGACTCCTGTACAGAGAGGTGATACTTACAGACCCCGGGGGGCTCACACCAGACTCCTGTACAGAGAGGTGATACTTACAGACCCTGGGGGGGCTCACACCAGACTCCTGTACAGAGAGGTGATACTTACAGACCCTGGGGGGCTCACACTAGACTCCTGTACAGAGAGGTGATACTTACAGAGGGGGGGGGGGGGCTCACACCAGACTCCTGTACAGAGAGTGATACTTACAGACCCCGGGGGGGGTCACACCAGACTCCTGTACAGAGAGGTGATACTTACAGACCCCGGGGGGGCTCACACCAGACTCCTGTACAGAGAGGTGATACTTACAGACCCTGGGGGGCTCACACCAGACTCCTGTACAGAGAGGTGATACTTACAGACCCTGGGGGGGTCACACCAGACTCCTGTACAGAGAGGTGATACTTACAGACCCCGAGGGGGGGGGCTCACACCAGACTCCTGTACAGAGAGGTGATACTTACAGACCCCGGGGGGCTCACTCCAGACTCCTGTACAGAGAGGTGATACTTACAGACCCCGGGGGGGGGGGGGCTCACACCAGACTCCTGTACAGAGAGGTGATACTTACAGACCCGTGGGGGGGCTCACACCAGACTCCTGTACAGAGAGGTGATACTTACAGACCCTGGGGGGGGGGTCACACCAGACTCCTGTAGAGAGAGGTGATACTTACAGACCCCGGGGGGGGGCTCACACCAGACTCCTGTACAGAGAGGTGATACTTACAGACCCTGGGGGGGCTCACACCAGACTCCTGTACAGAGAGGTGATACTTACAGACCCCGGGGGGCTCACACCAGACTCCTGTACAGAGAGGTGATACTTACAGACCCTGGGGGGGCTCACACCAGACTCCTGTACAGAGAGGTGATACTTACAGACCCCGGGGGGGGGGGGCTCACACCAGACTCCTGTACAGAGAGGTGATACTTACAGACCCTGGGGGGTCACACCAGACTCCTGTACAGAGAGGTGATACTTACAGACCCTGGGGGCTCACACCAGACTCCTGAACAGAGAGGTGATACTTACAGACCCCGGGGGGGGGCTCACACCAGACTCCTGAACAGAGAGGTGATACTTACAGACCCCGGGGGGGGCTCACACCAGACTCCTGTACAGAGAGGTGATACTTACAGACCCTGTGGGGCTCACACCAGACTCCTGTACAGAGAGGTGATACTTACAGACCCTGGGGGGGCTCACACCAGACTCCTGTACAGAGAGGTGATACTTACAGACCCCGGGGGGGCTCACACCAGACTCCTGTACAGAGAGGTGATACTTACAGACCCTGTGGGGCTCACACCAGACACCTGTACAGAGAGGTGATACTTACAGACCCTGGGGGGGGCTCACACCAGACACCTGTACAGAGAGGTGATACTTACAGACCCCGGGGGGGCTCACACCAGACTCCTGTACAGAGAGGTGATACTTACAGACCCTGTGGGGCTCACACCAGACTCCCGTACAGAGAGGTGATACTTACAGACCCTGGGGGGGGCTCACACCAGACACCTGTACAGAGAGGTGATACTTACAGACCCCGGGGGGGGGCTCACACCAGACTCCTGTAGAGAGGTGATACTTACAGACCCTGGGGGGGGCTCACACCAGACTCCTGTACAGAGAGGTGATACTTACAGACCCCGGGGGGCTCACACCAGACTCCTGTACAGAGAGGTGATACTTACAGACCCTGGGGGGGGGGCTCACACCAGACTCCTGTACAGAGAGGTGATACTTACAGACCCTGGGGGGGCTCACACCAGACTCCTGTACAGAGAGGTGATACTTACAGACCCTGGGGGGGCTCACACCAGACACCTGTACAGAGAGGTGATACTTACAGACCCCGGGGGGCTCACACCAGACTCCTGTACAGAGAGGTGATACTTACAGTCCCCGGGGGGGCTCACACCAGACTCCTGTACAGAGAGGTGATACTTACATACCCTGGGGGGCTCACACCAGACTCCTGTACAGAGAGGTGATACTTACAGACCCTGGGGGGGGGCTCACACCAGACTCCTGTACAGAGAGGTGATACTTACAGACCCCGGGGGGCTCACACCAGACTCCTGTACAGAGAGGTGATACTTACAGACCCTGGGGGGGCTCACACCAGACTCCTGTACAGAGAGGTGATACTTACAGACCCTGGGGGGCTCACACTAGACTCCTGTACAGAGAGGTGATACTTACAGAGGGGAAGGGGGGGCTCACACCAGACTCCTGTACAGAGAGTGATACTTACAGACCCCGGGGGGGGTCACACCAGACTCCTGTACAGAGAGGTGATACTTACAGACCCCGGGGGGGCTCACACCAGACTCCTGTACAGAGAGGTGATACTTACAGACCCTGGGGGGCTCACACCAGACTCCTGTACAGAGAGGTGATACTTACAGACCCTGGGGGGGGGGCTCACACCAGACTCCTGTACAGAGAGGTGATACTTACAGACCCTGGGGGGGTCACACCAGACTCCTGTAGAGAGAGGTGATACTTACAGACCCCGGGGGGCTCACACCAGACTCCTGTAGAGAGAGGTGATACTTACAGACCCTGGGGGGGTCACACCAGACTCCTGTAGAGAGAGGTGATACTTACAGACCCTGGGGGGGGTCACACCAGACTCCTGTAGAGAGAGGTGATACTTACAGACCCTGGGGGGGGGCTCACACCAGACTCCTGTACAGAGAGGTGATACTTACAGACCCCGGGGGGGCTCACACCAGACTCCTGTACAGAGAGGTGATACTTACAGACCCTGGGGGGGGGGGCTCACACCAGACTCCTGTACAGAGAGGTGATACTTACAGACCCTGGGGGGGGCTCACACCAGACTCCTGTACAGAGAGGTGATACTTACAGACCCTGGGGGGGGGGGGGGTCACACCAGACTCCTGTACAGAGAGGTGATACTTACAGACCCCGGGGGGGCTCACACCAGACTCCTGTACAGAGAGGTGATACTTACAGACCCTGGGGGGGGGTCACACCAGACTCCTGTACAGAGAGGTGATACTTACAGACCCCGGGGGGGCTCACACCAGACTCCTGTACAGAGAGGTGATACTTACAGACCCCGGGGGGGGGGGGGTCTCACACCCGACTCCTGTACAGAGAGGTGATACTTACAGACCCTGGGGGGGGGGTCACACCAGACTCCTGTACAGAGAGGTGATACTTACAGACCCCGGGGGGGCTCACACCAGACTCCTGTACAGAGAGGTGATACTTACAGACCCCGGGGGGGGGGTCTCACACCCGACTCCTGTACAGAGAGGTGATACTTACAGACCCTGGGGGGGGTCACACCAGACTCCTGTACAGAGAGGTGATACTTACAGACCCCGGGGGGGCTCACACCAGACTCCTGTACAGAGAGGTGATACTTACAGACCCCGGGGGGGGGGGGTCTCACACCAGACTCCTGTACAGAGAGGTGATACTTACAGACCCCGGGGGGGGCTCACACCAGACTCCTGTACAGAGAGGTGATACTTACAGACCCCGGGGGGGCTCACGCCAGACTCCTGCACAGAGAGGTGATACTTACAGACCCTGGGGGGCTCACACCAGACTCCTGTACAGAGAGGTGATACTTACAGACCCTGGGGGGGCTCACACCAGACTCCTGTACAGAGAGTGATACTTACAGACCCCGGGGGGGGCTCACACCAGACACCTGTACAGAGAGGTAATACTTACAGACCCCGGGGGGGGTCACACCAGACTCCTGTACAGAGAGGTGATACTTACAGACCCTGGGGGGGCTCACACCAGACTCCTGTACAGAGAGGTGATACTTACAGACCCTGGGGGGGGGTCACACCAGACTCCTGTAGAGAGAGGTGATACTTACAGTCCCCGGGGGGGCTCACACCAGACTCCTGTACAGAGAGGTGATACTTACAGACCCTGGGGGGGGGTCACACCAGACTCCTGTAGAGAGAGGTGATACTTACAGTCCCCGGGGGGGCTCACACCAGACTCCTGTACAGAGAGGTGATACTTACAGGCCCCAACAGGAGCAGGACTCACACCAGACACCTGTACAGAGAGGTGATACTTACAGACCCTGGGGGCTCACACCAGACTCCTGTACAGAGAGGTGATACTTACAGACCCCGGGGGGGGTCACACCAGACTCCTGTACAGAGAGGTGATACTTACAGACCCTGGGGGGGGGCTCACACCAGACTCCTGTACAGAGAGGTGATACTTACAGACCCCGGGGGGCTCACACCAGACTCCTGTACAGAGAGGTGATACTTACAGACCCCGGGGGGGGTCACACCAGACTCCTGTACAGAGAGGTGATACTTACAGACCCTAGGGGGGGGGCTCACACCAGACTCCTGTACAGAGAGGTGATACTTACAGACCCCGGGGGGCTCACACCAGACTCCTGTACAGAGAGGTGATACTTACAGACCCCGGGGGGGGCTCACACCAGACTCCTGTACAGAGAGGTGATACTTACAGACCCCGGGGGCTCACACCAGACTCCTGTACAGAGAGGTGATACTTACAGACCCCGGGGGGGCTCACACCAGACACCTGTACAGAGAGGTGATACTTACAGACCCCGGGGGGGGTCACACCAGACTCCTGTACAGAGAGGTGATACTTACAGACCCCGGGGGGCTCACCCCAGACTCCTGTACAGAGAGGTGATACTTACAGACCCTGGGGGGGTCACACCAGACACCTGTACAGAGAGGTGATACTTACAGACCCCGGGGGGGGGCTCACACCAGACTCCTGTACAGAGAGGTGATACTTACAGACCCTGGGGGGGGCTCACACCAGACACCTGTACAGAGAGGTGATACTTACAGACCCCGGGGGGGGCTCACACCAGACTCCTGTACAGAGAGGTGATACTTACAGACCCTGTGGGGCTCACACCAGACTCCTGTACAGAGAGGTGATACTTACAGACCCCGGGGGGCTCACACCAGACTCCTGTACAGAGAGGTGATACTTACAGACCCCGGGGGGGGCTCACACCAGACTCCTGTACAGAGAGGTGATACTTACAGACCCTGGGGGGGGCTCACACCAGACTCCTGTACAGAGAGGTGATACTTACAGACCCCGGGGGGGGCTCACACCAGACTCCTGTACAGAGAGGTGATACTTACAGACCCCGGGGGGGGGGGGGGTCTCACACCCGACTCCTGTACAGAGAGGTGATACTTACAGACCCTGGGGGGGCTCACACCAGACTCCTGTACAGAGAGGTGATACTTACAGACCCTGGGGGGGGGGGGGGCTCACACCAGACTCCTGTACAGAGAGGTGATACTTACAGACCCGGGGGGGGTCACACCAGACTCCTGTACAGAGAGGTGATACTTACAGACCCGGGGGGGGGCTCACACCAGACTCCTGTACAGAGAGGTGATACTTACAGACCCGGGGGGGGGCTCACACCAGACTCCTGTACAGAGAGGTGATACTTACAGACCCTGGGGGCTCACACCAGACTCCTGTACAGAGAGGTGATACTTACAGACCCTGGGGGGCTCACACCAGACTCCTGTACAGAGAGGTGATACTTACAGACCCCGGGGGGGGCTCACACCAGACTCCTGTACAGAGAGGTGATACTTACAGACCCGGGGGGCTCACACCAGACTCCTGTACAGAGAGGTGATACTTACAGACCCCGGGGGGGGCTCACACCAGACTCCTGTACAGAGAGGTGATACTTACAGACCCTGGGGGGGCTCACACCAGACTCCTGTACAGAGAGGTGATACTTACAGACTGGGGGGGCTCACACCAGACTCCTGTACAGAGAGGTGATACTTACAGACCCGGGGGGCTCACACCAGACTCCTGTACAGAGAGGTGATACTTACAGACCCTGGGGGGGCTCACACCAGACTCCTGTACAGAGAGGTGATACTTACAGACCCGGGGGGGGGGCACACCAGACTCCTGTACAGAGAGGTGATACTTACAGACCCTGGGGGGGTCACACCAGACTCCTGTACAGAGAGGTGATACTTACAGACCCTGGGGGGGGGGGGGGGGGGTCACACCAGACTCCTGTACAGAGAGGTGATACTTACAGACCCTGGGGGCTCACACCAGACTCCTGTACAGAGAGGTGATACTTACAGACCCTGGGGGGGCTCACACCAGACTCCTGTACAGAGAGGTGATACTTAAAGACCCTGGGGGGGCTCACACCAGACTCCTGTACAGAGAGGTGATACTTACAGACCCCGGGGGGCTCACACCAGACTCCTGTAGAGAGAGGTGATACTTACAGACCCTGGGGGGGCTCACACCAGACTCCTGTACAGAGAGGTGATACTTACAGACCCCTGGGGGGGGGGCTCACACCAGACTCCTGTACAGAGAGGTGATACTTACAGACCCTGGGGGGGTCACACCAGACTCCCGTACAGAGAGGTGATACTTACAGACCCTGGGGGGGGGCTCACACCAGACTCCTGTAGAGAGAGGTGATACTTACAGACCCTGGGGGGGTCACACCAGACTCCTGTACAGAGAGGTGATACTTACAGACCCTGGGGGGCTCACACCAGACTCCCGTACAGAGAGGTGATACTTACAGACCCCTGGGGGGCTCACACCAGACTCCTGTACAGAGAGGTGATACTTACAGACCCTGGGGGGGCTCACACCAGACTCCTGTACAGAGAGGTGATACTTACAGACCCGGGGGGGCTCACACCAGTCTCCCGTACAGAGAGGTGATACTTACAGACCCCGGGGGGGCTCACACCAGACTCCTGTACAGAGAGGTGATACTTACAGACCCCGGGGGGGCTCACACCAGACTCCTGTACAGAGAGTGATACTTACAGACCCCGGGGGGGCTCACACCAGACACCTGTACAGAGAGGTGATACTTACAGACCCCGGGGGGGGGTCACACCAGACTCCTGTACAGAGAGGTGATACTTACAGACCCCGGGGGGGGGGTCACACCAGACTCTGTACAGAGAGGTGATACTTACAGACCCTGGGGGGGCTCACACCAGACTCCTGTACAGAGAGGTGATACTTACAGACCCTGGGGGGGGGGGGGCTCACACCAGACTCCTGTACAGAGAGGTGATACTTACAGACCCCGTGGGGGGCTCACACCAGACTCCTGTACAGAGAGGTGATACTTACAGACCCTGGGGGCTCACACCAGACTCCTGTACAGAGAGGTGATACTTACAGACCCTGGGGGGTCACACCAGACTCCTGTACAGAGAGGTGATACTTACAGACCCCGGGGGGGGGCTCACACCAGACTCCTGTACAGAGAGGTGATACTTACAGACCCTGGGGGGTCACACCAGACTCCTGTACAGAGAGGTGATACTTACAGACCCTGGGGGGTCACACCAGACTCCTGTACAGAGAGGTGATACTTACAGACCCCGGGGGGGCTCACACCAGACTCCTGTAGAGAGGTGATACTTACAGACCCTGGGGGGGGGCTCACACCAGACTCCTGTACAGAGAGGTGATACTTACAGACCCCGGGGGGCTCACACCAGACTCCTGTACAGAGAGGTGATACTTACAGACCCTGGGGGGCTCACACCAGACACCTGTACAGAGAGGTGATACTTACAGACCCTGGGGGGGGGCTCACACCAGACTCCTGTACAGAGAGGTGATACTTACAGACCCTGGGGGGGGGGGTCACACCAGACTCCTGTACAGAGAGGTGATACTTACAGACCCGGGGGGGGGGCTCACACCAGACTCCTGTACAGAGAGGTGATACTTACAGACCCTGGGGGGGGGCTCACACCAGACTCCTGTAGAGAGGTGATACTTACAGACCCTGGGGGGGGCTCACACCAGACTCCTGTAGAGAGGTGATACTTACAGACCCTGGGGGGGGGCTCACACCAGACTCCTGTAGAGAGGTGATACTTACAGACCCTGGGGGGGGGCTCACACCAGACTCCTGTACAGAGAGGTGATACTTACAGGGGGGGGGCTCACACCAGACTCCTGTACAGAGAGGTGATACTTACAGACCCTGGGGGGGGGTCACACCAGACTCCTGTACAGAGAGGTGATACTTACAGACCCGGGGGGGGGCTCACACCAGACTCCTGTACAGAGAGGTGATACTTACAGACCCTGGGGGGTCACACCAGACTCCTGTACAGAGAGGTGATACTTACAGACCCTGGGGGGTCACACCAGACTCCTGTACAGAGAGGTGATACTTACAGACCCTGGGGGGCTCACACCAGACTCCTGTACAGAGAGGTGATACTTACAGACCCTGGGGGGGCTCACACCAGACTCCTGTACAGAGAGGTGATACTTACAGACCCCGGGGGTCTCACACCAGACTCCTGTACAGAGAGGTGATACTTACAGACCCTGGGGGGCTCACACCAGACACCTGTACAGAGAGGTGATACTTACAGACCCTGGGGGGGGCTCACACCAGACTCCTGTACAGAGAGGTGATACTTACAGACCCTGGGGGGGGGGGGGTCACACCAGACTCCTGTACAGAGAGGTGATACTTACAGACCCCGGGGGGGCTCACACCAGACTCCTGTACAGAGAGGTGATACTTACAGACCCCGGGGGGCTCACACCAGACTCCTGTACAGAGAGGTGATACTTACAGACCCTGGGGGGGGTCACACCAGACTCCTGTACAGAGAGGTGATACTTACAGACCCCGGGGGGGCTCACACCAGACACCTGTACAGAGAGGTGATACTTACAACCCCGGGGGGCTCACACCAGACTCCTGTACAGAGAGGTGATACTTACAGACCCCGGGGGGGCTCACACCAGACACCTGTACAGAGAGGTGATACTTACAGACCCCGGGGGGGCTCACACCAGACTCCTGTACAGAGAGGTGATACTTACAGACCCCGGGGGGGGGGCTCACACCAGACTCCTGTACAGAGAGGTGATACTTACAGACCCCGGGGGCTCACACCAGACTCCTGTAGAGAGAGGTGATACTTACAGACCCTGGGGGGGGCTCACACCAGACTCCTGTACAGAGAGGTGATACTTACAGACCCCGGGGGCTCACACCAGACTCCTGTACAGAGAGGTGATACTTACAGACCCCGGGGGCTCACACCAGACTCCTGTACAGAGAGGTGATACTTACAGACCCCGGGGGCTCACACCAGACTCCTGTAGAGAGAGGTGATACTTACAGACCCTGGGGGGGCTCACACCAGACTCCTGTACAGAGAGGTGATACTTACAGACCCTGGGGGGGGGCTCACACCAGACACCTGTACAGAGAGGTGATACTTACAGACCCCGGGGGGCTCACACCAGACTCCTGTACAGAGAGGTGATACTTACAGACCCTGGGGGGGTCACACCAGACTCCAGTACAGAGAGGTGATACTTACAGACCCCGGGGGGGGCTCACACCAGACTCCTGTACAGAGAGGTGATACTTACATACCCTGGGGGGGCTCACACCAGACTCCTGTACAGAGAGGTGATACTTACAGACCCCGGGGGGGGGGCTCACACCAGACTCCTGTACAGAGAGGTGATACTTACAGACCCTGGGGGGGTCACACCAGACTCCTGTACAGAGAGGTGATACTTACAGAGGGGGGGGGCTCACACCAGACTCCTGTACAGAGAGGTGATACTTACAGAGGGGGGGGGGGGCTCACACCAGACTCCTGTACAGAGAGGTGATACTTACAGACCCTGGGGGGGTCACACCAGACTCCTGTACAGAGAGGTGATACTTACAGACCCCGGGGGGGGGCTCACACCAGACTCCTGTACAGAGAGGTGATACTTACAGACCTCGGGGGGCTCACACCAGACTCCTGTACAGAGAGGTGATACTTACAGACCCCGGGGGGGGGGGGGCTCACACCAGACTCCTGTACAGAGAGGTGATACTTACAGACCCTGGGGGGGGGCTCACACCAGACTCCTGTAGAGAGGTGATACTTACAGACCCTGGGGGGGGCTCACACCAGACTCCTGTACAGAGAGGTGATACTTACAGGGGGGGGGCTCACACCAGACTCCTGTACAGAGAGGAGATACTTACAGACCCCGGGGGGGGGCTCACACCAGACTCCTGTACAGAGAGGTGATACTTACAGACCCCGGGGGGGGGCTCACACCAGACTCCTGTACAGAGAGGTGATACTTACAGACCCTGGGGGCTCACACCAGACTCCTGTACAGAGAGGTGATACTTACAGACCCCGGGGGGGGGGGCTCACACCAGACTCCTGTACAGAGAGGTGATACTTACAGACCCTGGGGGGGGGGTCACACCAGACTCCTGTACAGAGAGGTGATACTTACAGACCCTGGGGTGGTCACACCAGACTCCTGTACAGAGAGGTGATACTTACAGACCCCGGGGGGGGGCTCACACCAGACTCCTGTACAGAGAGGTGATACTTACAGACCCCGGGGGGGCTCACACCAGACTCCTGTACAGAGAGGTGATACTTACAGACCCTGGGGGGGTCACACCAGACTCCTGTACAGAGAGGTGATACTTACAGACCCTGGGGGGGGGGCTCACACCAGACTCCTGTACAGAGAGGTGATACTTACAGACCCCGGGGGGCTCACACCAGACTCCTGTAGAGAGAGGTGATACTTACAGACCCTGGGGGCTCACACCAGACTCCTGTACAGAGAGGTGATACTTACAGACCCTGGGGGGGGGGGTCACACCAGACTCCTGTAGAGAGAGGTGATACTTACAGACCCTGGGGGGGGGGGCTCACACCAGACTCCTGTACAGAGAGGTGATACTTACAGACCCTGGGGTGGGGGGGCTCACACCAGACTCCTGTACAGAGAGGTGATACTTACAGACCCTGGGGGGGCTCACACCAGACTCCTGTACAGAGAGGTGATACTTACATACCCTGGGGGGGCTCACACCAGACTCCTGTACAGAGAGGTGATACTTACAGACCCTGGGGGCTCACACCAGACTCCTGTACAGAGAGGTGATACTTACAGACCCTGGGGGGGCTCACACCAGACTCCTGTACAGAGAGGTGATACTTACAGACCCTGGGGGGGGGGCTCACACCAGACTCCTGTACAGAGAGGTGATACTTACAGACCCTGGGGGCTCACACCAGACTCCTGTACAGAGAGGTGATACTTACAGACCCTGGGGGGGCTCACACCAGACTCCTGTAGAGAGAGGTAATACTTACAGACCCCGGGGGGGCTCACACCAGACTCCTGTACAGAGAGGTGATACTTACAGACCCTGGGGGGCTCACACCAGACTCCTGTACAGAGAGGTGATACTTACAGACCCTGGGGGGGTCACACCAGACTCCTGTACAGAGAGGTGATACTTACAGACCCTGGGGGGGGCTCACACCAGACTCCTGTACAGAGAGGTGATACTTACAGACCCTGGGGGGGTCACACCAGACTCCTGTACAGAGAGGTGATACTTACAGACCCTGGGGGGGCTCACACCAGACTCCTGTAGAGAGAGGTAATACTTACAGACCCCGGGGGGGCTCACACCAGACTCCTGTACAGAGAGGTGATACTTACAGACCCTGGGGGGCTCACACCAGACTCCTGTACAGAGAGGTGATACTTACAGACCCTGGGGGGGTCACACCAGACTCCTGTACAGAGAGGTGATACTTACAGACCCTGGGGGGGGCTCACACCAGACTCCTGTACAGAGAGGTGATACTTACAGACCCTGGGGGGGTCACACCAGACTCCTGTACAGAGAGGTGATACTTACAGACCCTGGGGGGGCTCACACCAGACTCCTGTACAGAGAGGTGATACTTACAGACCCTGGGGGGGGGCTCACACCAGACTCCTGTACAGAGAGGTGATACTTACAGACCCTGGGGGGGGGGGGGCTCACACCAGACTCCTGTACAGAGAGGTGATACTTACAGACCCCGGGGGGCTCACACCAGACTCCTGTACAGAGAGGTGATACTTACAGACCCTGGGGGGCTCACACCAGACTCCTGTACAGAGAGGTGATACTTACAGACCCTGGGGGGGGGGGGCTCACACCAGACTCCTGTAGAGAGAGGTGATACTTACAGACCCCGGGGGGGGGGGCTCACACCAGACTCCTGTACAGAGAGGTGATACTTACAGACCCTGTGGGGCTCACACCAGACTC
Source organism: Lissotriton helveticus (assembly GCF_964261635.1). Classification (NCBI taxonomy): domain Eukaryota; kingdom Metazoa; phylum Chordata; class Amphibia; order Caudata; family Salamandridae; genus Lissotriton; species Lissotriton helveticus. The sequence continues at coordinate 35,035,117 of NC_136059.1, read as the reverse complement.
CTGTACAGAGAGGTGATACTTACAGACCCTGGGGGCTCACACCAGACTCCTGTACAGAGAGGTGATACTTACAGACCCTGGGGGGGGGCTCACACCAGACTCCTGTACAGAGAGGTGATACTTACAGACCCCGGGGGGGGCTCACTCCAGACTCTGTACAGAGAGGTGATACTTACAGACCCTGGGGGGGCTCACACCAGACTCCTGTACAGAGAGGTGATACTTACAGACCCCGGGGGGGGGGGGCTCACACCAGACTCCTGTACAGAGAGGTGATACTTACAGACCCCGGGAGGGGGCTCACTCCAGACTCTGTACAGAGAGGTGATACTTACAGACCCTGGGGGGGCTCACACCAGACTCCTGTACAGAGAGGTGATACTTACAGACCCTGGGGGGGGCTCACACCAGACTCCTGTACAGAGAGGTGATACTTACAGACCCCGGGGGGGCTCACACCAGACTCCTGTACAGAGAGGTGATACTTACAGACCCCGGGGGGGGGGCTCACACCAGACTCCTGTACAGAGAGGTGATACTTACAGACCCCGGGGGGGGGGCTCACACCAGACTCCTGTACAGAGAGGTGATACTTACAGACCCCGGGGGGGGGCTCACACCAGACTCCTGTACAGAGAGGTGATACTTACAGACCCCGGGGGGTCTCACACCAGACTCCTGTACAGAGAGGTGATACTTACAGACCCCGGGGGGGCTCACACCAGACTCCTGTACAGAGAGGTGATACTTACAGACCCTGGGGGGGGCTCACACCAGACACCTGTACAGAGAGGTGATACTTACAGACCCCGGGGGGGCTCACGCCAGACTCCTGCACAGAGAGGTGATACTTACAGACCCTGGGGGGCTCACACCAGACTCCTGTACAGAGAGGTGATACTTACAGACCCTGGGGGGGCTCACACCAGACTCCTGTACAGAGAGTGATACTTACAGACCCCGGGGGGGGCTCACACCAGACACCTGTACAGAGAGGTAATACTTACAGACCCCGGGGGGGGTCACACCAGACTCCTGTACAGAGAGGTGATACTTACAGACCCTGGGGGGGCTCACACCAGACTCCTGTACAGAGAGGTGATACTTACAGACCCTGGGGGGGGGGTCACACCAGACTCCTGTAGAGAGAGGTGATACTTACAGTCCCCGGGGGGGGCTCACACCAGACTCCTGTACAGAGAGGTGATACTTACAGACCCTGGGGGGGGGTCACACCAGACTCCTGTAGAGAGAGGTGATACTTACAGTCCCCGGGGGGGCTCACACCAGACTCCTGTACAGAGAGGTGATACTTACAGGCCCCAACAGGAGCAGGACTCACACCAGACACCTGTACAGAGAGGTGATACTTACAGACCCTGGGGGCTCACACCAGACTCCTGTACAGAGAGGTGATACTTACAGACCCCGGGGGGGGTCACACCAGACTCCTGTACAGAGAGGTGATACTTACAGACCCTGGGGGGGGGCTCACACCAGACTCCTGTACAGAGAGGTGATACTTACAGACCCCGGGGGGGGGGGGTCTCACACCAGACTCCTGTACAGAGAGGTGATACTTACAGACCCCGGGGGGGGCTCACACCAGACTCCTGTACAGAGAGGTGATACTTACAGACCCCGGGGGGGCTCACGCCAGACTCCTGCACAGAGAGGTGATACTTACAGACCCTGGGGGGCTCACACCAGACTCCTGTACAGAGAGGTGATACTTACAGACCCTGGGGGGGCTCACACCAGACTCCTGTACAGAGAGTGATACTTACAGACCCCGGGGGGGGCTCACACCAGACACCTGTACAGAGAGGTAATACTTACAGACCCCGGGGGGGGTCACACCAGACTCCTGTACAGAGAGGTGATACTTACAGACCCTGGGGGGGCTCACACCAGACTCCTGTACAGAGAGGTGATACTTACAGACCCTGGGGGGGGGTCACACCAGACTCCTGTAGAGAGAGGTGATACTTACAGTCCCCGGGGGGGCTCACACCAGACTCCTGTACAGAGAGGTGATACTTACAGACCCTGGGGGGGGGTCACACCAGACTCCTGTAGAGAGAGGTGATACTTACAGTCCCCGGGGGGGCTCACACCAGACTCCTGTACAGAGAGGTGATACTTACAGGCCCCAACAGGAGCAGGACTCACACCAGACACCTGTACAGAGAGGTGATACTTACAGACCCTGGGGGCTCACACCAGACTCCTGTACAGAGAGGTGATACTTACAGACCCCGGGGGGGGTCACACCAGACTCCTGTACAGAGAGGTGATACTTACAGACCCTGGGGGGGGGCTCACACCAGACTCCTGTACAGAGAGGTGATACTTACAGACCCCGGGGGGCTCACACCAGACTCCTGTACAGAGAGGTGATACTTACAGACCCCGGGGGGGGTCACACCAGACTCCTGTACAGAGAGGTGATACTTACAGACCCTAGGGGGGGGGCTCACACCAGACTCCTGTACAGAGAGGTGATACTTACAGACCCCGGGGGGCTCACACCAGACTCCTGTACAGAGAGGTGATACTTACAGACCCCGGGGGGGGCTCACACCAGACTCCTGTACAGAGAGGTGATACTTACAGACCCCGGGGGCTCACACCAGACTCCTGTACAGAGAGGTGATACTTACAGACCCCGGGGGGGCTCACACCAGACACCTGTACAGAGAGGTGATACTTACAGACCCCGGGGGGGGTCACACCAGACTCCTGTACAGAGAGGTGATACTTACAGACCCCGGGGGGCTCACCCCAGACTCCTGTACAGAGAGGTGATACTTACAGACCCTGGGGGGGTCACACCAGACACCTGTACAGAGAGGTGATACTTACAGACCCCGGGGGGGGGCTCACACCAGACTCCTGTACAGAGAGGTGATACTTACAGACCCTGGGGGGGGCTCACACCAGACACCTGTACAGAGAGGTGATACTTACAGACCCCGGGGGGGGGCTCACACCAGACTCCTGTACAGAGAGGTGATACTTACAGACCCTGTGGGGCTCACACCAGACTCCTGTACAGAGAGGTGATACTTACAGACCCCGGGGGGCTCACACCAGACTCCTGTACAGAGAGGTGATACTTACAGACCCCGGGGGGGGCTCACACCAGACTCCTGTACAGAGAGGTGATACTTACAGACCCTGGGGGGGGCTCACACCAGACTCCTGTACAGAGAGGTGATACTTACAGACCCCGGGGGGGGCTCACACCAGACTCCTGTACAGAGAGGTGATACTTACAGACCCCGGGGGGGGGGGGGGTCTCACACCCGACTCCTGTACAGAGAGGTGATACTTACAGACCCTGGGGGGGCTCACACCAGACTCCTGTACAGAGAGGTGATACTTACAGACCCTGGGGGGGGGGGGGGCTCACACCAGACTCCTGTACAGAGAGGTGATACTTACAGACCCCGGGGGGGGTCACACCAGACTCCTGTACAGAGAGGTGATACTTACAGACCCGGGGGGGGGCTCACACCAGACTCCTGTACAGAGAGGTGATACTTACAGACCCGGGGGGGGGCTCACACCAGACTCCTGTACAGAGAGGTGATACTTACAGACCCTGGGGGCTCACACCAGACTCCTGTACAGAGAGGTGATACTTACAGACCCTGGGGGGCTCACACCAGACTCCTGTACAGAGAGGTGATACTTACAGACCCCGGGGGGGGCTCACACCAGACTCCTGTACAGAGAGGTGATACTTACAGACCCGGGGGGCTCACACCAGACTCCTGTACAGAGAGGTGATACTTACAGACCCCGGGGGGGGCTCACACCAGACTCCTGTACAGAGAGGTGATACTTACAGACCCTGGGGGGGCTCACACCAGACTCCTGTACAGAGAGGTGATACTTACAGACCCTGGGGGGGCTCACACCAGACTCCTGTACAGAGAGGTGATACTTACAGACCCGGGGGGCTCACACCAGACTCCTGTACAGAGAGGTGATACTTACAGACCCTGGGGGGGCTCACACCAGACTCCTGTACAGAGAGGTGATACTTACAGACCCGGGGGGGGGGCACACCAGACTCCTGTACAGAGAGGTGATACTTACAGACCCTGGGGGGGTCACACCAGACTCCTGTACAGAGAGGTGATACTTACAGACCCTGGGGGGGGGGGGGGGGGGTCACACCAGACTCCTGTACAGAGAGGTGATACTTACAGACCCTGGGGGCTCACACCAGACTCCTGTACAGAGAGGTGATACTTACAGACCCTGGGGGGGCTCACACCAGACTCCTGTACAGAGAGGTGATACTTAAAGACCCTGGGGGGGCTCACACCAGACTCCTGTACAGAGAGGTGATACTTACAGACCCCGGGGGGCTCACACCAGACTCCTGTAGAGAGAGGTGATACTTACAGACCCTGGGGGGGCTCACACCAGACTCCTGTACAGAGAGGTGATACTTACAGACCCCTGGGGGGGGGGCTCACACCAGACTCCTGTACAGAGAGGTGATACTTACAGACCCTGGGGGGGTCACACCAGACTCCCGTACAGAGAGGTGATACTTACAGACCCTGGGGGGGGGCTCACACCAGACTCCTGTAGAGAGAGGTGATACTTACAGACCCTGGGGGGGTCACACCAGACTCCTGTACAGAGAGGTGATACTTACAGACCCTGGGGGGCTCACACCAGACTCCCGTACAGAGAGGTGATACTTACAGACCCCTGGGGGGCTCACACCAGACTCCTGTACAGAGAGGTGATACTTACAGACCCTGGGGGGGCTCACACCAGACTCCTGTACAGAGAGGTGATACTTACAGACCCGGGGGGGCTCACACCAGTCTCCCGTACAGAGAGGTGATACTTACAGACCCCGGGGGGGCTCACACCAGACTCCTGTACAGAGAGGTGATACTTACAGACCCCGGGGGGGCTCACACCAGACTCCTGTACAGAGAGTGATACTTACAGACCCCGGGGGGGCTCACACCAGACACCTGTACAGAGAGGTGATACTTACAGACCCCGGGGGGGGGTCACACCAGACTCCTGTACAGAGAGGTGATACTTACAGACCCCGGGGGGGGGGTCACACCAGACTCTGTACAGAGAGGTGATACTTACAGACCCTGGGGGGGCTCACACCAGACTCCTGTACAGAGAGGTGATACTTACAGACCCTGGGGGGGGGGGGGCTCACACCAGACTCCTGTACAGAGAGGTGATACTTACAGACCCCGTGGGGGGCTCACACCAGACTCCTGTACAGAGAGGTGATACTTACAGACCCTGGGGGCTCACACCAGACTCCTGTACAGAGAGGTGATACTTACAGACCCTGGGGGGTCACACCAGACTCCTGTACAGAGAGGTGATACTTACAGACCCCGGGGGGGGGCTCACACCAGACTCCTGTACAGAGAGGTGATACTTACAGACCCTGGGGGGTCACACCAGACTCCTGTACAGAGAGGTGATACTTACAGACCCTGGGGGGTCACACCAGACTCCTGTACAGAGAGGTGATACTTACAGACCCCGGGGGGGCTCACACCAGACTCCTGTAGAGAGGTGATACTTACAGACCCTGGGGGGGGGCTCACACCAGACTCCTGTACAGAGAGGTGATACTTACAGACCCCGGGGGGCTCACACCAGACTCCTGTACAGAGAGGTGATACTTACAGACCCTGGGGGGCTCACACCAGACACCTGTACAGAGAGGTGATACTTACAGACCCTGGGGGGGGGCTCACACCAGACTCCTGTACAGAGAGGTGATACTTACAGACCCTGGGGGGGGGGGTCACACCAGACTCCTGTACAGAGAGGTGATACTTACAGACCCGGGGGGGGGGCTCACACCAGACTCCTGTACAGAGAGGTGATACTTACAGACCCTGGGGGGGGGCTCACACCAGACTCCTGTAGAGAGGTGATACTTACAGACCCTGGGGGGGGCTCACACCAGACTCCTGTAGAGAGGTGATACTTACAGACCCTGGGGGGGGGCTCACACCAGACTCCTGTAGAGAGGTGATACTTACAGACCCTGGGGGGGGGCTCACACCAGACTCCTGTACAGAGAGGTGATACTTACAGGGGGGGGGCTCACACCAGACTCCTGTACAGAGAGGTGATACTTACAGACCCTGGGGGGGGGTCACACCAGACTCCTGTACAGAGAGGTGATACTTACAGACCCGGGGGGGGGGCTCACACCAGACTCCTGTACAGAGAGGTGATACTTACAGACCCTGGGGGGTCACACCAGACTCCTGTACAGAGAGGTGATACTTACAGACCCTGGGGGGTCACACCAGACTCCTGTACAGAGAGGTGATACTTACAGACCCTGGGGGGCTCACACCAGACTCCTGTACAGAGAGGTGATACTTACAGACCCTGGGGGGGCTCACACCAGACTCCTGTACAGAGAGGTGATACTTACAGACCCCGGGGGTCTCACACCAGACTCCTGTACAGAGAGGTGATACTTACAGACCCTGGGGGGCTCACACCAGACACCTGTACAGAGAGGTGATACTTACAGACCCTGGGGGGGGCTCACACCAGACTCCTGTACAGAGAGGTGATACTTACAGACCCTGGGGGGGGGGGGGTCACACCAGACTCCTGTACAGAGAGGTGATACTTACAGACCCCGGGGGGGCTCACACCAGACTCCTGTACAGAGAGGTGATACTTACAGACCCCGGGGGGCTCACACCAGACTCCTGTACAGAGAGGTGATACTTACAGACCCTGGGGGGGGTCACACCAGACTCCTGTACAGAGAGGTGATACTTACAGACCCCGGGGGGGCTCACACCAGACACCTGTACAGAGAGGTGATACTTACAGACCCCGGGGGGCTCACACCAGACTCCTGTACAGAGAGGTGATACTTACAGACCCCGGGGGGGCTCACACCAGACACCTGTACAGAGAGGTGATACTTACAGACCCCGGGGGGGGTCACACCAGACTCCTGTACAGAGAGGTGATACTTACAGACCCCGGGGGGGGGGCTCACACCAGACTCCTGTACAGAGAGGTGATACTTACAGACCCCGGGGGCTCACACCAGACTCCTGTAGAGAGAGGTGATACTTACAGACCCTGGGGGGGGCTCACACCAGACTCCTGTACAGAGAGGTGATACTTACAGACCCCGGGGGCTCACACCAGACTCCTGTACAGAGAGGTGATACTTACAGACCCCGGGGGCTCACACCAGACTCCTGTACAGAGAGGTGATACTTACAGACCCCGGGGGCTCACACCAGACTCCTGTAGAGAGAGGTGATACTTACAGACCCTGGGGGGGCTCACACCAGACTCCTGTACAGAGAGGTGATACTTACAGACCCTGGGGGGGGGCTCACACCAGACACCTGTACAGAGAGGTGATACTTACAGACCCCGGGGGGCTCACACCAGACTCCTGTACAGAGAGGTGATACTTACAGACCCTGGGGGGGTCACACCAGACTCCAGTACAGAGAGGTGATACTTACAGACCCCGGGGGGGGCTCACACCAGACTCCTGTACAGAGAGGTGATACTTACATACCCTGGGGGGGCTCACACCAGACTCCTGTACAGAGAGGTGATACTTACAGACCCCGGGGGGGGGGCTCACACCAGACTCCTGTACAGAGAGGTGATACTTACAGACCCTGGGGGGGTCACACCAGACTCCTGTACAGAGAGGTGATACTTACAGAGGGGGGGGGCTCACACCAGACTCCTGTACAGAGAGGTGATACTTACAGAGGGGGGGGGGGCTCACACCAGACTCCTGTACAGAGAGGTGATACTTACAGACCCTGGGGGGGTCACACCAGACTCCTGTACAGAGAGGTGATACTTACAGACCCCGGGGGGGGGCTCACACCAGACTCCTGTACAGAGAGGTGATACTTACAGACCTCGGGGGGCTCACACCAGACTCCTGTACAGAGAGGTGATACTTACAGACCCCGGGGGGGGGGGGGCTCACACCAGACTCCTGTACAGAGAGGTGATACTTACAGACCCTGGGGGGGGGCTCACACCAGACTCCTGTAGAGAGGTGATACTTACAGACCCTGGGGGGGGGCTCACACCAGACTCCTGTACAGAGAGGTGATACTTACAGGGGGGGGGCTCACACCAGACTCCTGTACAGAGAGGAGATACTTACAGACCCCGGGGGGGGGCTCACACCAGACTCCTGTACAGAGAGGTGATACTTACAGACCCCGGGGGGGGGCTCACACCAGACTCCTGTACAGAGAGGTGATACTTACAGACCCTGGGGGCTCACACCAGACTCCTGTACAGAGAGGTGATACTTACAGACCCCGGGGGGGGGGGCTCACACCAGACTCCTGTACAGAGAGGTGATACTTACAGACCCTGGGGGGGGGGTCACACCAGACTCCTGTACAGAGAGGTGATACTTACAGACCCTGGGGTGGTCACACCAGACTCCTGTACAGAGAGGTGATACTTACAGACCCCGGGGGGGGGGCTCACACCAGACTCCTGTACAGAGAGGTGATACTTACAGACCCCGGGGGGGCTCACACCAGACTCCTGTACAGAGAGGTGATACTTACAGACCCTGGGGGGGTCACACCAGACTCCTGTACAGAGAGGTGATACTTACAGACCCTGGGGGGGGGGCTCACACCAGACTCCTGTACAGAGAGGTGATACTTACAGACCCCGGGGGGCTCACACCAGACTCCTGTAGAGAGAGGTGATACTTACAGACCCTGGGGGCTCACACCAGACTCCTGTACAGAGAGGTGATACTTACAGACCCTGGGGGGGGGGGTCACACCAGACTCCTGTAGAGAGAGGTGATACTTACAGACCCTGGGGGGGGGGGCTCACACCAGACTCCTGTACAGAGAGGTGATACTTACAGACCCTGGGGTGGGGGGGCTCACACCAGACTCCTGTACAGAGAGGTGATACTTACAGACCCTGGGGGGGCTCACACCAGACTCCTGTACAGAGAGGTGATACTTACAGACCCTGGGGGGGGGGGGGGCTCACACCAGACTCCTGTACAGAGAGGTGATACTTACAGACCCCGGGGGGCTCACACCAGACTCCTGTACAGAGAGGTGATACTTACAGACCCTGGGGGGCTCACACCAGACTCCTGTACAGAGAGGTGATACTTACAGACCCTGGGGGGGGGGGGGCTCACACCAGACTCCTGTAGAGAGAGGTGATACTTACAGACCCCGGGGGGGGGGGCTCACACCAGACTCCTGTACAGAGAGGTGATACTTACAGACCCTGTGGGGCTCACACCAGACTCCTGTACAGAGAGGTGATACTTACAGACCCTGGGGGCTCACACCAGACTCCTGTACAGAGAGGTGATACTTACAGACCCTGGGGGGGGGCTCACACCAGACTCCTGTACAGAGAGGTGATACTTACAGACCCCGGGGGGGGCTCACTCCAGACTCTGTACAGAGAGGTGATACTTACAGACCCTGGGGGGGCTCACACCAGACTCCTGTACAGAGAGGTGATACTTACAGACCCCGGGGGGGGGGGCTCACACCAGACTCCTGTACAGAGAGGTGATACTTACAGACCCCGGGAGGGGGCTCACTCCAGACTCTGTACAGAGAGGTGATACTTACAGACCCTGGGGGGGCTCACACCAGACTCCTGTACAGAGAGGTGATACTTACAGACCCTGGGGGGGCTCACACCAGACTCCTGTACAGAGAGGTGATACTTACAGACCCCGGGGGGGCTCACACCAGACTCCTGTACAGAGAGGTGATACTTACAGACCCCGGGGGGGGGGGCTCACACCAGACTCCTGTACAGAGAGGTGATACTTACAGACCCCGGGGGGGGGGCTCACACCAGACTCCTGTACAGAGAGGTGATACTTACAGACCCCGGGGGGGGGCTCACACCAGACTCCTGTACAGAGAGGTGATACTTACAGACCCCGGGGGGTCTCACACCAGACTCCTGTACAGAGAGGTGATACTTACAGACCCCGGGGGGCTCACACCAGACTCCTGTACAGAGAGGTGATACTTACAGACCCTGGGGGGGGCTCACACCAGACACCTGTACAGAGAGGTGATACTTACAGACCCCGGGGGGGCTCACGCCAGACTCCTGCACAGAGAGGTGATACTTACAGACCCTGGGGGGCTCACACCAGACTCCTGTACAGAGAGGTGATACTTACAGACCCTGGGGGGGCTCACACCAGACTCCTGTACAGAGAGTGATACTTACAGACCCCGGGGGGGGCTCACACCAGACACCTGTACAGAGAGGTAATACTTACAGACCCCGGGGGGGGTCACACCAGACTCCTGTACAGAGAGGTGATACTTACAGACCCTGGGGGGGCTCACACCAGACTCCTGTACAGAGAGGTGATACTTACAGACCCTGGGGGGGGGGTCACACCAGACTCCTGTAGAGAGAGGTGATACTTACAGTCCCCGGGGGGGGCTCACACCAGACTCCTGTACAGAGAGGTGATACTTACAGACCCTGGGGGGGGGTCACACCAGACTCCTGTAGAGAGAGGTGATACTTACAGTCCCCGGGGGGGCTCACACCAGACTCCTGTACAGAGAGGTGATACTTACAGGCCCCAACAGGAGCAGGACTCACACCAGACACCTGTACAGAGAGGTGATACTTACAGACCCTGGGGGCTCACACCAGACTCCTGTACAGAGAGGTGATACTTACAGACCCCGGGGGGGGTCACACCAGACTCCTGTACAGAGAGGTGATACTTACAGACCCTGGGGGGGGGCTCACACCAGACTCCTGTACAGAGAGGTGATACTTACAGACCCCGGGGGGCTCACACCAGACTCCTGTACAGAGAGGTGATACTTACAGACCCCGGGGGGGGGTCACACCAGACTCCTGTACAGAGAGGTGATACTTACAGACCCTAGGGGGGGGGCTCACACCAGACTCCTGTACAGAGAGGTGATACTTACAGACCCCCGGGGGCTCACACCAGACTCCTGTACAGAGAGGTGATACTTACAGACCCCGGGGGGGGCTCACACCAGACTCCTGTACAGAGAGGTGATACTTACAGACCCCGGGGGCTCACACCAGACTCCTGTACAGAGAGGTGATACTTACAGACCCCGGGGGGGCTCACACCAGACACCTGTACAGAGAGGTGATACTTACAGACCCCGGGGGGGGTCACACCAGACTCCTGTACAGAGAGGTGATACTTACAGACCCCGGGGGGCTCACCCCAGACTCCTGTACAGAGAGGTGATACTTACAGACCCTGGGGGGGTCACACCAGACACCTGTACAGAGAGGTGATACTTACAGACCCCGGGGGGGGCTCACACCAGACTCCTGTACAGAGAGGTGATACTTACAGACCCTGGGGGGGGCTCACACCAGACACCTGTACAGAGAGGTGATACTTACAGACCCCGGGGGGGGCTCACACCAGACTCCTGTACAGAGAGGTGATACTTACAGACCCTGTGGGGCTCACACCAGACTCCTGTACAGAGAGGTGATACTTACAGACCCCGGGGGGCTCACACCAGACTCCTGTACAGAGAGGTGATACTTACAGACCCCGGGGGGGGCTCACACCAGACTCCTGTACAGAGAGGTGATACTTACAGACCCTGGGGGGGGCTCACACCAGACTCCTGTACAGAGAGGTGATACTTACAGACCCCGGGGGGGGCTCACACCAGACTCCTGTACAGAGAGGTGATACTTACAGACCCCGGGGGGGGGGGGGTCTCACACCCGACTCCTGTACAGAGAGGTGATACTTACAGACCCTGGGGGGGCTCACACCAGACTCCTGTACAGAGAGGTGATACTTACAGACCCTGGGGGGGGGGGGCTCACACCAGACTCCTGTACAGAGAGGTGATACTTACAGACCCCAGGGGGGTCACACCAGACTCCTGTACAGAGAGGTGATACTTACAGACCCGGGGGGGGGCTCACACCAGACTCCTGTACAGAGAGGTGATACTTACAGACCCGGGGGGGGGCTCACACCAGACTCCTGTACAGAGAGGTGATACTTACAGACCCTGGGGGCTCACACCAGACTCCTGTACAGAGAGGTGATACTTACAGACCCTGGGGGGCTCACACCAGACTCCTGTACAGAGAGGTGATACTTACAGACCCCGGGGGGGGCTCACACCAGACTCCTGTACAGAGAGGTGATACTTACAGACCCGGGGGGCTCACACCAGACTCCTGTACAGAGAGGTGATACTTACAGACCCCGGGGGGGGGGCTCACACCAGACTCCTGTACAGAGAGGTGATACTTACAGACCCTGGGGGGGCTCACACCAGACTCCTGTACAGAGAGGTGATACTTACAGACCCTGGGGGGGCTCACACCAGACTCCTGTACAGAGAGGTGATACTTACAGACCCGGGGGGCTCACACCAGACTCCTGTACAGAGAGGTGATACTTACAGACCCTGGGGGGGCTCACACCAGACTCCTGTACAGAGAGGTGATACTTACAGACCCGGGGGGGGGCACACCAGACTCCTGTACAGAGAGGTGATACTTACAGACCCTGGGGGGGTCACACCAGACTCCTGTACAGAGAGGTGATACTTACAGACCCTGGGGGGGGGGGGGGGGGGTCACACCAGACTCCTGTACAGAGAGGTGATACTTACAGACCCTGGGGGCTCACACCAGACTCCTGTACAGAGAGGTGATACTTACAGACCCTGGGGGGGCTCACACCAGACTCCTGTACAGAGAGGTGATACTTAAAGACCCTGGGGGGGCTCACACCAGACTCCTGTACAGAGAGGTGATACTTACAGACCCCGGGGGGCTCACACCAGACTCCTGTAGAGAGAGGTGATACTTACAGACCCTGGGGGGGCTCACACCAGACTCCTGTACAGAGAGGTGATACTTACAGACCCCTGGGGGGGGGCTCACACCAGACTCCTGTACAGAGAGGTGATACTTACAGACCCTGGGGGGGTCACACCAGACTCCCGTACAGAGAGGTGATACTTACAGACCCTGGGGGGGGGCTCACACCAGACTCCTGTAGAGAGAGGTGATACTTACAGACCCTGGGGGGGTCACACCAGACTCCTGTACAGAGAGGTGATACTTACAGACCCTGGGGGGCTCACACCAGACTCCCGTACAGAGAGGTGATACTTACAGACCCCTGGGGGGCTCACACCAGACTCCTGTACAGAGAGGTGATACTTACAGACCCTGGGGGGGCTCACACCAGACTCCTGTACAGAGAGGTGATACTTACAGACCCGGGGGGGCTCACACCAGTCTCCCGTACAGAGAGGTGATACTTACAGACCCCGGGGGGGCTCACACCAGACTCCTGTACAGAGAGGTGATACTTACAGACCCCGGGGGGGCTCACACCAGACTCCTGTACAGAGAGTGATACTTACAGACCCCGGGGGGGCTCACACCAGACACCTGTACAGAGAGGTGATACTTACAGACCCCGGGGGGGGTCACACCAGACTCCTGTACAGAGAGGTGATACTTACAGACCCCGGGGGGGGGGGTCACACCAGACTCTGTACAGAGAGGTGATACTTACAGACCCTGGGGGGGCTCACACCAGACTCCTGTACAGAGAGGTGATACTTACAGACCCTGGGGGGGGGGGGGCTCACACCAGACTCCTGTACAGAGAGGTGATACTTACAGACCCCGGGGGGGGCTCACACCAGACTCCTGTACAGAGAGGTGATACTTACAGACCCTGGGGGCTCACACCAGACTCCTGTACAGAGAGGTGATACTTACAGACCCTGGGGGGTCACACCAGACTCCTGTACAGAGAGGTGATACTTACAGACCCCGGGGGGGGGCTCACACCAGACTCCTGTACAGAGAGGTGATACTTACAGACCCTGGGGGGTCACACCAGACTCCTGTACAGAGAGGTGATACTTACAGACCCTGGGGGGTCACACCAGACTCCTGTACAGAGAGGTGATACTTACAGACCCCGGGGGGGCTCACACCAGACTCCTGTAGAGAGGTGATACTTACAGACCCTGGGGGGGGCTCACACCAGACTCCTGTACAGAGAGGTGATACTTACAGACCCCGGGGGGCTCACACCAGACTCCTGTACAGAGAGGTGATACTTACAGACCCTGGGGGGCTCACACCAGACACCTGTACAGAGAGGTGATACTTACAGACCCTGGGGGGGGCTCACACCAGACTCCTGTACAGAGAGGTGATACTTACAGACCCTGGGGGGGGGGGTCACACCAGACTCCTGTACAGAGAGGTGATACTTACAGACCCCGGGGGGGGGCTCACACCAGACTCCTGTACAGAGAGGTGATACTTACAGACCCTGGGGGGGGGCTCACACCAGACTCCTGTAGAGAGGTGATACTTACAGACCCTGGGGGGGGCTCACACCAGACTCCTGTAGAGAGGTGATACTTACAGACCCTGGGGGGGGGCTCACACCAGACTCCTGTAGAGAGGTGATACTTACAGACCCTGGGGGGGGGCTCACACCAGACTCCTGTACAGAGAGGTGATACTTACAGGGGGGGGGGGCTCACACCAGACTCCTGTACAGAGAGGTGATACTTACAGACCCTGGGGGGGGGTCACACCAGACTCCTGTACAGAGAGGTGATACTTACAGACCCGGGGGGGGGGGGCTCACACCAGACTCCTGTACAGAGAGGTGATACTTACAGACCCTGGGGGGTCACACCAGACTCCTGTACAGAGAGGTGATACTTACAGACCCTGGGGGGTCACACCAGACTCCTGTACAGAGAGGTGATACTTACAGACCCTGGGGGGCTCACACCAGACTCCTGTACAGAGAGGTGATACTTACAGACCCTGGGGGGGCTCACACCAGACTCCTGTACAGAGAGGTGATACTTACAGACCCCGGGGGGCTCACACCAGACTCCTGTACAGAGAGGTGATACTTACAGACCCTGGGGGGCTCACACCAGACACCTGTACAGAGAGGTGATACTTACAGACCCTGGGGGGGGCTCACACCAGACTCCTGTACAGAGAGGTGATACTTACAGACCCTGGGGGGGGGGGGTCACAGCAGACTCCTGTACAGAGAGGTGATACTTACAGACCCCGGGGGGGGCTCACACCAGACTCCTGTACAGAGAGGTGATACTTACAGACCCCGGGGGGCTCACACCAGACTCCTGTACAGAGAGGTGATACTTACAGACCCTGGGGGGGTCACACCAGACTCCTGTACAGAGAGGTGATACTTACAGACCCCGGGGGGGCTCACACCAGACACCTGTACAGAGAGGTGATACTTACAGACCCCGGGGGGCTCACACCAGACTCCTGTACAGAGAGGTGATACTTACAGACCCCGGGGGGGCTCACACCAGACACCTGTACAGAGAGGTGATACTTACAGACCCCGGGGGGGGTCACACCAGACTCCTGTACAGAGAGGTGATACTTACAGACCCCGGGGGGGGGGCTCACACCAGACTCCTGTACAGAGAGGTGATACTTACAGACCCCGGGGGCTCACACCAGACTCCTGTAGAGAGAGGTGATACTTACAGACCCTGGGGGGGGCTCACACCAGACTCCTGTACAGAGAGGTGATACTTACAGACCCCGGGGGCTCACACCAGACTCCTGTACAGAGAGGTGATACTTACAGACCCCGGGGGCTCACACCAGACTCCTGTACAGAGAGGTGATACTTACAGACCCCGGGGGCTCACACCAGACTCCTGTAGAGAGAGGTGATACTTACAGACCCTGGGGGGGCTCACACCAGACTCCTGTACAGAGAGGTGATACTTACAGACCCTGGGGGGGGGCTCACACCAGACACCTGTACAGAGAGGTGATACTTACAGACCCCGGGGGGCTCACACCAGACTCCTGTACAGAGAGGTGATACTTACAGACCCTGGGGGGGTCACACCAGACTCCAGTACAGAGAGGTGATACTTACAGACCCCGGGGGGGCTCACACCAGACTCCTGTACAGAGAGGTGATACTTACATACCCTGGGGGGGCTCACACCAGACTCCTGTACAGAGAGGTGATACTTACAGACCCCGGGGGGGGGCTCACACCAGACTCCTGTACAGAGAGGTGATACTTACAGACCCTGGGGGGGTCACACCAGACTCCTGTACAGAGAGGTGATACTTACAGAGGGGGGGGGGCTCACACCAGACTCCTGTACAGAGAGGTGATACTTACAGAGGGGGGGGGGGGCTCACACCAGACTCCTGTACAGAGAGGTGATACTTACAGACCCTGGGGGGGTCACACCAGACTCCTGTACAGAGAGGTGATACTTACAGACCCCGGGGGGGGGGCTCACACCAGACTCCTGTACAGAGAGGTGATACTTACAGACCTCGGGGGGCTCACACCAGACTCCTGTACAGAGAGGTGATACTTACAGACCCCGGGGGGGGGGGGGCTCACACCAGACTCCTGTACAGAGAGGTGATACTTACAGACCCTGGGGGGGGCTCACACCAGACTCCTGTAGAGAGGTGATACTTACAGACCCTGGGGGGGGGCTCACACCAGACTCCTGTACAGAGAGGTGATACTTACAGGGGGGGGGCTCACACCAGACTCCTGTACAGAGAGGAGATACTTACAGACCCCGGGGGGGGGCTCACACCAGACTCCTGTACAGAGAGGTGATACTTACAGACCCCGGGGGGGGCTCACACCAGACTCCTGTACAGAGAGGTGATACTTACAGACCCTGGGGGCTCACACTAGACTCCTGTACAGAGAGGTGATACTTACAGACCCCGGGGGGGGGGCTCACACCAGACTCCTGTACAGAGAGGTGATACTTACAGACCCTGGGGGGGGGGTCACACCAGACTCCTGTACAGAGAGGTGATACTTACAGACCCTGGGGTGGTCACACCAGACTCCTGTACAGAGAGGTGATACTTACAGACCCCGGGGGGGGGCTCACACCAGACTCCTGTACAGAGAGGTGATACTTACAGACCCCGGGGGGGCTCACACCAGACTCCTGTACAGAGAGGTGATACTTACAGACCCTGGGGGGGTCACACCAGACTCCTGTACAGAGAGGTGATACTTACAGACCCTGGGGGGGGGGCTCACACCAGACTCCTGTACAGAGAGGTGATACTTACAGACCCCGGGGGGCTCACACCAGACTCCTGTAGAGAGAGGTGATACTTACAGACCCTGGGGGCTCACACCAGACTCCTGTACAGAGAGGTGATACTTACAGACCCTGGGGGGGGGGGGTCACACCAGACTCCTGTAGAGAGAGGTGATACTTACAGACCCTGGGGGGGGGGGGCTCACACCAGACTCCTGTACAGAGAGGTGATACTTACAGACCCTGGGGTGGGGGGGCTCACACCAGACTCCTGTACAGAGAGGTGATACTTACAGACCCTGGGGGGGCTCACACCAGACTCCTGTACAGAGAGGTGATACTTACATACCCTGGGGGGGCTCACACCAGACTCCTGTACAGAGAGGTGATACTTACAGACCCTGGGGGCTCACACCAGACTCCTGTACAGAGAGGTGATACTTACAGACCCTGGGGGGGCTCACACCAGACTCCTGTACAGAGAGGTGATACTTACAGACCCTGGGGGGGGGGGGGGCTCACACCAGACTCCTGTACAGAGAGGTGATACTTACAGACCCTGGGGGCTCACACCAGACTCCTGTACAGAGAGGTGATACTTACAGACCCTGGGGGGGCTCACACCAGACTCCTGTAGAGAGAGGTAATACTTACAGACCCCGGGGGGGCTCACACCAGACTCCTGTACAGAGAGGTGATACTTACAGACCCTGGGGGGCTCACACCAGACTCCTGTACAGAGAGGTGATACTTACAGACCCTGGGGGGGTCACACCAGACTCCTGTACAGAGAGGTGATACTTACAGACCCTGGGGGGGGCTCACACCAGACTCCTGTACAGAGAGGTGATACTTACAGACCCTGGGGGGGTCACACCAGACTCCTGTACAGAGAGGTGATACTTACAGACCCTGGGGGGGCTCACACCAGACTCCTGTACAGAGAGGTGATACTTACAGACCCTGGGGGGGGGCTCACACCAGACTCCTGTACAGAGAGGTGATACTTACAGACCCTGGGGGGAGGGGGGGGCTCACACCAGACTCCTGTACAGAGAGGTGATACTTACAGACCCCGGGGGGCTCACACCAGACTCCTGTACAGAGAGGTGATACTTACAGACCTTGGGGGGCTCACACCAGACTCCTGTACAGAGAGGTGATACTTACAGACCCTGGGGGGGGGGGGGCTCACACCAGACTCCTGTAGAGAGAGGTGATACTTACAGACCCCGGGGGGGGGCTCACACCAGACTCCTGTACAGAGAGGTGATACTTACAGACCCTGTGGGGCTCACACCAGACTCCTGTACAGAGAGGTGATACTTACAGACCCTGGGGGCTCACACCAGACTCCTGTACAGAGAGGTGATACTTACAGACCCTGGGGGGGGGCTCACACCAGACTCCTGTACAGAGAGGTGATACTTACAGACCCCGGGGGGGGCTCACTCCAGACTCTGTACAGAGAGGTGATACTTACAGACCCTGGGGGGGCTCACACCAGACTCCTGTACAGAGAGGTGATACTTACAGACCCCGGGGGGGGGGGGGGGGCTCACACCAGACTCCTGTACAGAGAGGTGATACTTACAGACCCCGGGAGGGGGCTCACTCCAGACTCTGTACAGAGAGGTGATACTTACAGACCCTGGGGGGGCTCACACCAGACTCCTGTACAGAGAGGTGATACTTACAGACCCTAGGGGGGCTCACACCAGACTCCTGTACAGAGAGGTGATACTTACAGACCCCGGGGGGGCTCACACCAGACTCCTGTACAGAGAGGTGATACTTACAGACCCCGGGGGGGGGGCTCACACCAGACTCCTGTACAGAGAGGTGATACTTACAGACCCCGGGGGGGGGGCTCACACCAGACTCCTGTACAGAGAGGTGATACTTACAGACCCCGGGGGGGGGCTCACACCAGACTCCTGTACAGAGAGGTGATACTTACAGACCCCGGGGGGGCTCACACCAGACTCCTGTACAGAGAGGTGATACTTACAGACCCTGGGGGGCTCACACCAGACTCCTGTACAGAGAGGTGATACTTACAGACCCCGGGGGGGCTCACACCAGACTCCTGTAGAGAGAGGTGATACTTACAGACCCTGGGGGGGGGGCTCACACCAGACTCCTGTACAGAGAGGTGATACTTACAGACCCTGGGGGGGGTCACACCAGACTCCTGTACAGAGAGGTGATACTTACAGACCCCGGGGGGGCTCACACCAGACTCCTGTACAGAGAGGTGATACTTACAGACCCCGGGGGGGCTCACACCAGACTCCTGTACAGAGAGGTGATACTTACAGACCCTGGGGGGGCTCACACCAGACTCCTGTACAGAGAGGTGATACTTACAGACCCTGGGGGGCTCACACCAGACTCCTGTACAGAGAGGTTGATACTTACAGACCCTGGGGGGGGTCACACCAGACTCCTGTACAGAGAGGTGATACTTACAGACCCCGGGGGGCTCACACCAGACTCCTGTACAGAGAGGTGATACTTACAGACCCCGGGGGGGGGGGGGTCACACCAGACTCCTGTACAGAGAGGTGATACTTACAGACCCCGGAGGGGCTCACACCAGACTCCTGTACAGAGAGGTGATACTTACAGACCCCGGGGGGGCTCACACCAGACTCCTGTACAGAGAGGTGATACTTACAGACCCTGGGGGGGGGCTCACACCAGACTCCTGTACAGAGAGGTGATACTTACAGACCCTGGGGGGCTCACACCAGACTCCTGTACAGAGAGGTGATACTCACAGACCCTGGGGGGGCTCACACCAGACTCCTGTACAGAGAGGTGATACTTACAGACCCTGGGGGGCTCACACCAGACTCCTGTACAGAGAGGTGATACTTACAGACCCCTGGGGGGGGGCTCACACCAGACTCCTGTAGAGAGAGGTGATACTTACAGACCCTGGGGGGGCTCACACCAGACTCCTGTACAGAGAGGTGATACTTACAGACCCTGGGGGGGGGCTCACACCAGACTCCTGTACAGAGAGGTGATACTTACAGACCCTGGGGGGGCTCACACCAGACTCCTGTACAGAGAGGTGATACTTACAGACCCTGGGGGGCTCACACCAGACTCCTGTACAGAGAGGTGATACTTACAGACCCCGGGGGGGGGGGGTCACACCAGACTCCTGTACAGAGAGGTGATACTTACAGACCCTGGGGGGGCTCACACCAGACTCCTGTACAGAGAGGTGATACTTACAGACCCTGGGGGGCTCACACCAGACTCCTGTACAGAGAGGTGATACTTACAGACCCCGGGGGGGGGGGGTCACACCAGACTCCTGTACAGAGAGGTGATACTTACAGACCCTGGGGGGGGGGGTCACACCAGACTCCTGTACAGAGAGGTGATACTTACAGACCCCGGGGGGGGGCTCACACCAGACTCCTGTACAGAGAGGTGATACTTACAGACCCTGGGGGGGGGGCTCACACCAGACTCCTGTAGAGAGGTGATACTTACAGACCCTGGGGGGGGCTCACACCAGACTCCTGTAGAGAGGTGATACTTACAGACCCTGGGGGGGGGGCTCACACCAGACTCCTGTAGAGAGGTGATACTTACAGACCCTGGGGGGGGGCTCACACCAGACTCCTGTACAGAGAGGTGATACTTACAGGGGGGGGGCTCACACCAGACTCCTGTACAGAGAGGTGATACTTACAGACCCTGGGGGGGGGGTCACACCAGACTCCTGTACAGAGAGGTGATACTTACAGACCCGGGGGGGGGGGCTCACACCAGACTCCTGTACAGAGAGGTGATACTTACAGACCCTGGGGGGTCACACCAGACTCCTGTACAGAGAGGTGATACTTACAGACCCTGGGGGGTCACACCAGACTCCTGTACAGAGAGGTGATACTTACAGACCCTGGGGGGCTCACACCAGACTCCTGTACAGAGAGGTGATACTTACAGACCCTGGGGGGGCTCACACCAGACTCCTGTACAGAGAGGTGATACTTACAGACCCCGGGGGGCTCACACCAGACTCCTGTACAGAGAGGTGATACTTACAGACCCTGGGGGGCTCACACCAGACACCTGTACAGAGAGGTGATACTTACAGACCCTGGGGGGGGCTCACACCAGACTCCTGTACAGAGAGGTGATACTTACAGACCCTGGGGGGGGGGGGTCACACCAGACTCCTGTACAGAGAGGTGATACTTACAGACCCCGGGGGGGCTCACACCAGACTCCTGTACAGAGAGGTGATACTTACAGACCCCGGGGGGCTCACACCAGACTCCTGTACAGAGAGGTGATACTTACAGACCCTGGGGGGGTCACACCAGACTCCTGTACAGAGAGGTGATACTTACAGACCCCGGGGGGGCTCACACCAGACACCTGTACAGAGAGGTGATACTTACAGACCCCGGGGGGCTCACACCAGACTCCTGTACAGAGAGGTGATACTTACAGACCCCGGGGGGGCTCACACCAGACACCTGTACAGAGAGGTGATACTTACAGACCCCGGGGGGGGCTCACACCAGACTCCTGTACAGAGAGGTGATACTTACAGACCCCGGGGGGGGGGCTCACACCAGACTCCTGTACAGAGAGGTGATACTTACAGACCCCGGGGGCTCACACCAGACTCCTGTAGAGAGAGGTGATACTTACAGACCCTGGGGGGGGCTCACACCAGACTCCTGTACAGAGAGGTGATACTTACAGACCCCGGGGGCTCACACCAGACTCCTGTACAGAGAGGTGATACTTACAGACCCCGGGGGGCTCACACCAGACTCCTGTACAGAGAGGTGATACTTACAGACCCCGGGGGCTCACACCAGACTCCTGTAGAGAGAGGTGATACTTACAGACCCTGGGGGGGCTCACACCAGACTCCTGTACAGAGAGGTGATACTTACAGACCCTGGGGGGGGGCTCACACCAGACACCTGTACAGAGAGGTGATACTTACAGACCCCGGGGGGCTCACACCAGACTCCTGTACAGAGAGGTGATACTTACAGACCCTGGGGGGGTCACACCAGACTCCAGTACAGAGAGGTGATACTTACAGACCCCGGGGGGGCTCACACCAGACTCCTGTACAGAGAGGTGATACTTACATACCCTGGGGGGGCTCACACCAGACTCCTGTACAGAGAGGTGATACTTACAGACCCCGGGGGGGGCTCACACCAGACTCCTGTACAGAGAGGTGATACTTACAGACCCTGGGGGGGTCACACCAGACTCCTGTACAGAGAGGTGATACTTACAGACGGGGGGGGGCTCACACCAGACTCCTGTACAGAGAGGTGATACTTACAGAGGGGGGGGGGCTCACACCAGACTCCTGTACAGAGAGGTGATACTTACAGACCCTGGGGGGGGTCACACCAGACTCCTGTACAGAGAGGTGATACTTACAGACCCCGGGGGGGGGCTCACACCAGACTCCTGTACAGAGAGGTGATACTTACAGACCTCGGGGGGCTCACACCAGACTCCTGTACAGAGAGGTGATACTTACAGACCCCGGGGGGGGGGGCTCACACCAGACTCCTGTACAGAGAGGTGATACTTACAGACCCTGGGGGGGGCTCACACCAGACTCCTGTAGAGAGGTGATACTTACAGACCCTGGGGGGGGGCTCACACCAGACTCCTGTACAGAGAGGTGATACTTACAGGGGGGGGGCTCACACCAGACTCCTGTACAGAGAGGAGATACTTACAGACCCCGGGGGGGGGCTCACACCAGACTCCTGTACAGAGAGGTGATACTTACAGACCCCGGGGGGGGCTCACACCAGACTCCTGTACAGAGAGGTGATACTTACAGACCCTGGGGGCTCACACTAGACTCCTGTACAGAGAGGTGATACTTACAGACCCCGGGGGGGGGGCTCACACCAGACTCCTGTACAGAGAGGTGATACTTACAGACCCTGGGGGGGGGGGTCACACCAGACTCCTGTACAGAGAGGTGATACTTACAGACCCTGGGGTGGTCACACCAGACTCCTGTACAGAGAGGTGATACTTACAGACCCCGGGGGGGGGCTCACACCAGACTCCTGTACAGAGAGGTGATACTTACAGACCCCGGGGGGGCTCACACCAGACTCCTGTACAGAGAGGTGATACTTACAGACCCTGGGGGGGTCACACCAGACTCCTGTACAGAGAGGTGATACTTACAGACCCTGGGGGGGGGGCTCACACCAGACTCCTGTACAGAGAGGTGATACTTACAGACCCCGGGGGGCTCACACCAGACTCCTGTAGAGAGAGGTGATACTTACAGACCCTGGGGGCTCACACCAGACTCCTGTACAGAGAGGTGATACTTACAGACCCTGGGGGTGGGGGGGTCACACCAGACTCCTGTAGAGAGAGGTGATACTTACAGACCCTGGGGGGGGGGGGCTCACACCAGACTCCTGTACAGAGAGGTGATACTTACAGACCCTGGGGTGGGGGGGCTCACACCAGACTCCTGTACAGAGAGGTGATACTTACAGACCCTGGGGGGGCTCACACCAGACTCCTGTACAGAGAGGTGATACTTACATACCCTGGGGGGGCTCACACCAGACTCCTGTACAGAGAGGTGATACTTACAGACCCTGGGGGCTCACACCAGACTCCTGTACAGAGAGGTGATACTTACAGACCCTGGGGGGGCTCACACCAGACTCCTGTACAGAGAGGTGATACTTACAGACCCTGGGGGGGGGGGGGCTCACACCAGACTCCTGTACAGAGAGGTGATACTTACAGACCCTGGGGGCTCACACCAGACTCCTGTACAGAGAGGTGATACTTACAGACCCTGGGGGGGCTCACACCAGACTCCTGTAGAGAGAGGTAATACTTACAGACCCCGGGGGGGCTCACACCAGACTCCTGTACAGAGAGGTGATACTTACAGACCCTGGGGGGCTCACACCAGACTCCTGTACAGAGAGGTGATACTTACAGACCCTGGGGGGGTCACACCAGACTCCTGTACAGAGAGGTGATACTTACAGACCCTGGGGGGGGCTCACACCAGACTCCTGTACAGAGAGGTGATACTTACAGACCCTGGGGGGGTCACACCAGACTCCTGTACAGAGAGGTGATACTTACAGACCCTGGGGGGGCTCACACCAGACTCCTGTACAGAGAGGTGATACTTACAGACCCTGGGGGGGGGCTCACACCAGACTCCTGTACAGAGAGGTGATACTTACAGACCCTGGGGGGGGGGGGGGCTCACACCAGACTCCTGTACAGAGAGGTGATACTTACAGACCCCGGGGGGCTCACACCAGACTCCTGTACAGAGAGGTGATACTTACAGACCTTGGGGGGCTCACACCAGACTCCTGTACAGAGAGGTGATACTTACAGACCCTGGGGGGGGGGGGGGGCTCACACCAGACTCCTGTAGAGAGAGGTGATACTTACAGACCCCGGGGGGGGGGGGCTCACACCAGACTCCTGTACAGAGAGGTGATACTTACAGACCCTGTGGGGCTCACACCAGACTCCTGTACAGAGAGGTGATACTTACAGACCCTGGGGGCTCACACCAGACTCCTGTACAGAGAGGTGATACTTACAGACCCTGGGGGGGGGCTCACACCAGACTCCTGTACAGAGAGGTGATACTTACAGACCCCGGGGGGGGCTCACTCCAGACTCTGTACAGAGAGGTGATACTTACAGACCCTGGGGGGGCTCACACCAGACTCCTGTACAGAGAGGTGATACTTACAGACCCCGGGGGGGGGGGGGGGGGGCTCACACCAGACTCCTGTACAGAGAGGTGATACTTACAGACCCCGGGAGGGGGCTCACTCCAGACTCTGTACAGAGAGGTGATACTTACAGACCCTGGGGGGGCTCACACCAGACTCCTGTACAGAGAGGTGATACTTACAGACCCTGGGGGGGCTCACACCAGACTCCTGTACAGAGAGGTGATACTTACAGACCCCGGGGGGGCTCACACCAGACTCCTGTACAGAGAGGTGATACTTACAGACCCCGGGGGGGGGGCTCACACCAGACTCCTGTACAGAGAGGTGATACTTACAGACCCCGGGGGGGGGCTCACACCAGACTCCTGTACAGAGAGGTGATACTTACAGACCCCGGGGGGGGGGCTCACACCAGACTCCTGTACAGAGAGGTGATACTTACAGACCCCGGGGGGGCTCACACCAGACTCCTGTACAGAGAGGTGATACTTACAGACCCTGGGGGGCTCACACCAGACTCCTGTACAGAGAGGTGATACTTACAGACCCCGGGGGGGCTCACACCAGACTCCTGTAGAGAGAGGTGATACTTACAGACCCTGGGGGGGGGGCTCACACCAGACTCCTGTACAGAGAGGTGATACTTACAGACCCTGGGGGGGGTCACACCAGACTCCTGTACAGAGAGGTGATACTTACAGACCCCGGGGGGGCTCACACCAGACTCCTGTACAGAGAGGTGATACTTACAGACCCCGGGGGGGCTCACACCAGACTCCTGTACAGAGAGGTGATACTTACAGACCCTGGGGGGGGCTCACACCAGACTCCTGTACAGAGAGGTGATACTTACAGACCCTGGGGGGCTCACACCAGACTCCTGTACAGAGAGGTGATACTTACAGACCCTGGGGGGGGTCACACCAGACTCCTGTACAGAGAGGTGATACTTACAGACCCCGGGGGGCTCACACCAGACTCCTGTACAGAGAGGTGATACTTACAGACCCCGGGGGGGGGGGTCACACCAGACTCCTGTACAGAGAGGTGATACTTACAGACCCCGGAGGGGCTCACACCAGACTCCTGTACAGAGAGGTGATACTTACAGACCCCGGGGGGGCTCACACCAGACTCCTGTACAGAGAGGTGATACTTACAGACCCTGGGGGGGGGCTCACACCAGACTCCTGTACAGAGAGGTGATACTTACAGACCCTGGGGGGCTCACACCAGACTCCTGTACAGAGAGGTGATACTCACAGACCCTGGGGGGGCTCACACCAGACTCCTGTACAGAGAGGTGATACTTACAGACCCTGGGGGGCTCACACCAGACTCCTGTACAGAGAGGTGATACTTACAGACCCCTGGGGGGGGGCTCACACCAGACTCCTGTAGAGAGAGGTGATACTTACAGACCCTGGGGGGGCTCACACCAGACTCCTGTACAGAGAGGTGATACTTACAGACCCTGGGGGGGGCTCACACCAGACTCCTGTACAGAGAGGTGATACTTACAGACCCTGGGGGGGCTCACACCAGACTCCTGTACAGAGAGGTGATACTTACAGACCCTGGGGGGCTCACACCAGACTCCTGTACAGAGAGGTGATACTTACAGACCCCGGGGGGGGGGGGGGGGTCACACCAGACTCCTGTACAGAGAGGTGATACTTACAGACCCTGGGGGGGCTCACACCAGACTCCTGTACAGAGAGGTGATACTTACAGACCCTGGGGGGCTCACACCAGACTCCTGTACAGAGAGGTGATACTTACAGACCCCGGGGGGGGGGGGGTCACACCAGACTCCTGTACAGAGAGGTGATACTTACAGACCCTGGGGGGGCTCACACCAGACTCCTGTACAGAGAGGTGATACTTACAGACCCTGGGGGGCTCACACCAGACTCCTGTACAGAGAGGTGATACTTACAGACCCTGGGGGGGGGGGCTCACACCAGACTCCTGTACAGAGAGGTGATACTTACAGACCCCGGGGGGGGGGGCTCACACCAGACTCCTGTACAGAGAGGTGATACTTACAGACCCCGGGGGGGGCTCACACCAGACTCCTGTACAGAGAGGTGATACTTACAGACCCTGGGGGGCTTACACCAGACTCCTGTACAGAGAGGTGATACTTACAGACCCCGGGGGGGGGGGGGGGGGGTCACACCAGACTCCTGTACAGAGAGGTGATACTTACAGACCCTGGGGGGGCTCACACCAGACTCCTGTACAGAGAGGTGATACTTACAGACCCTGGGGGGCTCACACCAGACTCCTGTACAGAGAGGTGATACTTACAGACCCTGGGGGGGGGGGGCTCACACCAGACTCCTGTACAGAGAGGTGATACTTACAGACCCCGGGGGGGGGGGGCTCATACCAGACTCCTGTACAGAGAGGTGATACTTACAGACCCCGGGGGGGGGCTCACACCAGACTCCTGTACAGAGAGGTGATACTTACAGACCCGGGGGGGGGGGCTCACACCAGACTCCTGTACAGAGAGGTGATACTTACAGACCCCGGGGGGGGGGGGGCTCACACCAGACTCCTGTACAGAGAGGTGATACTTACAGACCCTGGGGGGGTCACACCAGACTCCTGTACAGAGAGGTGATACTTACAGACCCTGGGGGGGGGGGCTCACACCAGACTCCTGTACAGAGAGGTGATACTTACAGACCCTGGGGGGGGGGGGCTCACACCAGACTCCTGTACAGAGAGGTGATACTTACAGACCCTGGGGGCTCACACCAGACTCCTGTACAGAGAGGTGATACTTACAGACCCTGGGGGGTCACACCAGACTCCTGTACAGAGAGGTGATACTTACAGACCCCGGGGGGGGGGCTCACACCAGACTCCTGTACAGAGAGGTGATACTTACAGACCCTGGGGGGTCACACCAGACTCCTGTACAGAGAGGTGATACTTACAGACCCTGGGGGGTCACACCAGACTCCTGTACAGAGAGGTGATACTTACAGACCCCGGGGGGGCTCACACCAGACTCCTGTAGAGAGGTGATACTTACAGACCCTGGGGGGGGCTCACACCAGACTCCTGTACAGAGAGGTGATACTTACAGACCCCGGGGGGCTCACACCAGACTCCTGTACAGAGAGGTGATACTTACAGACCCTGGGGGGCTCACACCAGACACCTGTACAGAGAGGTGATACTTACAGACCCTGGGGGGGCTCACACCAGACTCCTGTACAGAGAGGTGATACTTACAGACCCTGGGGGGGGGGTCACACCAGACTCCTGTACAGAGAGGTGATACTTACAGACCCCGGGGGGGGGCTCACACCAGACTCCTGTACAGAGAGGTGATACTTACAGACCCTGGGGGGGGGCTCACACCAGACTCCTGTAGAGAGGTGATACTTACAGACCCGGGGGGGGGCTCACACCAGACTCCTGTAGAGAGGTGATACTTACAGACCCTGGGGGGGGCTCACACCAGACTCCTGTAGAGAGGTGATACTTACAGACCCTGGGGGGGGGGCTCACACCAGACTCCTGTACAGAGAGGTGATACTTACAGGGGGGGGGCTCACACCAGACTCCTGTACAGAGAGGTGATACTTACAGACCCTGGGGGGGGGTCACACCAGACTCCTGTACAGAGAGGTGATACTTACAGACCCGGGGGGGGGGGCTCACACCAGACTCCTGTACAGAGAGGTGATACTTACAGACCCTGGGGGGTCACACCAGACTCCTGTACAGAGAGGTGATACTTACAGACCCTGGGGGGTCACACCAGACTCCTGTACAGAGAGGTGATACTTACAGACCCTGGGGGGGCTCACACCAGACTCCTGTACAGAGAGGTGATACTTACAGACCCCGGGGGGCTCACACCAGACTCCTGTACAGAGAGGTGATACTTACAGACCCTGGGGGGCTCACACCAGACACCTGTACAGAGAGGTGATACTTACAGACCCTGGGGGGGGCTCACACCAGACTCCTGTACAGAGAGGTGATACTTACAGACCCTGGGGGGGGGGGGGTCACACCAGACTCCTGTACAGAGAGGTGATACTTACAGACCCCGGGGGGGCTCACACCAGACTCCTGTACAGAGAGGTGATACTTACAGACCCCGGGGGGCTCACACCAGACTCCTGTACAGAGAGGTGATACTTACAGACCCTGGGGGGGTCACACCAGACTCCTGTACAGAGAGGTGATACTTACAGACCCCGGGGGGGCTCACACCAGACACCTGTACAGAGAGGTGATACTTACAGACCCCGGGGGGCTCACACCAGACTCCTGTACAGAGAGGTGATACTTACAGACCCCGGGGGGGCTCACACCAGACACCTGTACAGAGAGGTGATACTTACAGACCCCGGGGGGGGTCACACCAGACTCCTGTACAGAGAGGTGATACTTACAGACCCCGGGGGGGGGGCTCACACCAGACTCCTGTACAGAGAGGTGATACTTACAGACCCCGGGGGCTCACACCAGACTCCTGTAGAGAGAGGTGATACTTACAGACCCTGGGGGGGGCTCACACCAGACTCCTGTACAGAGAGGTGATACTTACAGACCCCGGGGGCTCACACCAGACTCCTGTACAGAGAGGTGATACTTACAGACCCCGGGGGCTCACACCAGACTCCTGTACAGAGAGGTGATACTTACAGACCCCGGGGGCTCACACCAGACTCCTGTAGAGAGAGGTGATACTTACAGACCCTGGGGGGGCTCACACCAGACTCCTGTACAGAGAGGTGATACTTACAGACCCTGGGGGGGGGCTCACACCAGACACCTGTACAGAGAGGTGATACTTACAGACCCCGGGGGGCTCACACCAGACTCCTGTACAGAGAGGTGATACTTACAGACCCTGGGGGGGTCACACCAGACTCCAGTACAGAGAGGTGATACTTACAGACCCTGGGGGGGGGCTCACACCAGACACCTGTACAGAGAGGTGATACTTACAGACCCCGGGGGGCTCACACCAGACTCCTGTACAGAGAGGTGATACTTACAGACCCTGGGGGGGCTCACACCAGACTCCTGTACAGAGAGGTGATACTTACAGACCCTGGGGGGCTCACACCAGACTCCTGTACAGAGAGGTGATACTTACAGACCCCGGGGGGGGGGGGTCACACCAGACTCCTGTACAGAGAGGTGATACTTACAGACCCTGGGGGGGCTCACACCAGACTCCTGTACAGAGAGGTGATACTTACAGACCCTGGGGGGCTCACACCAGACTCCTGTACAGAGAGGTGATACTTACAGACCCTGGGGGGGGGGGCTCACACCAGACTCCTGTACAGAGAGGTGATACTTACAGACCCCGGGGGGGGGGGGCTCACACCAGACTCCTGTACAGAGAGGTGATACTTACAGACCCCGGGGGGGGCTCACACCAGACTCCTGTACAGAGAGGTGATACTTACAGACCCTGGGGGGCTTACACCAGACTCCTGTACAGAGAGGTGATACTTACAGACCCCGGGGGGGGGGGGGGGTCACACCAGACTCCTGTACAGAGAGGTGATACTTACAGACCCTGGGGGGGCTCACACCAGACTCCTGTACAGAGAGGTGATACTTACAGACCCTGGGGGGCTCACACCAGACTCCTGTACAGAGAGGTGATACTTACAGACCCTGGGGGGGGGGGGCTCACACCAGACTCCTGTACAGAGAGGTGATACTTACAGACCCCGGGGGGGGGGGGCTCACACCAGACTCCTGTACAGAGAGGTGATACTTACAGACCCCGGGGGGGGGGGCTCACACCAGACTCCTGTACAGAGAGGTGATACTTACAGACCCCGGGGGGGGGGGGGGCTCACACCAGACTCCTGTACAGAGAGGTGATACTTACAGACCCCGGGGGGGGGGGGCTCACACCAGACTCCTGTACAGAGAGGTGATACTTACAGACCCTGGGGGGGTCACACCAGACTCCTGTACAGAGAGGTGATACTTACAGACCCTGGGGGGGGGGGCTCACACCAGACTCCTGTACAGAGAGGTGATACTTACAGACCCTCGGGGGGGGGGGCTCACACCAGACTCCTGTACAGAGAGGTGATACTTACAGACCCTGGGGGCTCACACCAGACTCCTGTACAGAGAGGTGATACTTACAGACCCTGGGGGGTCACACCAGACTCCTGTACAGAGAGGTGATACTTACAGACCCCGGGGGGGGGCTCACACCAGACTCCTGTACAGAGAGGTGATACTTACAGACCCTGGGGGGTCACACCAGACTCCTGTACAGAGAGGTGATACTTACAGACCCTGGGGGGTCACACCAGACTCCTGTACAGAGAGGTGATACTTACAGACCCCGGGGGGGCTCACACCAGACTCCTGTAGAGAGGTGATACTTACAGACCCTGGGGGGGGCTCACACCAGACTCCTGTACAGAGAGGTGATACTTACAGACCCCGGGGGGCTCACACCAGACTCCTGTACAGAGAGGTGATACTTACAGACCCTGGGGGGCTCACACCAGACACCTGTACAGAGAGGTGATACTTACAGACCCTGGGGGGGGCTCACACCAGACTCCTGTACAGAGAGGTGATACTTACAGACCCTGGGGGGGGGGTCACACCAGACTCCTGTACAGAGAGGTGATACTTACAGACCCCGGGGGGGGGCTCACACCAGACTCCTGTACAGAGAGGTGATACTTACAGACCCTGGGGGGGGGCTCACACCAGACTCCTGTAGAGAGGTGATACTTACAGACCCTGGGGGGGGCTCACACCAGACTCCTGTAGAGAGGTGATACTTACAGACCCTGGGGGGGGCTCACACCAGACTCCTGTAGAGAGGTGATACTTACAGACCCTGGGGGGGGGCTCACACCAGACTCCTGTACAGAGAGGTGATACTTACAGGGGGGGGGCTCACACCAGACTCCTGTACAGAGAGGTGATACTTACAGACCCTGGGGGGGGGTCACACCAGACTCCTGTACAGAGAGGTGATACTTACAGACCCGGGGGGGGGGGGCTCACACCAGACTCCTGTACAGAGAGGTGATACTTACAGACCCTGGGGGGTCACACCAGACTCCTGTACAGAGAGGTGATACTTACAGACCCTGGGGGGTCACACCAGACTCCTGTACAGAGAGGTGATACTTACAGACCCTGGGGGGCTCACACCAGACTCCTGTACAGAGAGGTGATACTTACAGACCCTGGGGGGGCTCACACCAGACTCCTGTACAGAGAGGTGATACTTACAGACCCCGGGGGGCTCACACCAGACTCCTGTACAGAGAGGTGATACTTACAGACCCTGGGGGGCTCACACCAGACACCTGTACAGAGAGGTGATACTTACAGACCCTGGGGGGGGCTCACACCAGACTCCTGTACAGAGAGGTGATACTTACAGACCCTGGGGGGGGGGGGGTCACACCAGACTCCTGTACAGAGAGGTGATACTTACAGACCCCGGGGGGGCTCACACCAGACTCCTGTACAGAGAGGTGATACTTACAGACCCCGGGGGGCTCACACCAGACTCCTGTACAGAGAGGTGATACTTACAGACCCTGGGGGGGTCACACCAGACTCCTGTACAGAGAGGTGATACTTACAGACCCCGGGGGGGCTCACACCAGACACCTGTACAGAGAGGTGATACTTACAGACCCCGGGGGGCTCACACCAGACTCCTGTACAGAGAGGTGATACTTACAGACCCCGGGGGGGCTCACACCAGACACCTGTACAGAGAGGTGATACTTACAGACCCCGGGGGGGTCACACCAGACTCCTGTACAGAGAGGTGATACTTACAGACCCCGGGGGGGGGGCTCACACCAGACTCCTGTACAGAGAGGTGATACTTACAGACCCCGGGGGCTCACACCAGACTCCTGTAGAGAGAGGTGATACTTACAGACCCTGGGGGGGGCTCACACCAGACTCCTGTACAGAGAGGTGATACTTACAGACCCCGGGGGCTCACACCAGACTCCTGTACAGAGAGGTGATACTTACAGACCCCGGGGGCTCACACCAGACTCCTGTACAGAGAGGTGATACTTACAGACCCCGGGGGCTCACACCAGACTCCTGTAGAGAGAGGTGATACTTACAGACCCTGGGGGGGCTCACACCAGACTCCTGTACAGAGAGGTGATACTTACAGACCCTGGGGGGGGGCTCACACCAGACACCTGTACAGAGAGGTGATACTTACAGACCCCGGGGGGCTCACACCAGACTCCTGTACAGAGAGGTGATACTTACAGACCCTGGGGGGGTCACACCAGACTCCAGTACAGAGAGGTGATACTTACAGACCCCGGGGGGGCTCACACCAGACTCCTGTACAGAGAGGTGATACTTACATACCCTGGGGGGGCTCACACCAGACTCCTGTACAGAGAGGTGATACTTACAGACCCCGGGGGGGGGCTCACACCAGACTCCTGTACAGAGAGGTGATACTTACAGACCCTGGGGGGGTCACACCAGACTCCTGTACAGAGAGGTGATACTTACAGAGGGGGGGGCTCACACCAGACTCCTGTACAGAGAGGTGATACTTACAGAGGGGGGGGGGGGCTCACACCAGACTCCTGTACAGAGAGGTGATACTTACAGACCCTGGGGGGGTCACACCAGACTCCTGTACAGAGAGGTGATACTTACAGACCCCGGGGGGGGGCTCACACCAGACTCCTGTACAGAGAGGTGATACTTACAGACCTCGGGGGGCTCACACCAGACTCCTGTACAGAGAGGTGATACTTACAGACCCCGGGGGGGGGGGGCTCACACCAGACTCCTGTACAGAGAGGTGATACTTACAGACCCTGGGGGGGGCTCACACCAGACTCCTGTAGAGAGGTGATACTTACAGACCCTGGGGGAGGCTCACACCAGACTCCTGTACAGAGAGGTGATACTTACAGGGGGGGGGCTCACACCAGACTCCTGTACAGAGAGGAGTTACTTACAGACCCCGGGGGGGGGCTCACACCAGACTCCTGTACAGAGAGGTGATACTTACAGACCCCGGGGGGGGCTCACACCAGACTCCTGTACAGAGAGGTGATACTTACAGACCCTGGGGGCTCACACTAGACTCCTGTACAGAGAGGTGATACTTACAGACCCCGGGGG
Source organism: Lissotriton helveticus (assembly GCF_964261635.1). NCBI lineage: Eukaryota > Metazoa > Chordata > Amphibia > Caudata > Salamandridae > Lissotriton > Lissotriton helveticus. The sequence continues at coordinate 35,000,991 of NC_136059.1, read as the reverse complement.
GGGGGGCTCACACCAGACTCCTGTACAGAGAGGTGATACTTACAGACCCTGGGGGGGGGGTCACACCAGACTCCTGTACAGAGAGGTGATACTTACAGACCCTGGGGTGGTCACACCAGACTCCTGTACAGAGAGGTGATACTTACAGACCCCGGGGGGGGGCTCACACCAGACTCCTGTACAGAGAGGTGATACTTACAGACCCCGGGGGGGCTCACACCAGACTCCTGTACAGAGAGGTGATACTTACAGACCCTGGGGGGGTCACACCAGACTCCTGTACAGAGAGGTGATACTTACAGACCCTGGGGGGGGGGCTCACACCAGACTCCTGTACAGAGAGGTGATACTTACAGACCCCGGGGGGCTCACACCAGACTCCTGTAGAGAGAGGTGATACTTACAGACCCTGGGGGCTCACACCAGACTCCTGTACAGAGAGGTGATACTTACAGACCCTGGGGGGGGGGGGGTCACACCAGACTCCTGTAGAGAGAGGTGATACTTACAGACCCTGGGGGGGGGGGCTCACACCAGACTCCTGTACAGAGAGGTGATACTTACAGACCCTGGGGTGGGGGGGCTCACACCAGACTCCTGTACAGAGAGGTGATACTTACAGACCCTGGGGGGGCTCACACCAGACTCCTGTACAGAGAGGTGATACTTACATACCCTGGGGGGGCTCACACCAGACTCCTGTACAGAGAGGTGATACTTACAGACCCTGGGGGCTCACACCAGACTCCTGTACAGAGAGGTGATACTTACAGACCCTGGGGGGGCTCACACCAGACTCCTGTACAGAGAGGTGATACTTACAGACCCTGGGGGGGGGGGGGGCTCACACCAGACTCCTGTACAGAGAGGTGATACTTACAGACCCTGGGGGCTCACACCAGACTCCTGTACAGAGAGGTGATACTTACAGACCCTGGGGGGGCTCACACCAGACTCCTGTAGAGAGAGGTAATACTTACAGACCCCGGGGGGGCTCACACCAGACTCCTGTACAGAGAGGTGATACTTACAGACCCTGGGGGGCTCACACCAGACTCCTGTACAGAGAGGTGATACTTACAGACCCTGGGGGGGTCACACCAGACTCCTGTACAGAGAGGTGATACTTACAGACCCTGGGGGGGGCTCACACCAGACTCCTGTACAGAGAGGTGATACTTACAGACCCTGGGGGGGTCACACCAGACTCCTGTACAGAGAGGTGATACTTACAGACCCTGGGGGGGCTCACACCAGACTCCTGTACAGAGAGGTGATACTTACAGACCCTGGGGGGGGGGGGGCTCACACCAGACTCCTGTACAGAGAGGTGATACTTACAGACCCCGGGGGGCTCACACCAGACTCCTGTACAGAGAGGTGATACTTACAGACCTTGGGGGGCTCACACCAGACTCCTGTACAGAGAGGTGATACTTACAGACCCTGGGGGGGGGGGGGCTCACACCAGACTCCTGTAGAGAGAGGTGATACTTACAGACCCCGGGGGGGGGGCTCACACCAGACTCCTGTACAGAGAGGTGATACTTACAGACCCTGTGGGGCTCACACCAGACTCCTGTACAGAGAGGTGATACTTACAGACCCTGGGGGCTCACACCAGACTCCTGTACAGAGAGGTGATACTTACAGACCCTGGGGGGGGGCTCACACCAGACTCCTGTACAGAGAGGTGATACTTACAGACCCCGGGGGGGGCTCACTCCAGACTCTGTACAGAGAGGTGATACTTACAGACCCTGGGGGGGCTCACACCAGACTCCTGTACAGAGAGGTGATACTTACAGACCCCGGGGGGGGGGGGGGGGGCTCACACCAGACTCCTGTACAGAGAGGTGATACTTACAGACCCCGGGAGGGGGCTCACTCCAGACTCTGTACAGAGAGGTGATACTTACAGACCCTGGGGGGGCTCACACCAGACTCCTGTACAGAGAGGTGATACTTACAGACCCTGGGGGGGCTCACACCAGACTCCTGTACAGAGAGGTGATACTTACAGACCCCGGGGGGGCTCACACCAGACTCCTGTACAGAGAGGTGATACTTACAGACCCCGGGGGGGGGGCTCACACCAGACTCCTGTACAGAGAGGTGATACTTACAGACCCCGGGGGGGGGCTCACACCAGACTCCTGTACAGAGAGGTGATACTTACAGACCCCGGGGGGGGGGCTCACACCAGACTCCTGTACAGAGAGGTGATACTTACAGACCCCGGGGGGGCTCACACCAGACTCCTGTACAGAGAGGTGATACTTACAGACCCTGGGGGGCTCACACCAGACTCCTGTACAGAGAGGTGATACTTACAGACCCCGGGGGGGCTCACACCAGACTCCTGTAGAGAGAGGTGATACTTACAGACCCTGGGGGGGGGGCTCACACCAGACTCCTGTACAGAGAGGTGATACTTACAGACCCTGGGGGGGGTCACACCAGACTCCTGTACAGAGAGGTGATACTTACAGACCCCGGGGGGGCTCACACCAGACTCCTGTACAGAGAGGTGATACTTACAGACCCCGGGGGGGCTCACACCAGACTCCTGTACAGAGAGGTGATACTTACAGACCCTGGGGGGGGCTCACACCAGACTCCTGTACAGAGAGGTGATACTTACAGACCCTGGGGGCTCACACCAGACTCCTGTACAGAGAGGTGATACTTACAGACCCTGGGGGGGGTCACACCAGACTCCTGTACAGAGAGGTGATACTTACAGACCCCGGGGGGCTCACACCAGACTCCTGTACAGAGAGGTGATACTTACAGACCCCGGGGGGGGGGTCACACCAGACTCCTGTACAGAGAGGTGATACTTACAGACCCCGGAGGGGCTCACACCAGACTCCTGTACAGAGAGGTGATACTTACAGACCCCGGGGGGGCTCACACCAGACTCCTGTACAGAGAGGTGATACTTACAGACCCTGGGGGGGGGGCTCACACCAGACTCCTGTACAGAGAGGTGATACTTACAGACCCTGGGGGGCTCACACCAGACTCCTGTACAGAGAGGTGATACTCACAGACCCTGGGGGGGCTCACACCAGACTCCTGTACAGAGAGGTGATACTTACAGACCCTGGGGGGCTCACACCAGACTCCTGTACAGAGAGGTGATACTTACAGACCCCTGGGGGGGGGGCTCACACCAGACTCCTGTAGAGAGAGGTGATACTTACAGACCCTGGGGGGCTCACACCAGACTCCTGTACAGAGAGGTGATACTTACAGACCCTGGGGGGGGCTCACACCAGACTCCTGTACAGAGAGGTGATACTTACAGACCCTGGGGGGGCTCACACCAGACTCCTGTACAGAGAGGTGATACTTACAGACCCCTGGGGGGCTCACACCAGACTCCTGTACAGAGAGGTGATACTTACAGACCCCGGGGGGGGGGGGGGGGGGTCACACCAGACTCCTGTACAGAGAGGTGATACTTACAGACCCTGGGGGGGCTCACACCAGACTCCTGTACAGAGAGGTGATACTTACAGACCCTGGGGGGCTCACACCAGACTCCTGTACAGAGAGGTGATACTTACAGACCCCGGGGGGGGGGGGGGTCACACCAGACTCCTGTACAGAGAGGTGATACTTACAGACCCTGGGGGGGCTCACACCAGACTCCTGTACAGAGAGGTGATACTTACAGACCCTGGGGGGCTCACACCAGACTCCTGTACAGAGAGGTGATACTTACAGACCCTGGGGGGGGGGGGCTCACACCAGACTCCTGTACAGAGAGGTGATACTTACAGACCCCGGGGGGGGGGGCTCACACCAGACTCCTGTACAGAGAGGTGATACTTACAGACCCCGGGGGGGGGCTCACACCAGACTCCTGTACAGAGAGGTGATTCTTACAGACCCTGGGGGGCTTACACCAGACTCCTGTACAGAGAGGTGATACTTACAGACCCCGGGGGGGGGGGGGTCACACCAGACTCCTGTACAGAGAGGTGATACTTACAGACCCTGGGGGGGCTCACACCAGACTCCTGTACAGAGAGGTGATACTTACAGACCCTGGGGGGCTCACACCAGACTCCTGTACAGAGAGGTGATACTTACAGACCCTGGGGGGGGGGGCTCACACCAGACTCCTGTACAGAGAGGTGATACTTACAGACCCCGGGGGGGGGGGGCTCACACCAGACTCCTGTACAGAGAGGTGATACTTACAGACCCCGGGGGGGGGCTCACACCAGACTCCTGTACAGAGAGGTGATACTTACAGACCCCGGGGGGGGGGGGGCTCACACCAGACTCCTGTACAGAGAGGTGATACTTACAGACCCCGGGGGGGGGGGGGGGGCTCACACCAGACTCCTGTACAGAGAGGTGATACTTACAGACCCTGGGGGGGTCACACCAGACTCCTGTACAGAGAGGTGATACTTACAGACCCTGGGGGGGGGGGGCTCACACCAGACTCCTGTACAGAGAGGTGATACTTACAGACCCTGGGGGGGGGGGGCTCACACCAGACTCCTGTACAGAGAGGTGATACTTACAGACCCCGGGGGGCTCACACCAGACTCCTGTACAGAGAGGTGATACTTACAGACCCTGGGGGGCTCACACCAGACTCCTGTACAGAGAGGTGATACTTACAGACCCCGGGGGGGGGGGCTCACACCAGACTCCTGTACAGAGAGGTGATACTTACAGACCCTGGGGGGCTCACACCAGACTCCTGTACAGAGAGGTGATACTTACAGACCCGGGGGGGGGGGCTCACACCAGACTCCTGTACAGAGAGGTGATACTTACAGACCCCGGGGGGCTCACACCAGACTCCTGTACAGAGAGGTGATACTTACAGACCCTGGGGGGCTCACACCAGACTCCTGTACAGAGAGGTGATACTTACAGACCCTGGGGGGCTCACACCAGACTCCTGTACAGAGAGGTGATACTTACAGACCCGGGGGGGGGGGGCTCACACCAGACTCCTGTACAGAGAGGTGATACTTACAGACCCTGGGGGGGCTCACACCAGACTCCTGTACAGAGAGGTGATACTTACAGACCCTGGGGGGGTCACACCAGACTCCTGTACAGAGAGGTGATACTTACAGACCCTGGGGGCTCACACCAGACTCCTGTACAGAGAGGTGATACTTACAGACCCTGGGGGGGGGGCTCACACCAGACTCCTGTACAGAGAGGTGATACTTACAGACCCTGGGGGGGCTCACACCAGACTCCTGTACAGTGATACTTACAGACCCCGGGGGGCTCACCACCCAGACTCCTGCTACAGAGAGTATGTGATACTTACAGACCCCTGGGGGGCTCACACCAGACTCCTGTA